>NC_139227.1:31805918-32337921 GCF_055691185.1 Crinia signifera | reverse complement strand
TGGCGCGATGAATCACCTAGTATATATATATATATATATATATATATATATATATATATATATATATGCATGGAATCCGCACACAATTCACTGGTTCATCACGGTTGTGCTCATTTCAAGGCACAAGACCACAACATAGAATTTTGAAAGGAGGGCACTCACCAATTCGCAGATAAAACTTCAATTTATTCAATTCATTAAAATATTGAACCTCAGATAGTCGTCAACGTTTCGGTCCGCATTTCAGACCTTCTTCAAGACAGACAGTACAGCAGCAAGAGATCTAAGGTGGCCATACATCAGAAAGATATTGTACCCAATCATACAATCTCAATTGATTGTAAGATGGATTGTATGCAGATTGTGTGCACATTGTGTGTCCAAAAACCACCAAGGACTGCCGGGGAATTGAAGGGAAATTGGACACAATCATGAGTGCAATCGATCTTAAGATCGATCTTTCTGATGTATGGCCAGCATTACTCCAACAGAGACCTGTTGGTCAAGAGCTCTCTGTTGGAGTTAAGCTGGCCATACATCAGAAAGATCGATCTTAAGATCGATTGCGCTCATGATTGTGTACAATTTCCCTTGAAATCCCCGGCAGTCCTTGGTGGTTTTTGGACACACAATCTACATACAATCGATCATACAATCAATCATACAATCCATCTACTGCATGATTGTGTACACAAGATGTGCACACAATCTGCATACAATCCATCTTACAATCAGTCATACAATCCATCTGCTGATTGATTGTATGATTATGTACATAAGATGTGCACACAATCTGCATACAATCCATCTTACAATCAGTTGAGATTGTATGATTGGGTACAATATCTTTCTGATGTATGGCCACCTTAAGATCTCTTGCTGCTGTACTGTCTGTCTTGAAGAAGGTCTGAAATGCGGACCGAAACGTTGACGACTATCTGAGGTTCAATATTTTAATGAATTGAATAAATTGAAGTTTTATCTGCGAATTGGTGAGTGCCCTCCTTTCAAAATTCTATATATATATATATATATATAGATGATCTTCTAGAAGGTGCTAAATAATTTTGTAGAATCTGAATGGTTGCTATGGACAACATCCCATCTTCAATAGAACTAGAATCCACTGTTGTGCAGTTGCCGCTTAGCACTGTACCACTACGTTATATCATTATGCCAGTAGTGTTACACACCTCCCACTGTACCACTACGTTATATCATTAGGCCAGTAGTGTTACACACCTCCCACTGTACCACTATGTTATATCATTTGGCCAGTAGTGTTACACACCTCCCACTGTACCACTACGTTATATCATTATGCCAGTAGTGTTACACACCTCCCACTGTACCACTACGTTATATCATTAGGCCAGTAGTGTTACACACCTCCCACTGTACCACTATGTTATATCATTTGGCCAGTAGTGTTACACACCTCCCACTGTACCACTATGTTATATCATTTGGCCAGTAGTGTTACACACCTCCCACTGTACCACTACGTTATATCATAAGGCCAGTAGTGTTACACACCTCCCACTGTACCCCTACGTTATATCATTAGGCCAGTAGTGTGACATACCTCCCACTGTACCACCAGCAGCGTAGCTTTGTTTGGAGCGCCCCCCCCCCGCCGCCCGAGCCGCCCGTGCCCCCCCCCCCCATTGCCGCATGCTTACCTGTCCGCGCGTCCCGGCTCCCCTCCTGGCTTCAATTAATTCTATGCAGACGGACCACGATAAAATGGCCGCCCCCATACCGCAGACAGTTTCAGAGAACAATCTGCTTTATGGGGCGGCCATTTTATCGTGGTCCGTCTCCATAGCATTGATTGAAGCCAGGAGGGGAGCCGGGACGCGCGGACAGGTAAGCCTGCGGGGGATGGGGGGTGGGTGGATTACTATAGCACCGCAGCCCCCCCGGCGCCCCATATGCACAGCGCCCCCCCGCGACCGCGGGGGGCTTTGGTGCTATAGTTACGCCACTGTGTACCACTACGTTATTTCATTAGGCGGGTAGCATTACATACCTTCCACTATACCACTACGTTATATCATTAGGTCAGTAGTGTGACATACCTCCCACTGTACTACTAGGTTATATCATTAGGCCAGTAGTGTGACATACCTCCCACTGTACCACTACGTTATTTCATTAGGCGGGTAGCATTACATACCTCCCACTATACCACAACTTTATATCATTAGGCCAGTAGTGTGACATACCTCCCACTGTACCACTACGTTATATCATTAGACCAGTAGTGTGACATACCTCCCACTGTACCACTAGGTTATATCATTAGGCCAGTAGTGTTACATACCTCCCACTGTACCACTACGTTATATCATTAGCCCAGTAGTATTACATACCTCCCACTGTACCACTACGTTATATCATTGGGCCAGTAGCGTTACACAGCTCCCACTGTACCACTACGTTATATCATTAGGCCAGTAGCGTTACACAGCTCCCACTGTACCACTACGTTATATCATTAGGCCAGTAGTGTGACATACCTCCCACTGTACCACTAGGTTATATCATTAAGCCAGTAGTGTGACATATCTCCCACTGTATCACTACATTATATCATTAGGCCAGTAGTATGACACGCCTCCCACTGTACCACTACGTTAAATCATTAACCCAGTAGTGTTACATACCTCCCACTGTACCACTTCATTATATCATTAGGCCGATAGTGTTACACACCTCCCACTGTACCACTATGTTATATCATTAGGCCGATAGTGTTACACACCTCCCACTGTACCACTACGTTATATCATTAGGCCGATAGTGTTACACACCTCCCACTGTACCACTACATTATATCATTAAGCCGATAGTGTTACACACCTCCCACTGTACCACTACGTTATATCATTAGGCCGATAGTGTCACACACCTCCCACTTTACCACTACGTTATATAATTAGGCCAGTAGTGTTACACACCTCCCACTGTACCACTACGTTATATCATTAGCACAGTAGTGTTACACACCTCCCACTGTACCACTACGTTATATTATTAGGCCGATAGTGTTACACACCTCCCACTGTACCACTACATTTTATCATTAGGCCGATAGTGTTACACACCTCCCACTGTACCACTACGTTATATCATTAGGCCAGTAGTGTCACACACCTCCCACTGTACCACTACGTTATATCATTAGCGCAGTAGTGTCACACACCTCCCACTGTACCACTACGTTATATCACTAGTCCAGTAGTGTCACACACCGCCCACTGTACCACTACGTTATATCACTAGCGCAGTAGTGTTAGTTATATGCAGCAGCCCTCCTTCTGTATGTGCGTAAGTGCAGGTTATATTAGTAATGTTCCCTTCATGTTGGCAAATCTCTTTTATAGCTGTAGAACTGACACGAGCATCTGCGTCGTCAAGACAAAGCACACATAAGGCGGCACTGCACCCGGCATTCTCAGTATACACATTTCTCCTCTAGTGCCTGGTAAATCTCCACAAACAGAACAGCCTAAATTCTTCCATATAAAAAGAATTCAGAGTTCTGCCGTTCATCTGTAACATTACACAGAACTGATGTGTACTCTGTATAAATGTAGACTGGTACTTGATACATAGTGGGGCTAATGGAATTGCCTGCAGTTTCCACCAGTATTGCACCAGAATGAAACACTCCTAACCACAAATTGACCTCCTTGGTTTTTTGTAATGATAAACACGTTGTGAATGTGTAGTAGACTTTACAACTCGCCGGAAATGTGTGAGAAAACAATGGCCAATCAATTAAGTAAGTTGCCTCTAGATGGCGACATAGCTACTATCTGCCATAGGGAATACAGCCCCTTGCTGACTGGCCTGTGGCTGGTTGGCAGTATGGACTTTATTCTGGTTAGAGATGCGCAGGCTCTGACTTAAGGCCCCCATACATTAGTCCGACTTGTCCTAAGGACAAGTCGGACCTGATTCCCCCCTGCAGCTCCCCGGGAGGGGGACACACGATTTGGCACTTGATGTGCCAAGTTTTGCAAATGATACATCGCATGCGATGTATCATTTGCAACTCCAGGGGAGCTGCAATGTGAAGGGAGCAGGGGGCAGGGGGACATTGAGGCGGCTGGGGGGACGGACGCTGCGGGGGACACAGCTGCGGCAATTACTTACAGCTGAGCTGAAAAAAAAAAGCCCATACAATGAATGGGCAGCCTGTGATTGGCTGCTGAGCGCTCTCTCAGCGCTCAGCCAATCACAGGCTGCCCATTCATTTTATGGGCTTTTTTTTTTTCCGTACTGACAGCTCCCGCCGGCTCTATGCCGCCTGTGTCCCCCGCAGCGTCCCCAGCCCCCCCTGCTCCCTCTACCGCCGCGCCGCCCCACTAGGTCCCAAGTCGGGTGGTCGGACGTGCAGCAGGTCCGACCACCCGACGCAGATCCGATGCGCACGGGACCGCGCATCGGATCTGAGGGGACATCAAAACTAGCCGATTTTGGTCCGATTTCGGCCAGATCCGACTGATCTGGCTGAAATCTGACCAAAATCGGCTAGTGTATGGGGGCCTTTACTCTGATTTCAAAGCAGGATCTTATTGGCTATCAACTGTCAACAACTGTCATGTGATTTGGGATAGCCAATAAGATCCTGCTTTGAAATCAGAGTAAATCAGAACCTGCACATCTCTAATGGTGCCCATACACGCTACGCTTTTTTGGTCCTATTTGATTTGATTTGATTTTGACTATATGCGATACAGTACAAAAAGGATGTGCCTGCACATCCTTTTTGTACTTAACTATATCGGGCTCCCGGGGACGCGCATCGCGTCGAATCTGAACGCGGCAGACACTTAACACGCCGCGATTATCGTATATGCGATGCGTTTTGTACTTAAAAAGTACAAAACGCATACGATAATCGTAGCGTGTATGGGCACCATAATTCTGGTCCATTTGCTCCTGTTGTGCGCATGTACAGCCGCTTGGTGCAAGCAGTCACGTCAATATCATTACTCGGCAGCAGCTCGCACACAGCACTGCAGGCGAATGGTTGCACCCATGGGAATGCCCAGCGTTTCATGGGCGTTCCCATGAAAACGCTGGGCATTCCCATGGAGATTCGGCGATGACTAGGGTGCGGGCAGCTGATGTCAGAGGATGTCAGCTGCCCGCTTGCTTTCCGCGCAGGTTGCCCGCAGACCTAAGACATCGCAGAGGTGTCTTAGGTGTGTGACCGCTGTAGAAATCATTCGATGGTCGGCAACCATCAAATGATTTCCTCCTCGCATGCAAGCTGCAAATGCAAAACATCCATTCGCATGCCTGCGGGTATCACGTCGTGCGAGGGGGGCGGCGTTTGGTGGACTCGCATGGCTGCGAAATTCACAGCCTTGAAAGTCAGCCGGAATAAGGTCCGATGGGGATGGGTTATAGGGTCAACACTATGAAGGTCGACATACATTAGGTCGACCACTGAAGGTCGACAGGGCTTAGGTCAACACATGAAATAGATCAACATGGCTAAGGTCGACAGGGTCAGAAGGTCGTTTCGGGAGGGTAGGCAACTATGACATTAGCCATAGTAAAAGCTCATTTAAAGGGTCGGGTACAAATTCCCAGCAGGGGCATCCTGAAGGTCAAGGGTCAATTTACTAATGTGGAAGTTCTGGTGAAGATGGCATGATATCTATTATCGGTACTTGTTTCCTAGCACGGCCACACCGATCATGATCGTGGGCATCGTTAGTAAAAAAATCGCGGGCATCGCGGCCATCGCATGCACTAAAAAATTGGGTGCGATGCGACCGACGCGATGCCCGCGATTTCCCATAGGGATCAATGTTAAATGCCTCAATTTACCCAAATCATCATAGGGAACAATGTTAAATGGGCCAGAAACCCCCAAAAACACCCCTGAACAGTGAAATGGCCCCCCAAAATTAGTTAACGCCAGGGCTATTTTTGAGCAGGCTCTAGCAGGAACTGTGGCCCTTATTCTAGTTCACTCTTTCTGACAAAATATTTGTTAGATGGACAAAACCATGAGCACTGCAGGTGAGGCAGGTGTTACTTGTGCAGAGATAATTAGATTTGGGTGGGGTTTTACACCTGCCTCACCTGCAGTGCACATGGTTTTGTCCATCTAACAAATATTTTGTCAGAAAGAGTGAACTAGAATAAGGGCCACAGTTCCTGCTGGAGCCTGCACAAAAATAGCCCTGGTTAACGCCACCCCACGATCAACGTGCGCTCGCCACGCTTCGGGTTCACGTTGATCGTGGGGTGGCGTTAACTAATTTTTGGGGGGCCATTTCACTGTTTAGGGGTGTTTTTGAGGGTTTCTGGCCCATTTAACATTGTTCCCTATGATGATTTGGGTAAATTGAGGCATTTAACATTGTTCCCTATGGGAAATCGCGGGCATCGCGTCTGGACCATTTAAGCCTTTTTTAGCCGCCTGCGATGCGACCGACGCAACTTTTTTCAATGCATTTCAATGGGAATTCGCGGGCATCGCGTCGGTCGCATCGCAGGCCACTAAAAATTACCCGCGATGCCCGCGATTGTGGCCGTGCTAGGAAACAAGTACCCTATTATCTTTTAGAAGATGCTAAATATGTGCAGTAAGAAGTAGATTCTAATTAGTTGCTATGGGCAACATCCAATCTGCAATAGAACTCCCATCTTAGTAAATGTACCCCTCAGAATCCAGACAAATCCTGGTATTTATTTAAAGCTTCTCCTAACTCTAACCAACCCCTCCTGCAGCCTAACCTTAACTGCCCCCCCCCCACACCTGTTATTATAAAAGCTGCATCCTCTGCACCTATGGTAGCCACACCCCTGTATATAACACATGTAATGCAGCCCACACACGCACCGATTCCAGCGTGCGTTGTGGGCTGAACTAGCACACACAGCATCGCATCGTATGCCTTGTGCATACGATGTGCATGCGATGCGATGCTGTGCTAGAAAAAGCAGGTACAAAAAATATGTGCAGCACATACTTTTTGTACTGTCCGATGAGGTGCCACGGGAGCGCGCACCCCATCGTACAGCATCGCACCACCGGCATCGGCGCGTGTGTGGGCTGCATAACTGTGACAGGGAAGGTGGCCCCTCTCAGCTCTGGGCCCCATAGCAGCTGCACCCGATGCACCTATGGTAGCCACACCCCTGTATATAACACATGTAACTGTGACAGGGAAGGTGGCCCCTCTCAGCTCTGGCCCCATAGCAGCTGCACTTCCCGCACCTATGGCAGCTACACCCCTGTATGTAACACGTGTAACTATGACAGGGAAGGTGGCCCCTCTCAGCTCTAATCCCCATAGCAGCTGCACTCCCTGCACCTACAGTATGGTGGCTATACCCCTGTATATAATACATGGGTACTTGTGTACTATCACGGCGCCCATCGCATCGCAGACCATAAGGCATGCAATGGTATGCGATGCGACGAGATGTCCCCCGGTGTCATTCAATGTTAAAATTGTATAGCATTGTATATGGCCTATATGGGGGCTTACAATGTTAAATGCACCCCCACGCCACCCCCACTACGAACGTGAACCCGAAGCGTGGCGAGCGCGCGTCCTACGACCTTTTCATACCCCCACTATCCACGTCGGCGTGGAGTTGATTTTATATAGCGTGGCGAGCGCAGCGAGCCACCGGACCCGAAGTGTGGCGAGGGGACGCGGAATACATGTAAAGTAATACGCGTCCCCTCACGGGGCATGCTGCGCTCGCCACGCTTCGGGCTCAGTGGCTCGCTGCGCTCGCCACACTATATAAATTCAACTCCACGCCGACGTGGATAGTGGGGGTATGAAAAGGTCGGAGGACACGTACCGCCGACCCTCGCGGGCTCGCTGCGCTCACCAAGCTTCGGGTTCACGTTCATACTGGGGGTGGCGTGGGGGTGCATTTAACATTGTAAGCCCCCATTTGGGTGCTTATACAATTAAACATCGTATAGAGGGCTTATTACAATTTTAAATCGATTCGCATCGCAGTGCATCTTGTGTATGGCATGCGATGCGATTATATGGTGTGCGACCAAATATCGTGGGCGCCATGCTAGTACACAAGTACCAACACATGTTACTGTGACAGGGAAGGTGGCCCTCCCAGCTCTGGGCCCCATAGCAGCTGCACTCCCTGCACCTATAGTATGGTAGCTACGAACCATACAGATGGAGCGCCTGTCGCTCAGCTCCATGGCTCGCAAGACCGCCCCTGCTGGCGCGCCGGCGCTCCATCTGACTGGGACACACGTCAGGGAGATGGGCACGGTTAGGTTGGGGTAGCGGGGAGTTGGGGGGGAACCATGGGGAGCTCCGATGCACGCGTGTCCCCTTCTGGCGGAAGGCGAGGGCTGGTGGCTGACGAATCCACCGCCAGCCCCTGCCTGAATGACAGGCACTCCATCTGTAACACATGTAACTGTGACAGGAACAGGGAAGGTGGCCCCTCTCAGCTCTGTGCCCCATAGCAGCTGCACTCCCTGCACCTATGGCAGCTACACCCCTGTATATAACACATGTAACTGTGACAGGGAAGGTGGCCCCTCTCAGCTCTGTGCCCCATAGCAGCTGCACCCCCTTCACCTATGGTAGCTGCACCCCTCTATATAACACATGTAACTGTGACAGGGAAGGTGGCCCCTCTCAGCTCTGTGCCCCATAGCAGCTGCATTCCCTGCACCTATGGTAGCTACACCCCTGTATATAACACATGTAACTGTGACAGGAAAGGTGGACCCTCTCAGCTCTGATCCCCATAGCAGCTGCACTCCCTGCACCTATGGTAGCTACACCCCTGTATATAACACATGTAACTGTGACAGGGAAGGTGGCCCCTCTCCGCTCTGGGCCCCATAGCAGCTGCTCTCCCTGCACCTATGGTAGTTACACCCCTGTATATAACACATGTAACTGTGACAGGGAAGGTGGCCCCTCTCAGCTTCGGGCCCCATAGCAGCTGCAGTCCCTGCACCTATGGTAGCTACACCCCTGTATATAACACATGTAACTGTGACAGGGAAGGTGGCCCCTCTCAGCTTCGGGCCCCATAGCAGCGGCAGTCTCTAAAATATGTTCTCATTTGACATTAACAGAAAATCTTATTTATTTGACTAAAATCACTGCATCATTTATGATTTAATAAAAGCCTAATTTCTTGGTTTGATCCCTAGCAATCTCACCTGACACATGGTAGTTACAGCGCAGCCCACAGGCTCTTTGCCTGTCATTGTTTTTATGAACCCTGTAGTTACTTTCCTTCCCTCTCACTGTGTGATTGAAAGGATGAAGCCATTATTAGCATTACCTGCCTCCATATAGCCAGTTCATAAAGATAAATGAGCATAATACCATCTCACTTCATAATGCACTTAATAAGCATGCTGTTAATCAGAGGTGTTAGTTAAAGAAGTCGAGAAGGCAAATGTACAAAGATATCCCTGCTCCCGTAGGAGGTGTGACAGCTTGCGCTCCTGACGTGGCAGTCCGTGGGGAGATCCTGTCACCTGTTCAGGCCGCGGCAGTGCATAGTGTTAGCAGTAGGCTTCTCAGTGACTTGTGCTGGGCTTCTATAGAGAATGTGTCTTGTTGGGTTCTTTCTTTATAAGCTTGTTTATGTCACAGTAGGGAAAGAGACTGTCAGACAGGTGACCTGCGCCAGAAGGAAATAGCAATGGCATTGTTCTATGACATCAGCCACCCGCCCCTGGTAGGCAGGTGCCCGCCTGTGTCCACATGGGGATGCCCAGCGTTTTCCTGGGCGCATCCACCATTTTTGTGGGTATGCCCAGGAACTGCAGGGCGTTGCGAGCGTCCCCTGCCCCCCTCCATCCCCGCCTCCCCTCCATGTGAATGCCAAAGCGACCATGCAAGTCGTCTAAGGCAGCAGTGTTAAACTTATGGCCCTCCAGCTGTTCTGGAACTACACATCCCAGCATACCACAGATTTTATGTAATGGGTTGCTAAAACTGGGGCATGGCATGCTGGGACTTGTAGTTCCACAACAGCTGGAGGGCCATGAGTTTGACACCACTGCTCTAAGGCATCTGCACAGATACCCTGCACATGGGCATATGTGAATATGCACATGCGCAGTGCGTTAATATCGGTCCCCATTGTGAATTCTCCAGGGACTGAAGCAACCAGAATTAGGGCCAAGGTTATTTGGTGGGAAAAGTTGGCTTTGCCATGGCAAAAGTGCAAATGGCCATCGATAGTGCATTACTATACAATTTTTGACCATCGATGTTTTCACATATCCATTTTCATTGATTGATTGGCCTGCGGGCCAATCAAAATACAGGGGCAAGGCTTCATGGCTAAGCTCAGTATCCCAGCCCTTTGGGGAAAAAAGCAAGAGGAAACTATTTGTTTAAGCTTGACATCGATTTTGGGAAACCATCTGGTTCTCCCCATCAATGGCAAAACTATTCGACATCGGCTATAAACCATCGATGGTCGATGGCCATGCCTACAGAGTCCACTACATGTAGTGGAGAACACTGCAACAGCTGCTGGTACCCAGCCTGTATCATCATGTCTGTCAGTTGTCTGTTGCAGGACACCAAGAGTAAGCAAACCCCCCCCCCCCCCCCCCCACCAGGTGCTGTGAGGTAATGCGCCAGTTCCTGTCACTGTAACTTGCAGCAAACGGGTAATTGTTTTTTTTCTATAGCATCAACATCAGTTCTGACAAGGAAACCGTGTTGACACATATCCCCCAATACAGGTTGAGTATCCCGTATCCAAAATGCTCGGGACCAGGAGAATTTTGGATAACGGATTATTCCGTATTTCGGAATATTTTAATATTTCAATGATGTATTTTAAAGTATCTTGCATTTATGCTGTATAAACACATAATATACACACAAATATATTTTATTACCACATAAAATACACTCAAACATATTTTAATTGTTCAAAAAACAAGGTTTCAAAACGTGAAACAAAATGTGTGTACTATCTCAGCACTGAATTTGAATGCCAAGCAATCATTGTCTTGCACATATATAGTGCCAGTTACATATCATGTCCCCAGTGATGCTGTTACATATGTCCCCAGTGAGTTTTTAGCTTTAGTTTTTTTTTTCACTTTCTGGAATGTCCGTATTTCGGAATAATTCGGATAACGGATATTCGGATACGGGATACTCGACCTGTATAATTAATTTTTTTTCCCTGCAATAGAATTTATCCTTAACAAAATACTTCAGCATTTCCGTGAGCTCCTTAGCATGTCTGAGCATTCCTGACAAATCCCCAACTGTTCTGTTCTGTTGTTTTCTTGCAGATTTCCATATTTCTTTAGTGTCACAATGTTCAGGTATTTCATACATGAGAAGAATTCTACCACAGACCTGGGGATTTGTATGAGCAACAAAAGCAGACATTGCCTTAATCCCTGGTAACACAGCCCCATGTCATTAGACTTTCTTACCGTGGAACAGAACACCTACTCTAAGCCTCTCGCTGTAGATGTGGGGTTATAAGAAGCCATATGTTTGATTGTGCTTTCCATCTGTAGCCGTGCCGCGTAGAAACACTTAGAGACCAAGTAAGAATCTGTATATATAAATGTTGATCAGTGAATCATTAGATAACCTGGCACCACAGAACAGCGTATTTGCATCCTTGTTCAAATGAGATTTTGGCTCGGAGACGTCGCAGCGGTTTACATTAATCTCCATACTTAATTATTTTCTCTGCCAAAAGCACCTAGGTATTTAGGTCTGACCCTCTAGTTTTAGAAGATACCAAATACAATCAGCGATCTTTGCGGATGATTAGCATTTAAATGGAAAGTGTGAGCTTGATCCGGTAGGCAGCTAATGGCCGAATGTTGGTGACATTTGTTCCATCACACCTGTCAGAAGGGTCATTAACACACCGCTAATGAGTAGCGAGTTCTTGCTGGACAAATTGGAAGGGATTAGTGGCCATACTAGGGTTCGGAAAGTGGACACTGTCAGCAATTACAGGGCGATTCAGAACTGCTCGGTCAGGTACGAATTCGCTCCCCCGGCCAATGTTTGGGTGTTGCGCATGTGCAAACCCCTAGGAGCAAAAATTTCACACTCGCCGGAGCGTTCGCTCAGTAGTGGGCGGGAAAGGGGAGAGAAGCAGGGGAACAGCCAGCATTTTATGGGGGCACCCCGCCTCATGAATCCCGGTACTCCTGGGTCTCTGCCTGCACTACATACTGTCCTACTTGCTTGCTCTGTCCTGCTGCTGCATAAGAGGTAAAGCTAGTAATTATCAGTGCGCTTTGGCCAAGAGGGTCCTTGACAATGGGGGAGCCGGGATACAGTTTACCTTGATCCTCTCTTAGGGCCTTATTTTGGTTCATTCTTTCTGACAAAATCCTTCTTAGATGGGCAAAACCATGTGCACTGCAGGTGGGGCAGATGTAACTTGTGCAGAGAGAATTAGATTTGGGTGGGGTTTTACTTCAAAGTGAGATCTATATTGCAGTGTAAAAATAAAGCAGTCAGTATTTTCCCTGCACAGAAACAAAATAACTCACCCAAATCTAATTCTCTCTGCACATGTTACATCTGCCCCACCTGCAGTGCACATGGTTTTGCCCATCTAAGAAGGATTTTGTCAGAAAGAATGAACCAAAATAAGGCCCTTAATCTTAATGTGTGCAGGGAACATGTGCAAGGTCAGTGGTAGTGTATTGTGGTATTGTCATACATCAAGCAATGTTTACCGGAAAACTGCAAAGGTACGGGGTAAAGGGAGATCGCCCCGATCACAGGAACGATTGTCAGTCATGCATATGTGTACCCAGCATCAAGGTGGCCTACACTACCGGGAGGGGGGCGGATTTGGTGACTCCAATCCAATATGCACGGGAACTTGTATCGAATCAGATGTCTAACACATCCGATTGGGCCACTTTTCACCCGATTTAGCGTCTCAATCTGTCGCCGTCAGATATATGTGTGTGAAAGTGGTATTACAGTATGGGTGAGATTTAATGGGATGAGAAATTCAGAAAGTGAGAGATTTGGTGAGAAATCTCCAGGTTTTTTTTTAAAGCGGCAATCATTTACACTTCAAAATCAAACTGGTTTTGCAGGGTAAATGATTGCCGCTTTAAAAAAACCTGGAGATTTCTTACAAAATCACTCACTTTCTGAATATCTCATCCTAGTAAATCTCACCCTATGGGTGACATTCTATGGAACGCGAGAAAAGCGCATATATTTATCGCACTCCACATCGCCGCACTTCGCACTTTCTGAATTTGCATTTTTTTATCATAATTCGCATATTTAATGGGATGCGCATTAGAGGGTAAAAAGTGCGATTGAGTGCGATAATGGGCGAATTTTCGGCATGAAAATGTGCGCATTTAGCTTATGTGCGATTTTGGTTTTGTATTAAAAAAAGAATTGCGTGGGGTCCCCCCTCCTGAGCATAACCAGCCCCGGACTCATTGAGCCGGACCTGGTACCAAAAATACGGGGGTCAAAAAGCATAGGGGTCCCCCGTATTTCTGAAACCAGCCCCGGACTCTTGGACCGGTCCTGGTTCCAAAAATACGGGGGACAAAAAATCTGGGGGTCCCCCGTATTTTGAAACCAGCACCGGGCTCCAACAGCCCGCAGTGTCATGCCACAGCCGGGGGACACTTTTTACATAAGGTCCCCCGGCCGTACCATGAGCACCGTGGCTGGTCAGCCTAGGACGGGGTACCTGGAGGAGTGGGGACCCCCCCAATAAAGGGGTCCCCCCCCCAAGGCTTCACCCGTCCAGGGCTAAAGCCCGGGGCTGTCACCGGCGTCCCTGGCCAGTGGACGCCGGCCTGATGGTGTAAAATCTTTCAATCCTAACATTGCTTTATACAGGAGAACTACAAGTCCCAGCAGACCTCCCCCATGTTAGGATTGAAAGATTTTACACCATCAGGCCGGTGTCCACTGGCCAGGGATGCCGGTGACAGCCCCGGGCTTCAGCCCTGGACGGGTGAAGCCTTGGGGGGGGGGGCCTTTATTGGAGGGGTCCCCACTCCTCCAGCTACCCCGTCCAAGGCTGACCAGCCACAGTGCTCATGGTACGGCCGGGGGACCTTATGTAAAAAGTGTTCCTCGGCTGTGGCATGACACTGCAGGCTGTTGGAGCCTGGTGCTGGTTTCACCCCTACGCTTTTTGTCCCCCGTATTTTTGGAACCAGGTCCGGCTCAATGAGCCCGGGGCTGGTTATGCTCAGGAGGGGGGACCCCACGCAATTTTTTTATAAAAAAAACACATTTTTTACCGCAGAACCCTGCACAGATCTCAATGATCTGTGCAGGGTTCTGGCCAACTCGCATATCAGAACCTGGTCTGAAAAAATGGCGATTTATTAGACACCTTAAAAGTGCGATTTGCGAAATCCCATTCCATTTAATAAGCGAATTGTATAGTTTTCTATTGGGAAACATCTGGATGCGATAAAAGTGCGAATTTTTACCGCACTTTCAGTACGCATGACTTATCGCTAAAAATATGCGATTTAGGGACATTTTCGCATCATATTAAATATGCGAATTCAAGGAAAAATGCGAATTAGCCGTTTTTTGGAGAAAAAATCGCAAAAAAAAAAAAAATCACATTCCATAGAATGTCACCCAAGGTTTCTACTTTGTAATATATCAAGACTCTTATTATTAAATACTAATGGACATGTCTGTGAACGACGTCGGCCCTTCAGCACTGACTGTCCGTACACTGGCCGCAGGGACTGGCACCACAGCTGGGCGGACAGTTGAATTTGTGTTGTGCTGACATGTTTGCATAGACATATTTAGCGTCTGATTGGTAACGTGTATGCTACCAAATTGTCTGCTCTGTTGCCGGATCCGTCTACATAGTGTGTACCCAGATATAGAGAAAAGTCCACGAGGCGAAGAAACATTTTGTTGATATTTTTTTTACTGTATAATGGGGCCGATTCAGACCGGCTTGTAGTGGGCCGAATTCGGCCCCTTCCCTGATACAGGCTCTGTATTTGTGTGGCACTGTGTGTGTGTGTGTGTGTGACTTTGAGTGACATGTTGTATTTATAGGTCTGTGGCCACAATCCTTGTACATGTCACTTACTCACCTGCCGCCTCCAGCGCTGACTGTGCATTTGTCATGACTTCAAGCCGATAAATAAATAATGCGACCTCGGCAGCTCTATTAGATAGTGTCTGCAGCTCGGAATCAGGGGCTTAGCGCCTTTCAGCGGCATCCATCACTGCAGGATTGAAGTGTCAGGGAACTGGGTCCATGCCTTAAGGCACTGCTGTCCTAGTATTTGCATGCAGGGAGCAGGATATATGTTATTAGTATGTGTGTGTGCTGGACAGTGGCAAACGCAGGATTTTCAGAAGGAGGTTTCCAAAGGGGCGGAGCAAAGCGCGGAGATGGACATTTAGGTGACCTAGTATATGCCGGGTCAGTTAAAGTATTATAGATAGACCAAATGTATAATGATAATAATAATATATATATGTATATATACATATACATACATACACACATACAGGGGCGTCAACAGCATTGTATGACCCCTGGGCATAGCAATGTATTGGGGACCCTACCGATCCTCCAGCGGTAGGGGTGGGGGAAGATTTGATGTCCTGCGGGTGGTAGGGGGTATTATATCAACCGCTCTGCATGTAGGGCCTGGATCAGTAATTTCCACTAATTACCCCTTTACTGCACTGATGGTGGGAGATAGAGTGGGAGAAGGGGGCATTGGGCTGAATGAAGGGGCTCTGATATATAACTTCCAGGGTGGTAGAGGATGTTTAATATGCAGAGGAGGGATGTATAGTGGAGTGGGCTCATTATTCATAATTTTCTGGTGGGAGGACAGCTTGCTTGACTGCAGATATTTCCAGTTTCCAGAAATAGGTTTCTTAGATTGGAATGGAAAAACTAGAGAATCCCACCTACCAAATGGTATTCGGGACTAGAGGATCAGAGTTCAAGAGGCAGAGCAATCTGCCCACGAGTATATAAAACTACATACCAGGTGTGTGGAGCTGGAGCAGTAACCAGCTGCTGGAAGGCTGATATCTCTAGTTCTGGGAACAGTAGAGACAAGCTGCCAGTGTCCCTCAAAGGGGGAGAGTCCCAGCTTTTGGAATATACCCTCAGAAAAACTCTAAGTTAGACAGAACCTGAAATATCTGACTGGGAATAACAATTAACAGGCTTGGATGGGGACCACTGCTTTGAAGTCAGATATCTCCGGTTCCCAAGGGCCGATTTTTACAATTCTTATATCCTTGGAAAGAGGGGACCCTCAGCTTTCAGATGAGGATCCATAGACTCCTGGGGGGGTTTCTGGGTACTCAGAAACCCCCCCTGCGTGCGCTACTGGTGCTGGATATATAAGTCCATGGAAGTTCTTACAGATGTTAGGATCCGCAGAAAAGGGTCCAAGTGCATCCAAGTGTCCACTTCCTACACAGTGGGCCTGATTTTGGTTCATACGCTCCCCCACCGGTTCACACAGGGGAGCGTTTTTTGCTAATGCGCATTTCTGCGCACGTGCATACGCTGGGTGCGAGCGGGCACAGCGAACTGCTAGTTCGCCAACCCGTTCCCACCCAGCAGTGCGGGGAGCGGCTGTGAGGGGACGCACCCATGAGAACGCCCACCGTTTCCCGGGTGACCCGGCCCTTTGAGAGGTGTGCAGTAGGTTCCATCAGCTGTCTATTTCACAAGCCGTTTTTCGTATTTCCAGCAGCACTCTAATAATGTAATTTTTAACACTCTCTTGAAAATTTTATATTTGTATCTGATATAAAAAAAAAATTACGCTGATTTGTTGCATCCATATTAATAATATGAAGATTGAAGCTATAAATTGCACAGGAATTATAACTGCAATTTATCATCAGCGTCTGATTCATTCCTGGATGTGCTCTCACCAATAAGTGGATCTTCTAGCACCTGTATTATAATGTGATTCCGCCATCACCCAGACATGCCTGATTCCTGATGCACAGCTGTTATACTGCGGGAGGGTAGAACTTTCATCTCATTCCTTGGACAGGTTTATTATGTAAGTTGTGTTTAGATATGTCCTGAATGTGACAGATGAATGAGGTTCCCTAGGGGAAGGCTGTACGAGACGGTTAGGCGATGGAACCACACCTACAGATCGAGTCAGTGACCTGGAACTCTATCATTTTGTCTAGGTATCCAATCAGGACCTGTTCAACACTGTGACCGCACTGTATGACGTCTGTCTGCCTAATATCGGCGTGGAGAACGTTAGAACCCATTTGTTGGAGCGTGGAGCAAAGACTATCCTGTTACTGCGGGACCAGGAAGGTCAGAATGTTGTTATTTAATTTAAGGGATGATTCAGGTTGGTTTGCTAAAGCTAAAGCAAACTCCTTCTTTAATGGGCAAAACCATGTGCCCTGCAGGTGGGGCAGGTGTAACATGTGCGGAGAGAGTTAGATTTGGGTGGGGTATGTTGAAACTTAAATCTAAATTGCAGTGTAAAAATAATGCAGCCAGTATTTACTCTGCACGGAAACAAAATAACTCACACAAATCTAACTCTCTCTGCACATGTTACATCTGCCCCACCTGCAGTGCGCATGGTTTTGTCCATTAAAGGAGGAGTTTTTGCTTTTGCAAACCAACCTGAATGACCCCCTTAATTGGAAGCAGAAACATTGTGTGCATTCTATACTTATACCATAAACATTTATATATATATATATATATATATATATATATATTGTAATGGAACACACCGATATCCTATATTATAATAACACTGCACCTCACCTCCGTGGTTGCACTCAGCCTCGGCCTTTATATGGCGCCTTATAGAGTAAGTCAGGTGTTCTCTGATTGGACGCTCACAGTCGTCATTTTGGAGGCTGGTTACTAGTCATGAATAATAGTTACAGGTTCTATTCCTACTCTATGGGGGACGTGGACCCCCACGAGGGAGAAATATCTCTTGTCAGTTGGGATTTCGATGTTGATATACTGACCGTCAGAATCCCGGCTGTCGGGACGGCATTTAGCACCCATTGGACCCTTACACTCTGCACAGAGGATATACCAGTCTGCACCATGCCAGGCATCACTCATGAGCTGAGATATCTTCCTGAGGCTGTTCAGAAACACATCTAAAAATGGGCCATCCTGAATGTCTCATTAATATTGATTGTGCGGCTGTTGTAGATATTTCCCCTCACTGTAACTGTACCTGCATGCATTTACAGCTGGTTCCATGTGTTATTCATTCAAGCTTACATAGTGACTGTGACCTACAGATTACACACAACGCAATAACTGCAGACATTAACATGAACAGCAAATGTAAGGACTGACTAACCTCTAATATATAATAGATTCATGTACAGTATTTAATTATACAGGCCCGCTGACAGGTGGGTGCAAGGGGGATACTAAGGAAGCTCAGGAGGTCAGGATGAGAGACAACAGGGGATGAGGCTGAAAGACAGGGTTAGGGATGAGGCTGAAAGACAGGGTTAGGGATGAGGCTGAAAGACACAATTGGGGTTTTGACTGAGAGACACTGGGGGGCTGTGACTGAGAGACACTGGGGGGCTGTGACTGAGAGACACTGGGGGGCTGTGACTGAGAGACACTGGGGGGCTGTGACTGAGAGACACTGGGGGGCTGTGACTGAGAGACACTGGGGGGCTGTGACTGAGAGACACTGGGGGGCTGTGACTGAGAGACACTGGGGGGCTGTGACTGAGAGACACTGGGGGGCTGTGACTGAGAGACACTGGGGGGCTGTGACTGAGAGACACTGGGCGGCTGTGACTGAGAGACACTGGGGCGGCTGTGACTGAGAGACACTGGGGCGGCTGTGACTGAGAGACACTGGGGGGGCTGTGACTGAGAGACACTGGGGGGGATGAGGCTGAGAGACATGGAGGAATGAGGCTAAGAGACACAGAGGAATGAGGCTGATAGACACTGGGGGGCTGTGCCTGATAGACACTGGGGGGCTGTGCCTGATAGACACTGGGGGATGAGGTTGAGAGACACTGGGGAATGAGGTTAAGAGACTGAGGGAATGAGATTGAGAGACACTGGGGGATGAGCCGCCTGAGAGACACTGGGGGGATGAGGCTGAGACACTGGGGTATAAGGCTAAGAGACACTGGGGGGTGAGGCTGAGAGACACTGGGGGGCTGTGACTGAGAGACACTGGGAAGATGAGGCTGAGAGACACTGGGGGGCTGTGACTGAGAGACACTGGGAAGATGAGGCTGAGAGACACTGGGGTGCTGTGACTGAGAGACACTGGGGGGATGAGGCTGAGAGATACTGGGGGGATGAGGCTGAGAAACACCCGGGGGGTTTGTGACTGAGACACTGGGTAGATGAGGCTGAGAGACACTGGGGAGATGAGGCTGAGAGACACTGGGGAGATGAGGCTGAGAGACACTGGGGAGATGAGGCTGAGAGACACTGGGGAGATGAGGCTGAGAGACACTGGGGAGATGAGGCTGAGAGACACTGGGGAGATGAGGCTGAGAGACACTGGGGAGATGAGGCTGAGAGACACTGGGGAGATGAGGCTGAGAGACACTGGGGTATAAGGCTAAGAGACACTGGGGGGTGAGGCTGAGAGACACTGGGGGGCTGTGACTGAGAGACACTGGGAAGATGAGGCTGAGAGACACTGGGGTGCTGTGACTGAGAGACACTGGGGGGATGAGGCTGAGAGATACTGGGGGGATGAGGCTGAGAAACACCCGGGGGGGTCTGTGACTGAGACACTGGGTAGATGAGGCTGAGAGACACTGGGTAGATGAGGCTGAGAGACACTGGGGAGATGAGGCTGAGAGACACTGGGGAGATGAGGCTGAGAGACACTGGGGAGATGAGGCTGAGAGACACTGGGGAGATGAGGCTGAGAGACACTGGGGAGATGAGGCTGAGAGACCCTGGGGAGATGAGGCTGAGAGACACTGGGGAGATGAGGCTGAGAGACACTGGGGAGATGAGGCTGAGAGACACTGGGGAGATGAGGCTGAGAGACACTGGGGAGATGAGGCTGAGAGACACTGGGGAGATGAGGCTGAGAGACACTGGGGAGATGAGGCTGAGAGACACTGGGGAGATGAGGCTGAGAGACACTGGGGAGATGAGGCTGAGAGACACTGGGGAGATGAGGCTGAGAGACACTGGGGAGATGAGGCTGAGAGACTCTGGGGGGATGAGGTCGAGAGATTCTGGGAGGATGAGGCTGAGAGACACTGGGGATGTCCATACACACTAGAAGATAAAGTGAGAAGATATCTTTCAGAAAGCCTGCACAGAGTCACCTAGTGTGTATGGGGCTGAAGGAATGAGGCTAAAAGACACAAGTGGGGCTGAGTCCAAGACACTGGGAGGGGGCCAGGGGGGAGGCTGAGAGACTCTGGGGTGGGTGGCTGAGAGACATGTGTCAACCTTTTCACCATGTCTACCTAATGTATGTCGAGCTTTTAGCTGTGTTGACCTTTTATCTGTTGACCAATAGTGGTCGACCTTTTGACTGTTGACTTAGACAATGTCAACCTAATGATCCTCACCCAAATCCTGACAGGGTCTGGCCAATAGGGATAAGCACTAAGGGGACAGGGTTAGGATTTGGGGAGGAGGAAGACCGGGTTAACTACTAACAGGGGGAGTTACGGGGGGGGGGGGGGGGTCAGAGAGCGTTAGGTTTAGGCAGGTATCAGGTGGGGAATGGTAAGGGGGAGAGAGGGTGTAGGTATACTTACCTGCCAATGTCTGGCTGGGTTCTGATCACTGGAATGTCGCTGATGTATTCCTTTGTTGTTTGTTGACAATATTACAAACCCTGATTATGGTTGATGTTTCCTTTGCTATCTCTTGGCAGAGGTTCTGAAAGAGTACCAAGACAAGATGTGGCCTGAAGTTGTAGTTTCCTTCAAGTCAGCTGTTCCTGAAGCCGTAGGTGAAGCATTCTCAGCTGCATTTAGTGACCCCGAAAGCAGCGAGGAAGAGGAGGATGCAGATAAGTAAGAAACCCACACTGATACACTTTGGAAGGCATTATTACTGTAATATGATGGTGTGACCGTGCAACCCAGTGATACGATGTAGCGATACACCCGCCATACACACTGCGAAGCTTACTGCACACTATATTGTTACATCTGTAATTACTAGAGACAGGATTATATGCAACATAAAAAGCTTGAAATATGCATGCAAATATGCATAAAAAATACTTAAAATATGCATGAAAAGTGTTAAAATATGCTACATTATATAATAAAAACGTGTTTATTTAAAAATCAGCATACAATTAGTTGCAAATAAATAGAGACAGGATTATATGCAACATAAAAAGCTTGAAATATGCATGCAAATATGCATAAAAAATACTTAAAATATGCATGAAAAGTGTTAAAATATGCTACATTATATAATAAAAACATGTTTATTTAAAAATCAGCATACAATTAGTTGCAAATAAACCTCAAAAATAGGCCCACAGCATCTGCATATGTTTTCTTCCTGGCTGCTACAGCAGACTGCAGCGTCCTAGGCTCTTCTTGCATCAACTACACGGACCCTCATCTCCAGCGCCAAAATGTCAGCATAGCGTGTGAGGGTGGCGCAGTGGAAGGCTTCCTCCCTGCGCTGCATACTCACTGTGACACAGCATTTCCTCCGTGCCGCCTGATATCACAACCCTTCCACCCGCCTCCTCTGCTGCAGAAGTCTGTCTCTTGGTGTAAAGTCCCAGGCCAGGGGCAGGCAAAGGTTCAGGAGCTTCGTAATGGCATCCGCCCCAACTGACTTTTATAAACATGGATTGGCAGCCTAGAGCAGTGTCAGACATAGCGTACATCCAACGTTCCCCACACTGCGCACATATTGCCCCAGCCTGCACACTCTACCACTAACTGGCCAGCAGCAGCAGGGCAAAGCAGTGCTGTGACTCGCGGGTGGAAAGGGTCCGGGGCCTAAAATCTGCACCATCACTAGATTTTAGGTGAAATATGCAATAGCCAGTGAGAATGGGCAAAATATGCAAATGCATATAATCCTGTCTCTAGTAATTACATTTGCATCAGCGGAGAAAATTGTCACAGTGGGCCTTATTTTGGTTCATTCTTTCTGACAAAATCCTTCTTAGATGGATAAAACCATGTGCACTGCAGGGGGGGCAGATGTAACATGTGCAGAGAGAATTAGATTTGGGTGAGTAATTTTTTTTCTGTGCAGGGAAAATACTGACTGCTTTATTTTTACACTGCAATATAGATCTCACTTTGAAGTAAAACCCCACCCAAATCTAATTCTCTCTGCACATGTTACATCTGCCCCCCCTGCAGTGCACATGGTTTTGCCCATCTAAGAAGGATTTTGTCAGAAAGAATGAACCAAAATAAGGCCCAGTGTGTGTTGTGCAGATTCAGCCTGGTGCAATGGGTCGGGGTACCCTCTATACCAGGCATGGCCAAACTGCGGCCCTCCAGCTGTTGTGAAACTACACGTCCCATCATGCCTTGCTATTAGGGAATGCCAAAACTATGGCAAGGCATGCTGGGATGTGTAGTTTCCCAACAGCTGGAGGGCCGCAGTTTGGCCATGCCTGGTTTATACGATGTGTATGATACATTGTTCTGAACCACATTGGAACAGTATATCGTACAATATATGGTACATTGCAGATGCTCCAGCATGCTTCAGTTCAATCCTCAGAACTCAAATCTGCCTGATACCGGCATCACCAGTTACCGTATTAGTCTTTCAATTTCAATAACTTTATTTCAATAACTTTAAATGTCAGTGTTCATCTCACAAGAGGCCAGCAGCGTGTTGAGCATTTACAAAGCGATTGTTTTGCTATATAGAAGGACTCCAGCATGACAGTGTAACCTTTACGCCGATGCACAGGCATCTATTGTTTTTATGAATACAAATGCCTGCACTTTGCTTGTCTGTGCGGTGACATATAAATGGGAAGATTTGCTGGCTGTCTGTGCAGCGGTGTACAAGTGTTCAGCGGGTGGAGGGGCAGAGCTGCTTTGTGAGTCTGAGCCCTTATAGTAAATACTGGTGTACTAATTTGCAGCGTCCTGCGATCGGATAGCCGTCCCGCCAGAGCTAAAACTGTCCCTGCGCAAGTCTGCAAATAGCTTGTGAAAATAACGCAGATTGCCAGCCAGCTGCACATCCATCCGCAGCTCGATCCCCATCGAATGATTCTCCCAGTCTGTGCAGTCTGGGCCTGATTCAGATGAATTTGCAGCCCAAGTGATTATGGAATACGCAGTGCGCAAGCTGTCCGGCCGAAGGCTAGCCTTCACTCGCTGCTAGCAGGGTGATTGGCACCCTGCAAGCCTTTGGGTGTGTTTTCTGGGCATCCCTCAGAAAGCGCAAGTGTTCCCTGGCCTTTGGGAGGGAGGTTGGCAGCGCAGAATGATTCCTGGCTTACCCAGCGCTGCGAGCAGGGGTTAAATCGTTTGATGTGAGTGATTTTTCCACTGTGTGCACTGCTGCGAATGCATTCCTCTGGGAATGCAGGTGGGGCAGCTGTCACATGACGTCAGCACCTGCCCACTTCTCGGCCATCTCCGGCGGGAATAAAAGTCAGTTTAGACTAACTGTTGTTTCCGAAGGAGAGAAAAATCATTCGATGGTCGGCGACCATTGAATGATTTGTGTCCCCTTCGGCTGCATGCCAGATGTTGTGTTGCACACTGTTGTACATGTGTGTTCTTGTACACACTGTCGGTAGTGCACCCCCACTAATTTTTTGCATGTGGATAACCCAGAACCTATTCTTCCTGTGCGATAGAATCAGGCTGATCGGGGCCGGAGCTGACATCACAGACTCTCCCTGAGAACGCCCGGGCACACCTGCATTTATTTCTGACACTCCCAGAAAACGTCCGGATGCAGATCAGAAAATCCGCTGGATTTTGTAGGTGTTTGGGTTCTCATATGCGCGCTACGATGCGTAAGCATGTGCAGTCGTTCGATAATCGGACGCTGTGCAATTTCGTACATCAGCATCTAGGTTTGAATAACCCCCATAGTACTGACCTCCTCCTGGTGCTATTAGAACTACAGTATGCTCATAAGTCCGACTTGTATCCTGAGAAATTCCCTTTCATTGGCTGTTTTTCTAGATACATACTGAATGTGTATTTTGTGTTATAGATGTGTGATTGTGATCAGTGTATACTGTTTCGATGTTAATGCGGTAGACAGTCACTAGGTCTACAGGCCTGAGGTGGACACAATCAAAAGGTTGACATGGCTTTAGGTTGACACGGGCATTAGGTCAACATTGGGAGGTCGACAGTCTTGACATGGGGTTTTCACTTTTCTTTTAGCCGACATGTGCTGACAGGCGGTATAGGGCGTAGGGTGTGGAGGGAGAATATAATAACATGAAGCATGGCAAGTGCAGCAAGCCATGCTAGGGGGCGCGGTGCACCAATATGGTGTCCATGTCGACTGTGTCAACATTCGGAATAAAAAAAAACTTTTTGAATGTTGACCTAATGCTTGTGTTGCCCTTATGCCTGTGTCAACCTAAAGCCATGTCGACATTTAGAGTGTGTTGACCTAAGGCTTGTCGACCTACTCCTGTGTTCAACCTAGCCATCCACACCTAGTAGTGGTAAATATTTTTTTAAATTGAAGAATGTCCTTCACTGATGTCCTGCAGCGTTGTCCTGCAGCGTTGTCCTTCACTGGTGTCCTTCACTGATGTCCTGCAGCGTTGTCCTGCAGCGTTGTCCTCCACTGTTGTCCTCCACTGTGTCCTGCACCAGTGTCCTCCACTGTTGCCCTGCACTGTTGCCCTGCACTGTTGTCCTCCACTGTGTCCTGCACCAGTGTCCTCCACTGTTGTCCTGCACTGTTGTCCTGCACTGGTGTCCTGCACTGGTGTCCTGCACTGTTTCTGTGCAGTTTGTCGCATAATTATAATTTTTTTTTTCAAACAATCTTTTTTCCTGATAGCGCAACCTATTGATTGCATTTATTAAAATCTCACAATGATATACAATTCCACTGATAGTATACTGTTAGTCGAAACGTACAATAATCTTTTATAAATGGGTATGTTTCCTAGCACGGCGCCCATCGCATACCGTATTTAGTGGTGTGCGATGTGATGCGATATTCCCGTTAAATTAACAGGAGTGCTTGTACAATGAAATATCGCATAGCATTGCATGCCAGCAAATGGCATGCGATGCAATGCAATTTTTAATTGTACAAGCACCCTGATGGGTGCTTACAATGTTAAATGCACCCCCATTGTCAACGCCACCCCCACTATCAACGCCAACCCGAAGCGTGGCGAGCGCAGCGACCCCGCGAGGGGCGGCGGTACGCGTCCTCCGACCTTTTCCTACCCACACTATCCACGTTGGCGTGGAGTTGATTTTAGATAGTGTGGCGAGCTCAGCGATCCATGGGGCCCGAAGCATGGCGAGCCCCGTGAGAGGATGCGGAATATTAGCCCAAAGCGTGGCGAGTGCAGCGAGGCCGCGGTACACGTCCTCTGACCTTTTCATACCCCCACAATCCACGTTGGCGGGGAGTTGATTTTAGATAGCGTGGTGAGCGCAGCGAGCCACCGAGCCCGAAGTATGGCAAGCACAGCGAGCCCCGCGGGGGATGCGGAATACATGTAAAGTAATCTGTGTCTCCTCGCGGGGCTCACTGAGCTCGCCACACTATCTAAAATCAACTCCACGCCGACGTGGATAGTGGTGGTATGAAAAGGTCGGAGGACGCGTACCGCCGCCCCTCGCGGGCTCGCTGCACTCGCCACGCTTCGGGTTGGCAATAATAGTGGGGGTGGCGTTGACAATGGAGGTGCATTTAACATTGTAAGCACCCATTAGGGTGCTTGTACAATTAAAAATTGAATCGCATCGCATGCCGCTATATTGCATGCGATGCGATTGTATAAGATGCACTTCGATCAAAATCGGGGGCGCCGTGCTAGGAAACAAGTACCTATAAATGATCTATATATCAGAGTCGCTCGTCTACTATAAACATTATATTTCAGAGAAGAAAGTGAGAGATTCCACAGCAGTATGGAGAAATTCCTTACAGCCGTGACACAGAGGCGCCAGCAGAGGAGACAGCCTGACCCTACTCTTGACGCTATAGGAATTGAGTGCTGCCTGGTTGCTGCCATGACCTTCAAGAAATCTGCGCTGTAAGTGTGACTCAGTTTGTATTCCGTCACCCTGTTGTCATTGGATGGCAGCCGCAAAGTAGCCCAAAGATGTGTACCCATAAATCATTGCTGCAGTAGCCAAGCAGCCCCTCTCAGCGCACCGGGTCCAGTGAGACTCTCCAAGCATTGAGTGTGTGTTTGCGTTTGTTTTTTTTCACCAACCAGGAATCTTAGTTGTAACATGATGCTACTAGGACGCACCAGACAATGCGCTGATTAATGCGATACATGAGATTTGTCTATCTGTGTCTCTGAGTGAGTATATACATATAATACTACATTGCATCAGCTGTTTTCCAATACAAGTTCCGTTGCACTTCTTATACAGTTTCACTCGCACACAGATATACAACTGTTTCATATCAGATTACTCAGCATAGTCTCCTGGTGCGTCCTAGTCACATTGCCTTGCGACTAAGATGCATTTTCAGCAAAATAATACGCCCAGCTCTAATACACTTGAACGGGACCTGACTGATCGCTCGCACCAGAGATGGCCAAACCGGTCCTTGGGATCTACCATCAGTCCATGTTTTCCAGACCACAGGTGGAGTCAATACTAACTGACATATTTTAAACCAAGTGCTTCATTCATTCCAAACCGACACATTCTACAGATCCACCGGCGGCTGGAAAACATGAACCGGACTATTGTGCATGGTCACTCCTTGCTGTTGCAGGCAGCAGAATACATAGCAGCATTGAAGAGGGATCACGGCAGAAAGATCACGACTTTAGAAGCTGTCAGGCCCGTTCTGCCGATAACGGCTGTTTATTTTTGCGATCCCGGCCGCAGATCGACAGTCCACGGCCGTTTACACGGACAAGCCCACTTTTCGCTGATTCAATGGCCCGCCTGCCGATCAAAACGTAAACAGGCCTTGATTCAGGATTTATATCACTGATAATAATGCTATATCCTGTAATGCTTGCCCCATTTTCAGAAAAAAAAAACAGCAGGTAATTTAAATTGAATCAATAATGGAGACAGTTCAATTAGTTTTCTGCCTCATTAACTAGAGAAAAACCCAGGAATTGTTGTAATATGTAAATGTGCACAGAAGCAGGTGTGAGATTTCAGTGCAACGCAGATACAAAGTGCATCCCAGGATCCTGTGGTTAGCAGTCAGAGGAAGACTAGAACTGGTTTCTATGATGTGTTCTCGTCTTTCTAATTCTCCATCCTCTAAAGATATATATATATTTTTTTTATTACAAACATCTGCGGGACCAGTATGTTTTTCTATGAAAAAAAGCTGCCCCAGTCCCCCAAAACGAGCTGTCAGGGTTGCCTACTTTTGAAAAATCATTTCAGGGAGAAAAGTAAAAGGCAGGGGGCGTGCCCATGGGTAAAATTAGCGTGGCAACAGTTAAAGTGGGCGTGGCCACCCCCCTTTCCGAATGTGTACTGACCATTTTTTTTTTTCTTCAAGAGGCCCCCGATTTGTATACAGTAGACCTCATTATGTTTTGGGTTTTAAGTCATGATGGCATAAATAAATAAAGTTATTATCAATGTCCTGCCTACAATAACTCATAAATAATTATTTTTATACAGCTGTTATGTCCCCCCTCAGCCACAGCCCCACAGCACACGTGTAAGGCCGGGAGGTGCTCCCAGGCGTCACATAGACACTGACTGTGTATATATGTCACCAGCTCCTCCCCATCTATCCCCCCTGTCTATGGACACTCACCCGCCAGCCACCGCCTACATTTAACCACAGGCGTGGCTCCAACTTCTGGGTATCACTCTGCAATGTAGATTTCCGGTTTGTGCTGTGCACCTAACTTCCGGGCTCTGCGTTTCACCTCACAGTCTGCCTGTACGTCCTGCCGTCATCTCTCTCACACACAGGGGTTACACACTGTACTTTTGGGCTATGACTTCCAGTGTACTTCCTGGTAATGCGGTCCACCATACTTCCATACTTCTCGATTCGGTACATCATGTGGCAGCTGCGGGAGAAAAGTATGAGTATAAAACATGGCTTTGTACCACCAAAGAAAATGCATGTGTACAGTGGGACATAGTTTACCTGTGCTGGGTAATAACTTTCAAAAAAATGTAAGGTGCACCAGCATAAAATACCTTCATATCCAAATTACCATCAAAGTCCAACCTACAACCACTCTTGGGTGAAGTAGCATTAATGGGACTCTAGAGATCCAAGGCTGAATCCTGTGGAGATAGGGGACAAGCAGTAGTCTAGCAGGTCCTGAGTCACTTGTACAGTAAATTGTCAGGGAGAGAGGAAGTAGGTAACAGTTAGCACAGATCCCGATGTGGAAACATAGAATTTGATGGCAGATAAGAACCACCTGGCCCATCTAGTCTGCCCCTTTTTTAAACATGTTACCTCAAACCATATTTGATATCAATATGCCTATCCCAAGCATGTTTAAATTGCTCTACTGTCTTAGCCACTACCACCTCTGATGGGAGGCTATTGCACTTATCCACTACCCTTTCTGTAAAGTAATTCTTTCTAACATTTCCCCTGAACCTACCTCGCTCCAGTTTCAGTGCATGTCCTTGTGTTCTATTACTTCTTTTCCTTTGAAGAAAATTTCCCTCCTGTACTATGTTAAAACCCTTGATATATTTGAACGTTTCTATCATGTCCCCCCTTTACCTTCTCTGCTCCAAACTATACATGTTAAGATATTTTAGTCTTTCCTGGTAAGTTTTGTGATGTAGGCCATGCACCACTTTAGTTGCTCTTCTATGTACAGTCTCTAATGTATTTATATCCTTCTGGAGATATGGCCTCCAGAACTGAACACAGTACTCTAGATGAGGTCGGACCAATGACCTATACAGTGGCATTATTACTTCTTTCTTTCTACTGCTGATACCTCTCCCTATGCAACCAAGCATCTGACTTGCCTTCTTCATTGCTTTGTTACATTGCCTACCTGCTTTTAAGTCCCCTGAAATAGTGACACCTAGATCCCTCTCTTCCTCAGTAGTTTCCATTATAGTGCCATTTATACTATATTGAGTCTTTGGATTTCTGAGACCCAAGTACATGATTTTGCATTTTTTGGCATTAAACTGTAGTTGCCATTCTCTTGACCATATCTCTAATCTACCTAGATCCTCAATCATTTGTTTTACCCCTCCTGGTGTGTCTACCCTGTTGCATACCTTTGTGTCATCTGCAAAAGGGCACATTTTACCCTCAATTCCATTTGCAATATCACCAATAAAGATATTAAAAAGCACCGGCCCAAGTACAGATCCCTGTGCTACTCCACTTGTAACCTTTCCCTCCTTTACTTTACTCCGTTTCATCACCATAGCTCATGGGAGGACACCCTACCTGCAGTGCAGACAAGCACAGGAGGGGAGTGGCCATAGGCATAGCAGCAGATCTTCATAGAATACAGGGGGGGACGGTCGCTAGGTCAACACTATGAAGGTCGACATACATTAGGTTGGCCACTAAAGGTCAACAGCGCTTATGTTGACATAGCTAAGGTCAACCTATTACATGTGTCGGCCTAAGCACTGTCGACCTTTAGTGGTCAACCTAATGTATGTGGACCTTTACAGTGTTGACCCTATGGCCCATACCCAGTGCAGGTAGGTAATTAGCCACCACTGTTGCTTGGAAGGCAGACACTTGTCTGGCACTTGTTCTATGTGCGGAACGGACTTCCTCCTGCTCCAGCGGCTCCCAGGGTCTCTTACCGCTGACATCTCACCTTGTGAGTGTAGTGAGAAGAGGACTGTGGTCACAGCGAACTCATACAAGTCAGAGTGCAGTGCCGGCATACGGGCACATGGTATCATGTTACAGGCATTAGTCCCTCATCATAGGTAATGGCCAGTAATTACACAACCCAACCTTCATTCCCTGTACCCTATCCCTCTCACAGCCTAACCTTCACCCCTCCAAGTACCTCACCATAACCAACCACCCCCGGCCTAACACTAACCCACCATTCATACTTGCAATCGGGATGCTGTCAGTCGGGATTCTGGCGTTGATGTTGGAATTCCGGCACCAATCATCTGGTTGCAAGACGGGATACTGACGTCGGTTTTCTGACTGCCGACATTTCAACGGCTGGGATGTTAACCGCATCCAATTTCCCCACCTGCCACCAGAATCAGGAAGTCATGACTGTGCCTGCAGATTGTGATTGTTCTGCGCTTGGGCCTGATTCAGACTCGCTCGCTAATCAGTGTACACTCACTGTACATGAACACATCACCTCAAATGCGGCCGCCCGGCTGAAAAATCATTAGATTGTTGCACACCATTATCTTGCCTGCTGATCGCCTAATTGGGGGAAGGCGCTGACATCATGTGACGTCATGTCTGCCCCGAGCAAGGAACTAGGGGAACACCCAGTGTTTTCATGGGGACCCCATGAAATGCTAAGCGTTCCCCTGATGCCGCTCCCCTACCCGTACGTCTCTGTAGATCATTAGCCCTGAGCACATGACGTCATTATCTTACAACCTGCAAACATTTTGTAGTAACTAACCGCAGGCATTAAAGAGCCCACGTCAGCTGACCACTGATTTCCCCTTCCTGCAGTAAACCAGTGTTCCTGTGAACATGGCATGCTTCCACTGCCGCTATTTATGGCGTATAAAGAAAAATAAGTCATGGCAATTTCTCAAATGCATAAATTCTCTTTATTCATTCAAAATTCAGGACCATCTGCTCAGCATTAATGAGTCTCTCTGGAAGATGAAGCCATTTCTGCCTGTTGATCAAATCGCTCTGTTTCCGTGGATTTTCGATTGTTATGAGCTGCCTGGTTCTTGTGTTAATACACTTCCCTTCAACGCATTAAGGGGCTATTTATCAATGTCATATTTGGACAGTTAACAGATTTCAGAGACATTTCCCATGATCCTTTTTTGGGGGCTGCACATTTAAGAGAGTATTCCAGTGTAGTCTAGTAAATTGAGATGTTTTTGTTTTGTTTCTTAAGCTGGGTATACACTGGCCAATATATTGTACGATATATCATGGGCAGGATGGCGGCTGTGTACCCATCATATGTCTGTGAACAATATCATCTACAGACGTTTTGTGTCAGCCCTGTAGCATAGATGATGGCCGATATATCCACAGATATATTGGCACATTGTGTTTTTCAGTCTGTGTATTTCAGACGGTACGATTTTGCTTGCAATTCGGTTGGGATCGAATCGTGATTGAATCGAAAGGCAAGCAAAAAGCATTAGATTTGGATCATTCGTCTTGCCCGCACAGTTGATTTTACTGTTTGATTTACACTAAACAGGAGCTCGCATCGGCATCGAATGAGGCTGAAAACCGTTCGACGTCCAATCAAAATCAATTCAATATCATGCGCTCCCAGGGTTTCTGCTTGCGCAAAGCCTGAACATCAGGGACAGGGACGAATTCGGCCCATAAACGAATAGGTCTGAATCACCCCAATGACTCTTAGTACAAACCCTCTTACCTGTGTGTTTTGACAATATCATGTAGACATCCGGGAGGTGGCAGCCAGCTTGGCATGGCGGGGGGGGGGGGGGGGGGGGTGTAGCGATGGGTAGCAGCAGAGACATCTTCAAAGTCACGTCATCCTACCATTCATTGGGAGGTAGGGGGTGGGGCCGCCGGTTTTGTGCATGATATGACGGAACGTTGAATTTCTCCTTGTACTACCATGGGACTGTGCACATTAGCATCACAGCCTCACATGTACATGTGCACATATTTTAACAAGCATTTCGTATTCATCATTATTTTGCTGCACTTTGTGGAATGAATAAGTTATAAGTTGAGTTTGCAATATCTCGGTGTTACTGGTAGTGTACAGAAGTGTTTTCTTACTTGCATGAGGTAAAGTAGAAACCAGGTCTTACAACGGATATATTCTAAGTGGTACCGAATAGACCATTTCCTTAAAGTGGTTTTCCATCTCTAGAGGACTGTAAATGTCCGACTGAAACGCCTACTGATGTTTTCTTTCATATTTTTCAGCCATTGGTTCATATAATGGTTATTTTGTATTTTCATAGCTCTGGATTACAGAATAGGACTGCTAAGCGTAGCTGTGTGGCATCAAACGGAAACAACTCTGCCTGATAAAGGGCCCGATTCAGACCTGGGCTGCGTTTACCTGCTCGTTAGGTGGCGAATATACTCTGCCTAGCGAGCAGGTAAAGGCAGTTCTGCCAAACGCAACCCCCCCGCCAAGCGAATCCATATTCGTGCATGTGCCAGTGGCATAACTACAATTGGGGCACTACCCCGCCACTAAAATGTGTGCACCCGGGGACGTGGCCTGGCTGGCAATGTGAGCAGGTGCGGGGACTGAGAGCTCTGACAAAATCCTTCTAAAATATCCTTCCCCGAGACCCCTGGGCAACATAATCTTACCCCCACTGGCTCCGGAACTGCTCCTGTGCCCCCCGTGCCAACTGTTTCTCCTGGGCGGTGAGTGAAGTGCTGGACGGCTGTCTGACCTTGCTGAGGTCTCTGTGTCCTCTCCTCCGTGTGCGGGCGCCATCTTGGATCCTCCAGCGGCTCTGGCTGGGCTCCGGTGCTCCTGGAGTGCGGCCCCACGACTTGGAGGCGCTGGTACCCTGTCCGGTGTGACGGCGGGAAGGGAGGTGACTGGTGACCCCCCGGTGGATTGTCGACAGTGAGCGGGAGTCGTCTCTGTCGGGGCGCGCTGCTTAGTCGGCCAGGGACGCCGGCACAGTCTTGCTCGCCTGGCCCCTGGAATAGGGTGTCTGTGCCACATTATTCCTGTACACACTTGGGCCCGTTGGCGTCCCTAATATAATTGGAGCTCACAAAGTAAGGTTATTACTGCGGTGTGGTGCTGCCTCCTGCCCCAGATATCATTTACTTGCTGGACTGTATGCTTGTGGACGTAAACTGCCTCGCTGGTGTTAGTGGCGACCTGGAAGATTCCTGTTAGTGGCCCTGAAATACAATACACTGCTCCATTTATTGACAACTCCCACTACATCCTATATTGAGGCGGCGTGGGGTGTGCTGGCCACCGATACCCTGCCTCCACTACTTCTTTGGAGCGCATTCTGGATACACTATTTCAACGATGTCTGGCCCCCTATATAAAATCCTTGAAGCCATTAATGCTTCTACGCAGAGGATCCTTGATGCTTTTCCTGAAGTGAAAAAATGTGTGCACCCCCCACTCACCCCCTCACCACTGCATCTTCCACCGCGACAATCCGTTGCGACTCCGGCTTCCTGGACCTGCTGTCTGTGGTCCCGGCTCTCCTGCTCCACTCTTGTTAGAATGTCACATACAAAATGGCCGCCACCTTACAGCAGACCATTATTTAGGATGCAAGAGGAGGTCGCCGCCTCCTCTAGCATCCCTAATAACTGTCTGCTGTGAAGGGGGCGGACATTTTCCAAATTACATTCCAACAGGAGGAGCTGGAGCATCGGGACTCAGTGCAGACAGGCACCAGAGATTCGGCGGCGGCCCCATTAACAATAGCTTCCTGTGCCTCCAAGCGACTTCGGGGTCTGCGGAGCTATTGTTATGCCACTGGCAGGCGCAAACCCCCACCATTCGAACCAGAAGCTACTTCGGAGCTGAGTGATCAGGTCTGAAGTCACCAGCTCTAGAACAGTCATAAATGTTGGAAAAATAATGATATATGGCAAGGTGGCAAACAACAGATAGGTACAGGGCAATCATAAAGTCATGATGTCCGGGCATCCCCCTAATTATTCAATTTTACGAGCTGCAAAATATCCATATTAAAGGCGTATGCACTCGGGCTTCAAGTTGACTCTGCCCCCGCATCAGTCTGCTATGCAAATGATTGGAAGACATAAGAACACGAACACAGAGATAATTGATCTCTGTGGAGAGACAGGATGCATAACGCACGGTAATATTAGCAAAACGGATATCAAAGGAGAGCCAGGGGAAGGTAAAAAATGTTCCATCATCTGGTTTGGAGAAGTGTCCGTACGCATTGCAGTTCCTCAGGGGAGAGTATGTGTAGCCATACCCTGGGGCGAGGGACTTATCTCCAAGTCTTTCCTACAGTTCAGTCTTTAGCTGGAGATTCCGCTGGACTTCTTAGTGAGTTCTAGGTTTTGTAATGCAGATTTATGCTTTATACTTTAGTAGCAAACCCCTACCGCTTCGTTCTAACAGGGGTGTATGGTACAATGTTGTAGAACAGGGGTTGCCAAACCTGTCCTCAAGATATACCTGTGGATCTACCTACATAGTTACAGATATCACATAAAGCACAGGGCTACAGGGGGTATTTCAGACCTGATCACACGGCCCGAATTCACATGGTGACGATTATCGATACACTGCGCATATGTACGCATGTGCAAGGACATCCTGCAATGAAATCCTGCTACTTTTTCTGTTCACTAGCCGTTCGCAAGGTGATTGCCAGGAAGTATGCGTTTAGCGGGATTGCTAAGAAAAAAGCAGTGGTGCCTAGGAAAACACGGGGAGTGTCCGGGGAAACGCCAGGTGCGCCTGAGCATTTTAGAGGAGGATGAACTCAACTCCAGACTGGATATGCCTTTTTCCATTGCATCGCTGAGTAATGCTGGGTACACACCAAAACGATTTTGGCACAATCCCATCAATCTGGATCCAATTCAGACTGATTGGATGCAGATTTGGTCAAAATCGTTTGGTTGGATCTGAATTGGATCCGAATCCGATCCTACCCGCTGCAGGTAGGATCTGTAAAAGATCCATTCATCTGAATACAGAGGGGATCAGATTGTATGCAAATCGTATGTAAATCGTATGCAAATCGTATGCAAATCGTACAATACGATTTGCATCCAATCCAAATCGTTTTGGTGTGTACCCAGCATAAGTCTTTGGCTACTCTGAGCCTGTGATGACGATAAGGAGCCTGTTACGATGGGTTTGGATATATTCGCACGGCTGCAAATTGATTTGTAGCCATACACATCCATTCATACAGCGAGCACATTCATTCGCTGGTGGGATTTCACTCTAGCAAGTGGAGGTTTAACTAAACGACCCCAATGTTGTTGTTCCTATGGCATCAACCGTTGTATGGTGTCACCTGACTTGAGGCAGCCACCGGATTTCTCTTCATTTGTAACGATTCCAATTTCTTTCCCTTTGACTGATCCAGCGGGAATTGTGATTCCAAGTTAATCCATTCGCGGAAAATGTTTCTCCATCTTGCCTGAAAAGTGAAAAACAGCCTCATTGCCAATATAGAATATCATTGCTACGCTCTTCTATGTACTGTGATACACCCGATAGTGCCCTACATAGATTATTTGTCATATCATGATATCTACGTCTGCTTCCTCCTCATCTTCTTTCCCCTGTTCACCTGCTAAACTGGACATAGGAGAGATGGAACGCGCCAATTTCAGTATACACATAGGCCCTTATTCAGATCTGAGCTCAGTACAAATTTGTTCTCAAAATGGGCAAAACCATGTGCACTGCAGGTGGGGCAGATGTAACATGTGCAGAGAGAGTTAGATTTGGGCGAGTTATTTTGTTTCTGTGCAGGGTAAATACTGGCTGCATTATTTTTACACTGCAATTTAGATTTCAGTTTCAACACACTCTGCCCAAATCTAACTCTCTCTGCACAGGTTACATCTGCCCCAACTGCAGTGCACATGGTTTTGCCCATTTTGAGAACAAATTTGTACTGCGATCAGATCTGAATAAGGGCCATAGGCTGAACACCATTCTTTTCCAGTCCATAATTAGATCTTGCATATGGATGGGTCACTTGATTGGATATCATTCAGCAGTCAGGTCAAACAAAGACCAGCCAATGGCTGCACAGACCCCATATGCATGCTGCTTTTATTTTGTCAGTATCCCGCTTCGCCTTAATATTGTCTACGCCCAATTTTATTAAAACAAATTGCTCACAATCTGGCCAATAATATCAGTGTATTGTGCTCTTTGTTACGTTTTGGTGTTCCGACTTGCAAAATGGCTAACCCTTTATCGATGCAGATGGTCATTTAAATCTTTTTAATAACGATGGAACAGATTCATAAATACAAATATTTGACATATATATATATATATATATAGACAGGACTTACCCTAGCCTCCGAGAAGGAAAGGAATGGACCAGCACTCACAGTTTGATGAAAAAAGAAGTAGTTTGTATTAGCAGCTTAAAGCATAATGTACAGGCAGGCTGACCCAACAGCCGTTTCAACCGGACACCTTTCCGGTTTTCATCAGGGGTACATCACTGTATTATCAGACATGTATATATAGCATAAGAATAGGGCGCCAAACCCGCCCAGCTCAAAGCAAAGGGGAGCTGTCAATCAGCACCACACTACGGAGCATCCAGCGCCTGTCAGATGACGCTGTGAGGGGGGTGTGGGATGCGCGTCATAGGGGAGTCCCTGTGACGTGTGTCTGTAATCCAGGATTGCCTATGTACCGATGCGTGCAAAGACAATACAATACCAAGTGTGTGATTGAACCTAAGACCTCCTAGGTTGTGAAAAAATCAAAGCCAGTATCGTGTAGAAATGAAATAAAGAGTGAGTGAGTCCGTAGCAGGGAGGGATGAAGTGAGCGGCAAGAGGAAAGAGGCGCCGCTGTGAAAATGTAAGCGTCAGCCCGGGTGAACAGCCTGAACCCAAGTACACGGAAAAAAAACGTGATAGCCTGTGAAGTGAATCAAAGTCAGCACATGATATTATGGCACAGAGACATTATCAGATAGTGATCAATGATATATAAGCAGCACAGCGGCCGCAAAACTGCATCAATGGTAACAGAACTGTATGTTCCCATTGACAATTGGCAAGTCGACATAGTAGCATGTCAGCATACAATAAATCTCACAACTGATCAAATAGAGAAAGATTAGCAACTCGGCGGTCGCATCAAGGAATAACAGCAGACATATTCATACCCGTTGTCAGTTTGCTAGTCGACACACCTATGTGTCAGCATGTAACTTCTATTCATAGAGCATGCATTAAGTATCCACATAATGGCGGCAGTCATAAATGAGCAGCACGGCGGCCGCAAGTATAAACAAAATATCCAAATAGTAGCGGTAAGCTTAAATAAGCAGCACGGCGGCCGCAGGTAGCAAAGTCTGATGTTCTAGTCAATCTTCCTTCAGTGTGGAGATAGACAACATAGTCTGGCATTGCTTTCTGATGATTGGGCACGGAGGCCAGGACAATACTCATCGCTGGTAATGCAGATGAGGGTGGTCAATCAGATTAGTTGGTGCGGAAATGTCATAGATAGAATTGCGTGTGAATGCAATTAAAAATAAATGACAGCTGCTTGCTACATCGAGCCAAGTGAATTACCCATGGCAACCACTGTCATTCTGACTAATAGTTCTGTGCCTGTATGTGTCTGCTGGATGGAAAGCAGTGTAATGAGCCCATCCTTTGGCTTAAATAAGGGGTTGGGCATATGTATGTGCATAAGAAAAGAATTAAATAAAAAATAATAACAGAAGACACTGAAAAAGAAAGAAAGAAATTTACAAATGCGGGATTAAGAGATACACTCAGGTATCATCTGTGGCTTAAATGAAGCATCCCATTTTAAAGTCTTCGTTCAGACCAGATGGGGCCAAAGATTTCAGACGATAAATCCATCTCAGCTCTCTCTGGAGCAGTATTCTTTCACGATCACCCCCTCTTCGTAGGGGGGGTATATGGTCAATGAGGAAGCATTTTAGTTGTCCAACGGTGTGTCTTTTCTCTAAAAAGTGTCTGGCAACAGGTAAGTTTTTGAGATCCACAGTTTCTGTCGTAGGTAGCAGGCTTTACTTAATGGACGACCTATGTTGACCAATTCGTTCCTTGGCTGTCCTGATCGTTTTGCCCTGATCAGGACAGCCAAGGAACGAATTGGTCAACATAGGTCGTCCATTAAGAAAAGCCTGCTACCTACGACAGAAACTGTGGATCTCAAAAACTTACCTGTTGCCAGACACTTTTTAGAGAAAAGACACACCGTTGGACAACTAAAATGCTTCCTCATTGACCATATACCCCCCCTACGAAGAGGGGGTGATCGTGAAAGAATACTGCTCCAGAGAGAGCTGAGATGGATTTATCGTCTGAAATCTTTGGCCCCATCTGGTCTGAACGAAGACTTTAAAATGGGATGCTTCATTTAAGCCACAGATGATACCTGAGTGTATCTCTTAATCCCGCATTTGTAAATTTCTTTCTTTCTTTTTCAGTGTCTTCTGTTATTATTTTTTATTTAATTCTTTTCTTATGCACATACATATGCCCAACCCCTTATTTAAGCCAAAGGATGGGCTCATTACACTGCTTTCCATCCAGCAGACACATACAGGCACAGAACTATTAGTCAGAATGACAGTGGTTGCCATGGGTAATTCACTTGGCTCGATGTAGCAAGCAGCTGTCATTTATTTTTAATTGCATTCACACGCAATTCTATCTATGACATTTCCGCACCAACTAATCTGATTGACCACCCTCATCTGCATTACCAGCGATGAGTATTGTCCTGGCCTCCGTGCCCAATCATCAGAAAGCAATGCCAGACTATGTTGTCTATCTCCACACTGAAGGAAGATTGACTAGAACATCAGACTTTGCTACCTGCGGCCGCCGTGCTGCTTATTTAAGCTTACCGCTACTATTTGGATATTTTGTTTATACTTGCGGCCGCCGTGCTGCTCATTTATGACTGCCGCCATTATGTGGATACTTAATGCATGCTCTATGAATAGAAGTTACATGCTGACACATAGGTGTGTCGACTAGCAAACTGACAACGGGTATGAATATGTCTGCTGTTATTCCTTGATGCGACCGCCGAGTTGCTAATCTTTCTCTATTTGATCAGTTGTGAGATTTATTGTATGCTGACATGCTACTATGTCGACTTGCCAATTGTCAATGGGAACATACAGTTCTGTTACCATTGATGCAGTTTTGCGGCCGCTGTGCTGCTTATATATCATTGATCACTATCTGATAATGTCTCTGTGCCATAATATCATGTGCTGACTTTGATTCACTTCACAGGCTATCACGTTTTTTTTCCGTGTACTTGGGTTCAGGCTGTTCACCCGGGCTGACGCTTACATTTTCACAGCGGCGCCTCTTTCCTCTTGCCGCTCACTTCATCCCTCCCTGCTACGGACTCACTCACTCTTTATTTCATTTCTACACGATACTGGCTTTGATTTTTTCACAACCTAGGAGGTCTTAGGTTCAATCACACACTTGGTATTGTATTGTCTTTGCACGCATCGGTACATAGGCAATCCTGGATTACAGACACACGTCACAGGGACTCCCCTATGACGCGCATCCCACACCCCCCTCACAGCGTCATCTGACAGGCGCTGGATGCTCCGTAGTGTGGTGCTGATTGACAGCTCCCCTTTGCTTTGAGCTGGGCGGGTTTGGCGCCCTATTCTTATGCTATATATACATGTCTGATAATGCAGTGATGTACCCCTGATGAAAACCGGAAAGGTGTCCGGTTGAAACGGCTGTTGGGTCAGCCTGCCTGTACATTATGCTTTAAGCTGCTAATACAAACTACTTCTTTTTTCATCAAACTGTGAGTGCTGGTCCATTCCTTTCCTTCTCGGAGGCTAGGGTAAGTCCTGTCTTTAATTAACCTTAAGGACCCTGCACCCTTGTCATTGCATCTTCCAGAGTGCCATCCTGCATATATCTATATATATATATATATATATACTGTGCAAAAGCGGACCGGCACTCTTTTCCTTGCTTGATGTGTTTGCTACGGTGCCCTCCAATACTTGGAATAATAGCGGATAAAGAAATAGCGGCACTCGCAGTCTGGGTGAAAAATCAACTTGTCTTTATAAAAGCATCTCACGTGCAAAAAATGACCGACGTTTCGGGGACAAGCCCCGTTTTCAAGGTGCAGAATGTACAACAACGATGTTGTACATTCTGCACCTTGAAAACGGGGCTTGTCCCCGAAACGTCGGTCATTTTTTGCACGTGAGATGCTTTTATAAAGACAAGTTGATTTTTCACCCAGACTGCGAGTGCCGCTATTTCTTTATCCGCTATATATATATATATATATATATATATATATATATATATATATATACTGTATGTACTGTATACATGAATTAAAGATATTGAAGTCTATTGATCACTAAATATTGGTGAGATATTCCCTGTAAACATTTTTTTGGGGTACTCTCAAATATTTAGTATCCCCTATATCTACAATGTGGAAACACAGCAGATATCACCGATATGTATTTCCAACAGCAGCTTTTTTTCTTTCTCTTATCTTTGTTTGTCTTCTGTTTTCTGTTACTTGCCACTTTCTGTCTGGTTCTGTACATACTGTGAATCTTATGTAAACTGCAAATAGTTTTACTTCACACTGGTCTGTGCTCATGGTATTTCTACCTGACCCCTTAGTTTTACACAAATTACCACTTTCATGGTACTAAATGCCGGTAATGGCTGGTTGCGGGCTATCATGGCCCCCTTGTTTTGACTTCCTATGGATTATTGTAGGAAGTGGTTAAGCCCCCAAACTGCTATCAAAATAATTTGAATTGAATTGTGATGAATTGGTCCCTTTGCCTGAATTATTACCGACAATCCGGGTTAGATATAGTCTTTTTACTTTAGTGTTGCCTAAGGTCCTGGACTTAGTTCCCCTAATGTAACGGGATCTAAAGTTTAATGTGACTTGTACAAGCTGCAATTTAATGAAACGTCTAATAAACCCTTTTGTACCAAAAAAAAAAAGAAATGTGCTCCTTGAGTGCATTCGTCATCCAAAATCTCCTCATAACGGGCCTTATTCTGGTCTGTGCGGCCGGAGCCGAATATGCGGCCAGGACCGTGCGTCCTAAACCCCGCCTTCCGTACAGATTGCTCACTCCGTCCGAATGCGGTAAGCCGCTGACCGCACGGAACACGAGTGGATTTCTTATGTATACACCTCCTCCATCTCTGGGAACCTCCCCCATCATTCGATGGTCGCATACCATCGAATGCAGGACCGAGTGGTCAGGCAGCTCCCGCGAGCTCAGACCACTCGGGCATTTCTCCATGCAAAAGCATGGATCTGGGCGGGCAGCTGACATCCGGCAATGTCATATGTCCGCCCCCTACACGTGCGTCACGGCCGCATTACCATACGTACGCCCAGCGTTTTCATGGGAACGCCCATGAAACGCGGGGCGTATGCATATGTTAATGAGGCCAAACAGCCCTTCACGCCCCTCTCCTCCCCCTGTTCGTAGTGTAAACAATTCATGCGGAATTTGGACGTATGTCCCTTTCGCACATGCGCAGATATGCCTCTGCACATGCGCAAACACAAAACATCGGCGGAACGAACGCACGCGGACATATCCGCACCAACCAGAATAAGGGCCAATATGAGACCCCTTCTCTTCTATCTAAGTAGGTGCTGCATTGTGTCATGAGATAACATTCATTATTATTATTATCATCAAGTGTCCTAGTCATCTGTGAATGATACTATAGATGCCACCAGAATATCATGATTCAGTCTTCAAAAGCCCTGTGCACACGGAACGATTTGAAGGACAATGTGGGCGTTCCCAATTGATGGTAACGACCAATCGTTCATATCGTTCCGTGCATCATTAACAATGCGCGTGCCCGCCGATTGTTAACGATGGTCTATGATCTTTCCTGCATGCAGGAAATACAGTATTATAGACCAATCTTTTGTGAAGTGTAAAGGCCCCCATACATCGAGGCGATTTGGTCCGATTTCGGCCGATTGCGACCAATCGGCCTGTTAAATCGGACCAAATCGCCTCTCCCTGACATGCAGTCGGGTCCGATGCGCGGTCCCGTGCGCATCGGACCCGACTAGGTGGTCGGACCGGCTGGCCGTCCGACCACCCGTTCTGGGGCGGGCGGGAAGCAGGGACGCATGCGATCCATCACAACGGATCGCATGTGTCCCTGCCGCCGGGAAGGTTCCGGCGGCTAGCACTCTGTCGGGTGTCCGTACACTGCTGCGAGACGTAACAGGCAGTGTATGGGCACCTTAACAAATCGTACCGTGTGTACGCATGATGTATCGCTTGCAGCATCGTTCATGTGAAAGAGAACTCCCATCTTAGTAAATTTCCCCCACAGTGTCTAGATAGACAGTCAATAAGACACGCAATAGTTAGTAGACACAACAATCAATAGGACACGCAACATGCAATAGGTTGACAGGTGTCAAAATGTCGACATGAAAAGGTCGGCACATGATAATGCAGTTATGAGTTTTTCATGATTATTTTTTAAACCAGCTTGTTCTTACTTCCTCATCTATGTCGGCATAGAGTGAGCATGTGCGTTAGACTGATTAGGGGTCCATGTCGACAGTTGTTTTTTAAACTCTACCTTTTCCATGTCGACATTTTAACCCTGCCAACCTTTCTCATGTTGACTTTTCTTATATCTACCTTTTGATCCTATCGTCCGCTTGCATGTTGACTAATTGGGGTAGACCTATTCACCGTCTACCGAATACTCTGCACTTACCAGCTTTTACCATGAGAGGGAGTAATTCAAGGAAAAATAGTGCCCAGGCCCCTTATAAGGCTCATAAGACCCCCACAAGTTTACCACCATCTGCATGAGCCCCCGCTCCATCATATGTACTTCCAGCATTGTGTCTCCCCAATCTGTATGGTGCCTCCCCATGCCTGTTTCATCTGTACCCCCCCCCCCCCACCATAATAATAACTGTTCCCCTCCCCTTATCTGCATGCCCTATAATATACAGCCCTGTGTTCCTGCCTGTTTTAGTACTCAGCTAGTTGTCAGCCAGTATGTGCACAGCTGATGTATAGTGGTCCAGATTGCCCTTGTATTTTTATAAAATGACTAACACTGTGTACAGGAACAAAACAAACACAGACTGCCATTTGCGTCATCCATTTGCCCCTTTTGAGAAGAGCCTGTTTATAATAACTGAGCTGCTTTCCAGCATTTTCTGTGTGTGTGTGTGTGTGTGGGGGGGGGGGTATGCTGTGATATGAGCTCGTCATTCTACCAGTTGCATTTTTTGTACCTCTTAATTACATTAACAGAACTAAAATATCTTTGTTGATCAGGAATAAGGGCCTGATTCAGAGTTGATCGCTGTTGTGCATATTCGTAATCCGTTCAATTCTCGAATGACTGTGCGGTCATGCTAAATGCAAACTGTCCTGCTGTCACTCCAGCGGCCAGGGTGGGGGGGAGTAGGCGATCAACATTGCAGAGCACGGAGGAACACAGTTACTACCCAGCTACTCAGGGAGCACTGGGCACGCCCCCAAAATGAGGCAAACAGGGGCGTGGTGCATGGCCCTCCCCTCTACCATGGCCCCACCTCCTCGGTCTGAGGCCCGCCCTTTTTCCCACTGATTGCGACTCCAGGCTGCTCATGGAAATTAAAAAATTGGGAGGTATGGCTAAATAATAGTAACCTTCAGTTGCTCACAACTTGCATTGAAATGAGGCCGTTCTAAAGAGTAATGTGGGAGATTTATAAAAGCCTGGAGAGAGAGAGATAAAGTACCAATCGGTCAGCTTCTGACTGCCACGTTACAGGCTGTGTTTGAAAAAAAAAAAAAGGCAAGAGCTTATTGGTCGCTGCTTTATGTTTCACTACTTTGCATCTCTCCAACCTTTGGTAAATGTCCCCCTGTGTATCGAAGTGTGAGTGTATCCTGTGCCTAGGAAACAATGAAAGCTGTGCCTTCATAGAAGAAAGTGCTGTCTCCTTTTTGTGTCCTTTTCCCACTCATTTGTAGTTTTCGGTGGGATCTCCTGGGAAATGACCTCTAGGGGGTGATCTTCTGGGAATTTCCGGCTTTATCTTACTTACAAGAGCCGCTTTCCGAAACTCCGGCAAAGCTCAGCAACAGCGGGGAGATTCTTCAAACCTTCTAAAGAGGACAGCTAGAGTCGTTTCCCATGGCAACCCAGCTTCTAGCTATGATTTTATAGAATGTACATGATAAGGGATAGGTAGAGTTGCTTGCTGTAGGCTTCTTCTGATACATCTCCCCCTACACTGCTATTTGCCACTATATGAATTCTCCGGATTCTATTACATTTTCAATCTTTCATTCCCATTCTACATTCACACGTCTCACCCCTCCCATACCAGCAGTCACGGAACTTTACATGGTGCTTTCTACTTCAGAATGAGATAGACAAGAACTGGTATGAAGCTGGGATACGGTCATTAGATTGACCCTATTAAGGTCAACGTGCATTGGGCCGAAGGCCTTAGGTCGACAGGCCTTAGGTCGACATCTGAATTAGGTTGACATGGGTAAGGTCGACAGGGTCGGAAGGTAGCCACAATCATTAGGTTGACAGTCAAAAGGTCAACATGAGTTTTTCACGTTTTTTTTTTAGCCGACATGTTCTGGTGGTATTTAATGCCCTACCATCCACTACAGTGTGGTGAGAGAATAAAGTAGTGTTCCCAAAGCATGGCAAGCGCAGTGAGTCATGCGAGGGGATGCGGTATACTTTGACGGTATCCATGTTGACAGTGTAGGCCTATCGACCTTCAGTGGTCGACCCAATGCATGTCTACCTAAATTGGATTGGCCCTATGACCCATACTCATGAAGGTATATTCTTTCTCCAAAAACACTGCCTCTCATCCACTGGCACCTACTCTTCATGTGGTCCCACAAATGCTCTCTGTTCTTCTCTGCCTCCCACTGTATCGCTTGTGCACTCCATTCTGTCCACTCACTGATCAGTGGTTCCCGGTCTCATATGTTCACCACTAGTTACCACTTTGTGAAGTCTTCATCCAAATCCATCCAGTAGAAGGCCCAGAACCTGCACCCTGAATCAAAACTCTGGCCATCATACACCAATGGGAGGTCCACTGGAACCCCAATCCCCAAATATGTCTTCTTCCAAGTCCATCTAGTGGATGGCTAAGAACAGGCTCCCTGGGTCAAAGTTCTGCCTGGCAGGAACAACCCCAACCCCTTAGTATGTCTTCTGAGAACCAATGTTGCCACTCTGAAGTTTTATGGACTTTTCTCAGACCTATGCACCCAGACTTTCATTCCCAATTGTTTAAGACTGAACTCACTATGAGGGGTATTAAATTAGTGCCAACTTTACTTTCCGTAGATTTTCAGTCAAATTTACACTGGACCTATTCAATTAAATTACTGATTTTCCAACTGTCGAAGAACACATGGATCGGCGAATTATGAATTACCAACCCCCGGAATCCAGACTGCCGGCATCCCGATCATAAATATGCAGGGTGGGTCAGAATAAGGCCAGGCAGGTTGTGGTGGTGGGGGTCAGGTTTATGCACTAATGGGGGACTTAGGGTTAGGCTGCAGGGAGAGGGGTTAGGCACGTAGAAGAGGGGGGCCTGGAGGGTCTGAAGCTTAGGGAGGGTACTAATGGGAGGTTTAAGCTGTGTGTGGGGTAGTTATGTTAGTGTGCGGGAAGGGAGAGTTGGGGTTGGTGGGGGGTGAGGGAACATCCGCCAGTCATTCAGAAGTCTTCCCGACTAAGGGCCTTATTTTGGTTCATTCTTTCTGACAAAATCCTTCTTAGATGGACAAAACCATGTGCACTGCAGGGGGGGCAGATGTAAAATGTGCAGAGAGAATTAAGATTTGGGTGAGTAATTTTGTTTCTGTGCAGGGAAATACTGACTGCTTTATTTTTACACTGCAATATAGATCTCACTTTGAAGTAAAACCCCACCCAAATCTAATTCTCTCTGCACAAGTTACATCTGCCCCACCTGCAGTGCACATGGTTTTGCCCATCTAAGAACGATTTTGTCAGAAAGAATGAACCAAAACAAGGCCCTCAGATCCCAAGTCCCACCTAGCTATTTAGCAATGCGTCCATCTCTCCCACTTTTATCCTTTTCCATCCATAGACAAGTTTTTATACTTCGGGTCTAATTCATGTTTGTAAGTAAAGCAACCGGGCAAAGCCATGCTGCCCTGCAGGTGGGGCAGATTTAACCTGTGCAGATAGAATTAGGTTTTGGTGTGGTGTGTTCAAACTGAAATGTAAAGGGGTGTACTCACGCAGTCCGATTTTGGCAGGCAATAGTCAAAATCGCTTAGAAGGATAGCCAAAAACGCACAGTTTTAAACATGCAGCCGATCCCGATGCGTGGCCCCACTAAGCCAGAATCGCTTAGCAAAATACACTGTGCAGGCAAGGCAATTTTGACTAGATTACAGACTATCATAGTGAACATAAACCATACTTACCTACCCTCCTGGAATGGTCGGGAGGGTCCCGAAAATCGTATACCTATCCCAGCCCCTCTGGAAGGGTGGACAAGCCTTCCGCATTTAGCGGAGGCCCCCTCATCGGCCCCCGCATCCCCACCCTCTGCCGGTCAAATACTGGCATTCACAGCTCTTTCGGGAGGGGACATGGCTAAAATGAGGCAAATCACATCACTTAGTACCACCTCCTCCCCGAAGAACCACAAATAGCGGCATTTTACAGGATGGTGGCTGAGTTTAATGGGTCGGGGCTTAACAATGGCAGCCCCGCCCCCGGAAAAGCTGCAGAGATCCTATTTCCGGGCTTTTCTCAGAGAGAAGACTCTCAAGGTAGGCAAGTATGACATAGATGAAATTTCTAGGTCATCTAATCAAAATCGCTTAGTCAAAATCAAAATTGCAGTGTACAATTAAAACTCTCTAACATTTGTGGGCTACATGCAAAAACAGGCAGTATTTACCCTGCACAGAAAAAAAAATGTTTTTGCTGCCCTTGCATGGCAACAGGTTTTTGTTTATTTTTGGTTTGGTACTTTTTACTACAATGTTTGTTAAATAGTAAATTTAGCACTGCACACAACAATGCGTTGTTCCCTTTAAAAAAAAAAAAGGTGTTCTTGTAAATCATCAACAGTTCTTCAGCTAAACAGCAAAATCTTTCTTAAAATAGCTACTTCACTTCCAAATAATATTTTGTCCTACTTCATAGTTCCTCAAAGGGACATATGGCGTCAGAACTAAGCCAAGGACACTCGCAATCCAGAGAACAAAATGTTTTATTAACCTGTGACACGCGGACATGAATGTGCGAGTCATTTGTGCCAAGATAGAGCATTTGGGCTTTGCTCGCGGATATATAAATATGTGCAATAGACGTTCCTGTATACTGTACATCAAAGAACAAATTAGAGATAGAGGATGATTCAGGTTGGCTTGCAAAGCACATTTGGTTTGCTAATGGACAAAACCATGCTGCACTGCAGGTGGGGCTGTTGTAACATGTGCAGAGAGAGTTAGATTTGGGTGGGGCCTGGGGGTGTGTTCAAACTGAAATCTATATTGCAATGTAAGAATAAAGCAAGATATTCGATGAAGGGGGAGTCAGTATTTGGCGGGCGTCACCTCAGGGGCTCGGTAACCTGCTATTTTCGCAGCTTACCAAGCAAACCTGAATCAGGCCCCAAATGTACTTTGCGGGCCAACCTGAATCCCCCCAAACTATGGAACATTTAGAACTCACATTACTAGAATGGATATTGCAGAAAAAAGTAATGGTAAGGAAAATGAGTTTATATTTATTAATCATTGGAAATCTAGAGCTTTTGTCATTTAATCAAATGGCAATGGCGGCTATTGGTGATTATTGCCATATTACCAAGGACGGCGGCAGTACACGTACCACCACTGTCCTCTGGATGGCGGTAGTGGGTAGCGATAAAGAAAACAATGCTTTATTATTTAAACCAAGGGAATTTTCAGATCTGATGATGTCATACATGAAGCTTGAAGATAAAATGCATTATTCAGGCTTTCCCTGTCCGTCCACAACAGCTCTGTAAATGTGTGAAGTGAAATTAAGTAATTAATTGCATTCTTCCCCACGCCTTTACAGATGGATGAAGCCAGACCCAATCTCCCAAATCTGTGTATTATGACTACATAACAGACTATCATAGTGAACATATGATGTATAAATAATATTTTAATTTTGAACAAAAATAGCCATATTACGGACATTATACCACACAAAAACCCCAAAAGTGTTGTGAATAAGGTGCAAAGTGTAGGCCCCATTTGAAATAAAAAATGATCCGTACCTTGCACCCCTGGCTTCATACTTCTGACTTCTTGGCCAGAGGATCAAGTGGCAGCCCATTGCCTACTGGGGCATCTTTACACCCACCAGCATGTATGGGCATCTCTACTTGATCTCAAAATCATGCCAGTCTTGTTAAGGAAAACATGTAATATGACAGACTGGGCATTATTTCTGTCCACAGTTTGATTGGCCCCACTGTGTGTTAGAAACTCCCAAAATTTGGTGAGACTCATGGGACTGCGGTACACCCTTCCAGATCCCATCCACTTCCACAGTGACTTGCAGTAATTCATATAGGTAAGCCCCGCTCCCTTCCTGCCCCAATGCATAATGCACCCGCTTGAAGTGCACCCATATGACGATGCAAATCATATTGCCACGCCCATGCACTCTGGACCCTCCTTCTCTGAGACCACCCAGAAGGGACCAGCACCAAACCCACAACATCGGCCGCCGGAGCGAATACGGAACCTGAGCGATCAGGCCTGAATCACCCCAATTACGCCTTATTACCACCAGTGCTTGGGTGCCTGCACTTTGAAATATACTTTTTAACTCTCTTTACTTTGATTCTCCCAAATGTGCCGTTTTGTACATTTATTTTCGGGAGCTCACTTGTAGATCAGGGAACAGCAGATAAGAGGGTTGGCCGGATAACAATCGCTGTTCATTTCACAGGCACAACGTTGTATTCCTATTAATAATGTACAGACACATAAAAGCCGGAGCTATCCGGGGAAGATCGCTGAGAATGATTTCCCTGTCTTGGAATAAGGGTGCTGATCTATGTCCCACCCCGTATGCCAGTGGCTGATCTCAGTGTCCCAAGTCTACCCCATTGTGCGCTTTTGTGTTCTCGTCTCTCCTGTTTTATCTGCCTCTCAGTCAAAGGTAATCCATATTTAATATCATTCTATCTATTCAAGGGATTAAGGGGCTATAAATATTTTGTGTCCCAAGTGCTCGGAGCCCTGTGCTCCCTCTTCATTTTGTGCCGGCAAGCGGCGGTCAGGAGGAAATTAGCTGAGGTCTTTTCATCAGGCTGAATAACATCCAGAGTCTCATTTTAATTTGAAAGCCGCATCCCACCAAGGAGACTTATTTTCCTATATTCTAATTTTAACCTAGGCGGCGGCAGCAGCATAAATTAAAACAGCGTTAATGACACCAGATGAGATCTGAGAGAAGCTTTTACTGAGCAGTTGCTTTTGTGAACTCGGCGTCTCTCAGGCAGCCTACAAGAACGGCTCTGATTGTAACATCTCGGGATAAGTGTCTCTCTAGAACTGATATTACAGTGTCTGTCCATGTAGTGATTCAAGAAGTGCCGTGCGGGTTCCTGTGAATTATAAGGATCTATACCCGTGTCTGGTTCCCTGTCCGTGCTAATCTATACTTGACATACAGGTGGAGCCCCTGTCAACTTTGTTCCTTAGGTCGTGGCTCGCCATGGCTAGCCATGGCTATCCTATTGTTCTTAGCAGCAAAACAATACATAGAACAATACAGTAGGAGATTAGAATAGTAATCCTATTATTAACTTAATCCAATTAACAGGCTAAATGAGAAGGGCTACATCTGTACCTGTATTAAGATGCTTCTAATAAGGCGTCTATACATTTATTTGGCTTGAACCTTAGCATACACTTTAAGCTAGCTTAACTAAAGAATAACTCACACTGACACAATAAAGACACGGACACCAAAGCAATTAGATTTAAAGGGCATAGTATATTTATTATGTGGCATGACCCTTCTTCGTAAAGGGCTGGCAATAAGGCGTCACGGCGCCCAGCTCTAGTCACATCAAAAATGGCGGCGACTTAAACGCCCCAACTGACTGATATTAACATGGGGACAACTGAGACGGCCCCATCCGACTAAGGCACAACCTAACGCTGGGAAGTCTCACCACCCCTTCTCTGGCTGGTGTGGACACTCCGCTGACGAAGTGCCCACAGCGCCCCCCCGCAAAGGCAGGACACCCCGCCGTCTTTCCCGGGGATCGTGCCTCCCAGCGCCCTCTCATGCCACAAGTGACCGCTGGACCGTGACGCCCTACCGCCCCAGTTCTGATAATGGTAAATGTACCAATGAATTGACTATAAATTTGAAATGCCAAAGGCAAGGGAGGGTGGGTGGGGCTGAAGAACTTTTCCAAGAGGAAGCATTTCCTGTAAGGACCTGCCTATATACCCCTCTCCTAAGCTCACGCCCCTAAGCTCTCCCATAGTCTAACCACAAAACTGAAACTAACTTTAGGCAACTAGCAGTCATTAACTCTTTCCTGCCAACCCAAAAAATGTAATCCTCTTAAGTACGCTCTGGCTTAGGCAGCCCTCGCTTTATCTAAGGCGTCTATACATTTATTTGGCTTGAACCTTAGCATACACTTTAAGCTAGCTTAACTAAAGAATAACTCACACTGACACAATAAAGACACGGACACCAAAGCAATTAGATTTAAAGGGCATAGTATATTTATTATGTGGCATGACCCTTCTTCGTAAAGGGCTGGCAATAAGGCGTCACGGCGCCCAGCTCTAGTCACATCAAAAATGGCGGCGACTTAAACGCCCCAACTGACTGATATTAACATGGGGACGACTGAGACGGCCCCATCCGACTAAGGCACAACCTAACGCTGGGAAGTCTCACCACCCCTTCTCTGGCTGGTGTGGACACTCCGCTGACGAAGTGCCCACAGCGCCCCCCCGCAAAGGCAGGACACCCCGCCGTCTTTCCCGGGGATCGTGCCTCCCAGCGCCCTCTCATGCCACAAGTGACCGCTGGACCGTGACGCCCTACCGCCACCGCCAGGCTCTTAAGAGATTAACTAGATGAGCTCTAAGAGCCGCCGCATGCCACCCACGAAGACCTACCTAAGTGTCCGTTATCCTAAACTAAAACTGAACTATACCTCAACAAAACCCCTATCCTTATTGAAGGGGAGCCTGAAAGAAAAAGTTCCTAACCGTTAGAAATATACATTGCATTGATTAGTATGACAAGGTAAGTTAGTACAATGGACCCAAGTGAAGTCGAAAACTTGATAAAAACCTCTCGTGTGTCCCGGAAGGGGGAGGTGGGCCAAATTGAAATTAATAAGGACCCACGGAGGTAAAAAATGCAAGAAAGTCCTTCACACCCCTGATTCCGGAACACTAGCTGTTCCAAAACCAGCGGGTAAACAGCGTTTTTGGGTCAGCGCCACAGGCGCACTACATCCAAATCTTATCTACCTTAAATAAATCCTAATTGCAGCGGACTTCCATCGTCCCCATTGCCTGAACGGAAGAGTCAGGAAGCCTGCTGGCCGCTGCGCAGGTAGCTGCCCGCACAGGCAGTTTCAGCACTAAATATTGCAGCCGCCGCAATGCTTGCGGCGGCGACGCCAAAAGTGGATCAGCACCAAAAACCCAGGATAATATCCAGGGCCTTTTTTGAAGAGCTGGTACTGTCTGAATACCTAGAGGAGGAATTCTGCTTCCCCCTGGCCGATGCGTGAGTGAAGCCTGCACGGAAACCAGTTTCTCTCTTGACAGCACGTGGTGGGGGGGCGTCGGGACTGCATCCAACCCGGCTGACGGCAGGGATCCAGAAGACTCCACCGGATCCTGGGTAACACCTCGGAGGAAACAAAAGAAAATGTTAAACCCTGCTAAAGTAACGAACAAGGTTTCCACAAACGGGGGATGCGTGTGACTAATGAAGGGGGGGGTGTTGCCACAGTAATGTATGCGTGGCACAGCTGGCCAACAACACTATACACTGACAAAGAGGGGAGGACCCCCTGGCCATGAGGACCAACCCATACCAATATTGAAAATGCAAGCGCCGGCCCCGCTACCCCCTCATGCTAAGCTAACGCGCCCTCGATCTGAGCTATTTCCAGGAGAGAGGTATAGGCCGGCCGATGGGGCTGTCACCAATATTTTGGGCGTTGCCAAGGCCTGGTGGGGCCCCACATGGATGGTCTTTGAAGTTTGGAAAAACATAGATGGTTTATGGCCGATGTCAACTAGTTTGGACACGATGTGGAAGAGCCGGATGGCTTCCCCCCCATCGATGTCAAGCATAAAATAGTTTTTTTGTACCGGCCTTTGCCTTGGCTGCGGAGGGAAGCTCCGAGCAGGCACCTGTGAAGCCCGCACTGCATTCCGTCTACGTGGCAATGGCCGACCATCGATATGTAACACCCATCGGCTGTCATCCACCATCGATGGTCGGTTGCCATTTCCCCAATGGTGGCAAGGGCGACGGTGGCCTACCCTGCCCTTTTATCGCATGGTCACAGGTGGGAATTGAATGTCCATGTGGGCTGGGGAGGGGGAGGGGGGTGGGAAAGCGCGGGAAATTGGACGGGCGAAATAGGTGTCCTGGCCACCGGGAGCGTATGCTGCTGGGAGGGGTAAGGCCGCCAGGAGGAAGGGCTGGATTGGGACCAGTCCCCCTGCCCGTATCCCTGGGCCGGGTATGGCCCAGGGGTGTGGCAAAATTGGCAAGCACTGGGACTGGGCGGACACCAGCCTGAGCAATCCGGGAGCCAGAGCCGCAGGGGCCCCGGCCCAGGTATCCCGCGCCAAGCCCGCTGGGGCCTGGCGTGGAGTGGGGGCTGGCACCACGGTTGCCCGGCAGGGGGCCAGGGCGCGAGGTAGGGGGCCGCAAAGTCCGCCACCCCCTGGACCCCGCGGGCAGTGGTGGAGCGGTCACCGGTGCTTGCAGGCACCGGTGAGATAAGCGGTCCCCTTTGTGGGAAGGACGGGTGGGGATACCCGACCCCAGGCCCGGGAGGGGCCTGTACCACAGGGAATTCGCTGCTGGGGTGAAAGGGGGTGCTGGATGGCTGACCCGGCAGGCCCGGCACGGCCCCAACCAGGGCTGAATGAGGCCCCTTATTTTATGGCGGCAGATGGGGGTGGGGGCGGGCCTGGAACGGGGGTACCTGCGGGTGACCCGGGAGCCGCCAACTTGCGTGGCGGCGTTAAACCCTGCGCCCCCCCTGACCTGGCACCGGGTGGGAGATGTGCGGGGTGCGGTGGGATGGGGTTGGATCGCCCGCCCGGGGGTGCCGGGGTCGGGCATAGACGCGCGGGCGGAAATGCCGCCCGTCGCGTCATAGCCCAGTGCTGACTGGCTGTACAGGGGCGCCAGCCACACGTGGATGCCGGCGCCAGGCGGGGACGCGGTAGGGGGACGGAGGAAAGTGGCGGGCGGTAAGAGAGGGCCCGCGGGAGGCACAAGGGAAGGGGCGGGGGGATGGCGCCGACGGGAGGCAGCAGTGGCTGTGCCGGATCCGGGTGCCCGGATCGGGCCCTGGTAGTATCCGGCAGGGGGGGGGGGGGGGACAGCATGCTGTGGGCTAGGGAAAGGGTGCAGATTTGGGGGGAGACGGGACATGCTGTAATGAGGTGGGGGGGGGGGAGGAGGCACACTATCCCTGGAAGGGAAGGTGGTATCCAGAAAACAGGCAGGGAGGGGGGCCTGAGTGCTGGGGATGGGACACGCTGGATAACAGCGCTGCTTGGCCACGGGGATAAATATCAGCTGCGCAGGCAGGCACTTAGCTTTGAGGAGAAGCTGCTGGGCTGTGACTGCATGCTGCTGGGCTGTGCTGCATGCTGCTGGGCTGTGACTGCATGCTGCTGGGCTGTGACTGCATGCTGCTGGGCTCTGACTGCATGCTGCTGGGCTGTGACTGCATGCTGCTGGGCTGTGACTGCATGCTGCTGGGCTGTGACTGCCTGCTGCTGGGCTCTGACTGCATGGCCATGGGGGATAAATATCAGCTGCACAGGCAGGCACTTAGCTTTGAGGAGAAGCTGCTGGGGTGTGACTGCATGCTGCTGGGCTGTGACTGCATGCTGCTGGGCTGTGACTGCATGCTGCTGGGCTGTGACTGCATGCTGCTGGGCTGTGTCTGCATGCATGCTGCTGGCTGAAGAACTTTTCCAAGAGGAAGCATTTCCTGTAAGGACCTGCCTATATACCCCTCTCCTAAGCTCACGCCCCTAAGCTCTCCCATAGTCTAACCACAAAACTGAAACTAACTTTAGGCAACTAGCAGTCATTAACTCTTTCCTGCCAACCCAAAAAATGTAATCCTCTTAAGTACGCTCTGGCTTAGGCAGCCCTCGCTTTATCTACTGATCAGTATTGTAATCATTTGAATGTAATTGATATGTTTGTTCATGCTAGAAAAAGGTGATTTAATCCATAACATTGTCAGTTTTGCTCTTTTGGCCATGCTAAATCCCATGCTGGGATGTGTAGTTCAACAACAGCTGGAGTGTCAAGGTTAGCCATCAAGGCACTAGGATATAGTGAAAGATGTCATTCACTATATGGCCTAGCGTAGCGGTTCACAACCTTTTTTCTCTCCAGTACCCCTGGATTAGGCTTTTCATTAATGAGTACCCCTCCTCTCAATTTGAAATATCCACAGTACGTACGAGTGGAGTGGAAGTGAGCGGTATGACTGTCCTTATACTGTATTAAGGAGTAGTGGAGGAGTAGTGTGTAGTCAGGAATCGGGCCCCTCTGTGTCTGGCCACTGGCTGTGTACTGTCTCCGCGGTTCCCAATAATGCCTGTAGGATTAATGCTGCTGCTTCTTCCTCCACCTGTGTCCACATGGGGCAGATGATCCCTGATGTCTGAGGGCAGCGCTGGCAGCTCCCAGTGGATTGCTGTTTGGACAAAAACATGAGGAGATGTTGATGATGCTGGATGGAACCAGAAGTGACGCAACGTGGTTTGTCTCCATGGCAATGGGAGACTTCTTCTGCCATCGGGAGACTTCGTCTTCTGTCATTACCAATGTTATTTTCAAGTACCCCCAAATGGCCTGCAGCATACCCTGGTCTAGTGTGTACATTCAACTTCTATTTTGTCGGTAATGATGATTGATGTCTACTGAACGCGCGGGCCAATCTGATCGACCACCCTTAGTTGAACCCGTCTAGTTATGCTCCTAAAGGTGGTCGACTGTGTTAGAGGTCACATGGTCAGCATGAGTTTTTCATGTTTTTTATAGTGCCGAATATCACAGGGTTCCCCGTGGACACTGTATACGTGCACAGTGTCCCCTCGCTATTCTCGACACACTTATAATCTCACTCTACTTGGATAGTTGAGTATTAACCAAATTGACCTATGACATTCGGCACCCAAAAAACACGAAAAACGCATGTTGACCATGTATCCGTCGACCACGCTTCCATCGCTCTAACGCTGCCGTCTAACTTCTGTTACTGTCAATCTAGACGCTGTCGACTATCTTTAGGCGTCTAACTAGACGGGTTCTACTAAGCGACCGGATACCCCTTTTTTTGCATTTTCCCTGAAAATGTATCTTAGTTGCATCACTATGCAAATTAGACCATCAAACCATCTCTGCTGATTGCGGCAGGTGTACAGTATATTACGCATACAACTGCTGCTGTACCTACAGTATGATACACTGCCATTAGTATTTCCTTTACACCCAGTCACACACAGAATATACACATGGCACATATCATTTTAATCAGCTCATAGGGATGCTTCTTAAGGTCCATACACACTGGGCGACTATGCCCAGCGTGTATGGACAGCGATGACCGATGTCATCGCTGCGGGGAAAGATGCTCAGTGCATACATACTGAGCGGCTTTCCCCTTTCCTGGCACCGCCGGAGGGGGGAGGACGGCGTTACATAGCGGAGCGCTATGCAAAGCCACCCTGAAAGCCGCTCATCTGCTGATAACCAGCAGATGAGCGGCTTTCCGGGCAATGTTGCTCATCGCTAGGCCATACACACTGGGCGGCTTTGAGCTGAAAGCTGCTGTTTTGAGTGACTTTCAGCTCAAAGTCGCCCAGTGTGTATGGGCCTTTATAGTCTGACACAGTGATTCATGGTAAAAACATATCATTTTTTTATCAGGTGATTAATTCTTTAATCGTTTTATCTGTGCTTGTCCTACCTACTGGCAACACCCTCATAGCATGTGTATCATTTCCACTGACGTAGGTCTTATAATGGGGAAATCTAGAGAGTATATAGAAGCTAATGGGCCGTTTACTGAGAGGAACCATGTGTAGAAGATAGGACAAAGGAATCCTTAAATTGTGCACCTACAGAAGTCTATTATCACGCATTGGGCCTGATTCTGGATACCGCTGCTTAGCTAGCCTTGTAACGCATGCTTGCCTTCCCTCCCGCATTTAGCGGGAGACTGCCGATTTTTGCATGAGCCTCCCGCTGCCCCGCAATCCCCCTCCTTCCACCCTGTTTTTTGTAAGCCTCCATTGAATTTGAACTGCGAATGCGCGCATCCTGAACTGGCCGGGGGTGGGACCAGTATCGGGAAGTCGCACCGCGGGGTTGTTGTTGGTAGCGCCGGGGGCCGAGCGGCTGGGCACACAGCCCGGAAGTCTGTGCACTGGGAGAAGGAGAATTAGCAGCCGGGGCTTCCTGAGGCTAGCCCCGCCCCCACACTGAGGCTCTGTGTGTCAGTCCTGCTCTAGTCTCACAGCTCTTCGTCCTCTTCCTGTGCTGTGATGCCTTCCTGCACGTCCCTGGAAGGAAGAACACAGCCAATGAGTGCTGGGGGTACTAAGGGAATGGGGGCTGTATATAATGTGTGTATGGGAGAGAGGAGGGTGCTGTGTGTAATATAATGTGTGTGTGCTCACTGGTTGTGGGGGGTCTGTGTATGTAACGCCTCCCGCTGGGCGTGGCAATGCTCGCTCCCTGTCACCCAGCGAATATCCCCGCCACACTGCGAATGGATGTTTTGCATAAACATCCATTCGCTGGGTAGCGTGGAGGCCTGAAATCATTCGATGGTCGCCGACCATCGAATGATTTCTGCAATGCTCGCAAATGTAACTCAGTCTGGGCTGACTTAGACTTGCGGCGTCCTGTTCTGAGAACTGGGCGGACGGCTGTCATCCCGTGACATCAAACCCCCCATCCCCGGCAGGCACTTTCCCGTCTGCGTTCACATTGGGGACAGCCAGCGTTTTCCTGTGCACGCCCAGCATTTTTGAAAGGTACACCAAGGAAACAAGGAGTTTGCATGCAATCGCCCCCTTCCTGCCTCCATCACATACACCCCCCCCCCCTCCGCAAGCGCCACGGAGACTATGCAAGTCTCCGAAGGTGCCCGCACAGAAACCCTGAACATGCACATAAGCAGTGCCTCAACATCGGTCCCCCAAGTGTACACATACAGATTATAACCAGGCCCATTGATTGTACAGATCTTGGTTTCCTTTAGAAATACAACTTTGAACCTTTTGGTTCATTTGATTCTCTACATGGACTTATCAGCTCAGGAGAGAATGGGGATTAAGCATTAATCATTTATCTTTCCTATCAGCTATAATCTTTTAATTATATTATTTTCCTGTGTGCCCAGCTGCTAAATGCACCATCTCCTTAAATTGTGGATGGCTTCCCGATCTGCTCCTACGCTTCTGATTGTTCACTAACGAACTCACAATTTGTTGCCCCGAGTTTGTGGTGTCATGTGAACACCATTCTCTGAAGGCTAGCAAGGATTATTCCCCCATTAATGCACCAGAAAATTAGACCTATTCATCTGCTCTAGAAGCCCACACGGGAAAAAACACCACTGTTATAAGTGTCATAAGTGTCCTACACAAAAGGATCATCATCATCAACCAACCAACAAGCCCACAGGAAAATTGCACATGGAAAAACCACGGTCATTATGCAATTTTTCAATGGAATTTTTTCCATGTGGGTTTACGGTCCACAGGGTCGGAAAGGTCGACACAAGCATTAGGTCCACAAATGCAAGGTTGACATTCAATAGGTCGTATGAGTTTTTCGCGTTTTTGTCCTGAATGTCGAAGTAAGTCGGCATGGACACTGATTCAGTGTACCGTGTCCAGGGGCGGGCTGGGCAGGGGGGCAGAGTGCCATATGCCCCCCAGGCCAGTCCAATTTTATTATTTATGGGCCGGATGGCTGCAAAGCAAAGGCAGCAGGAAGAAGATGCTCCTGCTCAGTCACTCACTAGTCTGTACTGCAGTGCAGATGCTGGGCTTCAAAAAGATGGCCGCCGACATCCAATGAGGAGCCTGATTTCTATAGAGGGAAACAAAGGAACCAAGAGTGGAAAAGGAGGCGGGGCTTATTGGGGAAGCTAAAAAAACAGCTTCATGCAATCAGCTTCCCAGAGTAGGGAGGAATTAATACTTGTTAGGTAAGTGTGTTCTCTGGGACCCGAGGCAGTTCTGCTACACAGGGGGGAGGGGAGAATCCTTCACATGGGGAGGACAAATGCTGGACATGAGGGGAGAAGCTGCAGTGGGGGGAATGATGCAAAGGGGGTATATGCACATGGGGGGGAGGTGGATGCTTTACATGAGGGGATGCTGCACATGGGGAGTAAATGCTGCACATGGAGGGTAAATGTTGCAGAGGGGGCAATGTTGCAATGGAGGGATGCTGTACATGGGGGGTAAATGCTGTACATGGGGGGTGTGAATGCTTCAAGGGGGTGGGGGGTGCTGCATTAATAAAAACAATCTGTAGCTTAATAATAAGGAAAACCTGGGTGCAGTTTTTATTGAACTATCTCTACTGCATTAATTGAATTTATTGAAATTATAGTGTGTGTGTCCGTGTCCCCTCGCTGGTGTAAATATGGCTCGCTAGTCCTTATATAGCCAAATATAAAACCCTTCATCAGATTCACATAACCGTCTTTCCAATCATTACCAATATATCAATTGATTCATATACTGTACTCATCTTAACATTTATTTTTCCGACTCATCAATCACCTGAAACCTTATTCATTTTAAGCCCATGTTTTCCAGTCTTGTATTAGATTCATTTCCTCACTCAGTGGCCCTGATATTAGATTCATCTGCCCTACTTGACAGTCCTTTATTATTCTTATGCCCTTCTCAACTGTCCTTTATTACATTCATATGCATGTCTCAGCTGTGCTTTATTAGATTATCTGCCCTTTTCAACTGTCCTTTATTAGATCACATCTGTCTCGACTGTCCTCAGAATATCTGTATTATGGGATTCAAATCTTCACGACATTTCCTTATTCTATTCATCTGTCTGTCACGACTGTCCTTGATTAGATTTCTCTGCCCTTGTCACCGACCTATTTATTATTAGATGAATTTACATGTTTGTCTCAACAGTCCTTTCTAGATTAATATTCCTGTCTTGATAGTCCTTTATTAGATTTGTACTGTATATATGTCATGATAGCCCTACTGTATGTCTGTCTGTCTGGATAGTCCTTTCTTAGATACATACTGTATGTCTGTCTAGATCAGTGGTGGGGAACCTCAGGCCCGGGGGCCGTATGCGGCCCCCGTAGCCGGTCTGAGTGGCGGCTTTCCCAGGAGTCAAGTAAAGGGGAATTCTTGCGAGAGGTCGGTAGTTCTTGCGAGATTCCTCTTAATCAACAGCAACCGGAGACTGTCAGTCCTATTCAGCGGCAGTCGCCGGAGCGTGGGACAGCTGCAGCAGGACAATTTGTAAGAGAAATTTTTACATATGGCCCCCGAAGGATTTTTTTCCCCATACAAACAGTCCTTGGCACAAAAAAGGTTCCCCATCCCTGGTCTATATAGTCCTTAGATAAATACTGTATGTCTGTCTAGATAGTCCTTTCTTAGATACATACTGTATGTCTGTCTAGATAGTCCTTTCTTAGATACACAGCGGCGTAACTATAGTACAGCCGGGGGCTGCGGTGCTATAGTTACACACCCCCCCCAATCCCCCGCAGACTTACCTATCTAGCTGGTCCCAGCGGCTCCGTTCTTCTGCTGAGGACCACCACAAAATGGCCGCCCCCATATAGCACACAGTTCTCTGAAACTGTCTGCTGTATGGGGGCGGCCATTTTGTGGTGGTCCTCAGCAGAAGAAGAACGGAGCCGCCGCGACCAGCTCGATAGGTAAGGCTGCAGGGGATTGGGGGGGGGGGGGGGTTTGCATGGGCGGCAGGGGATTGGGGGTGCTCAAAACTTAGTTACGCCACTGTAGATACATACTGTATGTCTGTCTAGATAGTCCTTTCTTAGATACATACTGTATGTCTGTCGAGATAGTCCTTCGATATATATACTGTATGTCTGTCTGAATAGTGCTTTCTTGGATCCGTACTGTATGCATGTCTTGATAGTCCTTTATTAGATTATTGTGCCTTTCTCGACAGTCCTTTATTATTTTAATTTGCTTTTCTTAGCTGGGGATAGATACGGATGATACCTAACACTTCATCCCTGGCCACCCGTTCCTAGCATAGTCCCCTCCCCAACCCTCCCTTCTAACAGCCTAACCATACCCCTCCATCCTCGCAGCCTGACTATTTCCAAGATCCTATGCCAGTCTCTTGAAGGCAGTTGGGATGCAGGTGTCTGTATACTGAATGGCAGCATCTTGACCGCCAGGATGCTAACCGCATCCCTTTAACTGTCCTTTTGTAGATACATATACCTGTCTGTATTGCAACTTATTAGATTCATATGCATGTTTATATTATCCTTTATTAGAGTCACATCCCTGTCTTTACATACCTCATATTCAAACTAGTGAAATGCCCCAGGCACATGCCAGGTAACCCCAGCCTGTCCTGCCCCAGCTCCAGCCCTTACTGTGCAGGTTCATATTTATCCTCTGCTGGTCTATCCCCTTGATTGGGAGAGGGCTGGGGCAGCTCCTTAACTTCAGAGATCACATACACTGGATTTAAAAAGTCTGTTTCTTTATTTGTAAAAGGCATACAGCTTACAAGGTTGACAGCTTAACAATTTACAGGTTACAGCATGGCAGGTTTTCCATCAGGCAACATACAAGCTTCACAATATGGGTACAACACGCCAAAGGTCCCTAGCGTAGTTCTCACACCCCAAGCCTATCGCCCAGCCACTAACTGGAGTTGAAAACACTGACCCTCTGCTCTAAATAGAAATTTAACAGGAAACCACAGGTGTTATTAATTGACCAAACCATGATTCACATCAAATTAGGAAAACCTGGACATGATTTAATCAGTCCTCCTGCTGCTCGGATTCCAGATCATGATGTTCCACATTCATTTCTTGTGAAATTATGTGGTCCCTGCCACAATACATACAGTAAGTCCGTCTCAGAAGATGCCATCTGCTCTATTATATGAATGCCTGTCTTTACAGCCATTTATTAGATTAATATGCCCAATTTGAGAGCTAAATTGTTAATACACCTCCTATATTAAACTGCTATGTTCATCTCAACAGTTCTGAATTCTGTTCCATGTGCCCCCAATAGACTATGTAACCCATTTACACTGTATCAGTGCAGTCACCCTACATTGTCTCCTTGAAGTCTTATCATCATATTCTTCATGCTGCCAGTTCACATTTAGTTGAAGTCCCAATTTCATGCCTCGACATACCGGAGAGTAATCATTGTAGTCACTTCCCACTTACCCTTATCATCTGATCCATAATACACGTTTCTATTGTCTCGTGATTGTCCCGCTGCTCTGTGCTCTACATTGCTGCACTGAGGCCAGCACGCGTCCAATCATTGCCTACGATAGGGTGATATGAAGATTTTTTTTTTTCAATTTCCTTTTTTTTTTACTGATTTTACGTATTAAATTATTCACACATGTTAAGCCCCTTGGTGCCATCTTCATGTATACTTTATTTATTCTGTTTGTAATTACTTCCATTTCCCTACTCATCTCCTCCATTCTATATGCTGCAATACATGGCATCTTACTGAGAATATTCCAGTATTCCATACGCAAAGATGACCCATTGTGTATACTGCAAATCTTCTGCTATGCATCATCTATCATGTTTCTTGTCTACACCAATTGAATTAATTTTAATATCTATCTGATTGTATGTTCATTATAAAGGAATGGGGGGATCCTATGCCTACTGAAAGCGTGGTCACAGACATTATGTCATAAACACGCCCCTACCAAAATTTAGAAGGCATGGTTTCATAGTACTGTACTCTGTTATTGTTAGTGAGGGGCTGATGTATCAAGCAGTGATAACAGATAAGTAGATATTTACTATGTGGCTGTTATAAGCAATTTCTCTACTGGTCCACTTCTAAACTCTTTTCACTGCTCTCTTACATTTATCCTTCCTTCTCCCCTCCCTTAATCATTCCCATTAGCTCTCCTCCTCTCCACCTATAATCCTTCTCCCTACTCTTAATCGTACCCTTCCTTCACACCATTAATTCTGCCTATCCTTCTTCCTCCTCCCCACCATTGCTCCTCCTCCTCACCCTTAATATTTCCACTCCTACCCACCCTTAATCCTTCCCCTCCTCACTAGTCTTTCGTTCCCTTACTCCTTCCCCTCCTCCCCAACCTTAATTCTTCCACTCCCGCTAGTCTATTTTACCCTTAATTCTTCCCCTCCTCCCCACCCTCAATCCTTCCCTTCCTCCCTCCTGTACCTAACCTTAATCCTTCCACTCCTCCTCCCTACCATTAATCCTTCCCATCCTCCCTTCTGTTCCCCACCCTTAATCCTTCCCCTTCTCCCTCCCTCCACCCTTAACCCTACCCTTTCTCCTTACTCTTAACCCTCCCCCCACCACTAATCCTTCCCTTGCTCCCCACTCTTAATCCTTCCCCTCCTCCCTTTCCCACCCACCCTTAACCCCACCCTTTGTCCCCACTCTTAATCCTTTCCCTCCTCCACACCATTAATCCTTGTCCTTCTCACCCTTAATCCTGCCCCTCCTCTCTCCTCCTCTCCACCCTTAATTCTTCCCTCCTCCCTTCTCCTCCCCACCCTTAATCCTTCCCCTTCTCCGTCCTCCTCCACACTCTTAATCCTTCCCCCTCCTCCATATTCCTCCCTAACCTTCATCCTTCCTCCATTTTTGCATATTCGCGAAAAAGCACATTTTTTGCAAAAAAAGACCATGAAAGCTGCAAAAATAGCAATTGCGGTAGATGAGCTTGATTTAGCAGCTCATTTCCTTCACCCCTATATGTGTAGAAGACATATCACTAGGTTTCTTAGGATTTTCTCAGACTTGAATAATGGTTTCCGCACTTTTTTACAAACTGTTTGTGTTTATTAATGAGCAAGGGAAATGTTTACGATTTTTAATTATTTCGTGAAATGTATTCACAAGGAACACAAGCTTGGAGAGTGCTACCATAGAAAGTCCCAGACAAGATGTGACACATATGTTTATATTTCAATAATGGAAAATCTCTGGACTAGGACTTAAAACTCATTAGTGGGAAGATTTCTCAAGTCTGGCAAGAGGCCACGTAAAGTGTCCCCATACTGTTCACTTTTTGAAAATATTTTTTTAAGTAGTGCTGTAACAGGACAGCAGTGTGGTGAGCCCATCCCCTGAACATGTGATCTCATGCATGTGGGTGGGACCTTTGGCTCTGGACATTAAAGATAAGTGTACTTACCTGACCCCTGTTGGAATTCCCTCCATCAGGATGCCACCATCGGTATTCTGACCGCCAGTCATCCGTATGTATGGTGTGCTCATTGAGAGGGAAGCTTGCTTACTAAAGTGAAGCTTGATTACTTAAGTGAGTTGGAAACTGAAGCAGGTGAGTTATCTTGCATTCTGTCTTGTATTCTTTATCTGTCTTTCTATATAGAGACTGTAATTTTGAGGGAGAAATCTGAGTGTGATTTTGGTTGTGCCTGTATCTGTATAGTGTATTGTTACTAGGTGTGAACTGATACTAGGAGGAGGAGCTAAATCTAGGTGTTAAGAGAGATTAGGGGGAGGAGCTGAGTGTAACAGCTGACTGACATACTATATAAGGAGGGGCAGAGCTCATTTGGGAGCGTGCTCATTGAGAGGGAAGCTTGCTTACTAAAGTGAAGCTTGATTACTTAAGTGAGTTGGAAACTGAAGCAGGTGAGTTATCTTGCATTCTGTCTTGTATTCTTTATCTGTCTTTCTATATAGAGACTGTAATTTTGAGGGAGAAATCTGAGTGTGATTTTGGTTGAGCCTGTATCTGTATAGTGTATTGTTACTAGGTGTGAACTGATACTAGGAGGAGGAGCTAAATCTAGGTATTAAGAGAGATTAGGGGGAGGAGCTGAGTGTAACAGCTGACTGACATACTATATAAGGAGGGGCAGAGCTCATTTGGGAGCGTGCTCATTGAGAGGGAAGCTTGCTTACTAAAGTGAAGCTTGATTACTTAAGTGAGTTGGAAACTGAAGCAGGTGAGTTAGAATACTGAAAAAGGTGAGTTTGAACACAGTCTAAATTTTCATCTTCTATTTTATTGTATTATATTCATCTTCTTTCTATCCTATTGTAACCTGTTGCTCAATTTTGACATTTAATTCTTTTTATCTATATTTTTTCCAACATTGTATTTCACTTTACTCATTCACTATTATCTTCTCTTATCTTTGCCACACATTTATTGCACTCTGTTTCCCTCTTCACGCCTGCTCACACTTGCCTCACTTCTGACCTTCTCTGTTCCCTTCATCCTCTCACTTGTTGCTGTTTCATACTTAATTGGATTACTCAATCAACCTGATTTTACCCACTTGTCTCCTCTCTGACAGTAGTTCCTTGCCTGTTACCTTCTCTCTCACTCTGTTTACTACCACATCCTCGCAAATCTACTACAGACGCTGTCTGTCCTCCCAAATCCCTCTGTCTGCTTTCACTAACCTACCCTCTCACCTTCGGTTCCTCATGGCTGTTAATCTCTCAACTTCACTTTCTCCAACTGCTCCTCCCCCCTCCCATCCCATACCTATCCTGACCACTCGCCCCCGCACCCCCACCCTCCCAACGACCCCCCCTCGCTTCTGCAATCCCAAAAACCTTATCCACATAAATACACAACCCACCCCCCCTCTTTCCTGTGCACTATGGAACGCCAGATCCATCTGCAACAAACTCCCTGCCATCCATGACCTATTCATCTCTAGAGCATTCCACCTCCTTGCTATCACCGAGACCTGGCTCTCCACCTCTGATTCTGTCTCTCCGGCTGCTCTCTCCCACGGTGGCTTCTCTTTCTCTCACACTCCCAGGCCGGACGGTCGCCAAGGTGGCGGTGTGGGTTTTCTCGTCTCAGCCTCATGCACCCACAGTGTCATTCACCCTGAACCCTCTCTCCTTTTCTCCTCCTTTGAGTCTCACTCTATCCGTCTATACTACCCCTACCACCTCCGTGTTGCTGCAATCTACCGCCCCCCTGGCCCTATCTCCCAATTTCTTGACAACTTCGCCGCCTGGCTCCCACACTTCCTCTCCTCTGACCTGCCATCTGTCATTCTTGGTGACTTTAACATCCCCTTGGATAACCCCGCTGATCCTGGCACCTCCAAACTCCTCTCTCTCTGCTCCTCTCTTGGCCTATCTCAGTGGACTACCTCTCCCACCCACATCCAAGGACACTCCCTCGATCTCGTCTTCTCTCGCTCTTGTTCCCTTACTGACTACACTATCTCGGCTTTTCCTCTTTCTGACCATCACCTCATCTCCTTCTCCCTCACTGCTTCCCCCTCTCCCACTCCCCCTCCCAAGCGCATTGTCTCACGGCATAACATCAACACACTTGATCTTGCTGCCTTCTCAAACACGCTGTGTCCTCTTCTCGCCCCAATCACCGCCATGTCCTGCCCGAACCTCGCCGCCTCCCTCTATAATGACACCCTATCTTCGGCATTGGACTCTGCCTGCCCTCCATCCTCTATCCCCCTTCGATGCTCCAACCCCCAACCGTGGCACTCGCCTATCACCCGATTCCTTAAAAAGTGCTCTCGCACTGCTGAGCGCTTCTGGAAGAAATCACGCTCCCTCGCGGATTATCTCCATTTCAAATTCATTCTTTCCTCCTTCAGCTCTGCCCTTGCTCTGGCCAAGGAATCCTACTTTAAGTCCCTCATCCTTTCCCAATCATCCAATCCCCGCAGGCTCTTCGCCACCTTCAACTCCTTGCTCTCCCCCCCTCCTCCAGCTCTTCCGTCCTCCATCGTAGCCGCTGATTTTGCTACCTACTTTTCAACCAAAATCTCCTCTCTCAGGACTGCCATCACTGCTGCCATGACCTCACCCTCTCCCTCCTCCCCTCCTACATCCCCACTCCCCTCCTTCCAACCCCTGTCCTCATTTCACCCCACCACTGCTGCTGAAGTCCACTCTATCCTTCAATCTGCTTCTCCCTCCACCTGCCCGCTCGATCCTATCCCCTCCAATATTATCCGTCGTCTCAGTCCGTCAGTCTGCTCTCACCTGGCTCACCTCTTTAATCTTTCCCTATCCTCTGGGATCTTCCCTTCCTCCTTCAAACACGCTCTTGTCGCCCCAATTCTCAAAAAAACAAATCTGGACCCCAACTCTCCATCCAACTACAGGCCCATCTCCCTCCTCCCTTTTGCCTCCAAGCTCCTAGAACGTCTGACCTATAATCGTCTCCTAAGCCACCTTACTGCTAACTCCATTCTCGACCCCCTCCAATCCAGGTTCCGCCCTTTACATTCCACTGAAACTGCCCTGACCAAAGTCACTAACGATCTAATATCGGCTAAATCCAAAGGCCTCTTCTCTATCCTCATCCAGCTTGATCTGTCGGCTGCCTTTGACACTGTTGACCACCCTCTCCTGCTCAACACCCTCCGCTCCTTTGGCATCACTGGCACGGTATTCTCCTGGTTCACCTCATACCTCTCCGATCGCTCCTTCTCCGTCTCCACTCCGAGCTCCTCCTCTCCTACTACCCCGCAGCCAGTCGGTGTTCCCCAAGGGTCTGTCCTTGGCCCTCTTCTCTCTCTACACCACCTCTCAGGGCACCCTCATCAGCTCCTATGGTTTTCATTACCACCTTTATGCTGATGATACCCTAATCTATCTCTCTTCCCCCGACCTATCCCCATCACTCCTGTCCAAGGTCTCCGAATGCCTCACGGCCATCTCAGCCTGGATGACCCAACGCTTCCTGAAGCTAAACATGGCTAAAACTGAACTTCTAATCTTCCATCCCCCGAACATCCCATCTTCTCCCACTATCTCCATCAGTATTGGTGAAACCGAGATCACCTCCACCGACCAAACACGCTGCCTCGGTGTTATCATTGACTCCTCCCTCTCTTTCACCCCCCACATTCGTGCTCTCTCACAGTCTTGCCGCTTTCACCTACGCAACATCTCATGCATCAGACCATTCCTCTCCACTGACGCGACCAAAATTCTCATTCACTCTCTTGTCATCTCCCGCCTTGACTACTGCAACATCCTTCTCTCTGGGCTACCTCTCACCCGCCTCGCACCTCTCCAATCCATTCTTAACGCTGCTGCTAGGCTCATCTTCCTCTCCCGCCGCTCTACCTCCGCCTCCCCCCTCTGTCTATCTCTTCACTGGCTCCCCATTCCTTTCCGAGTTCTCTTTAAACTCCTCACCACCACCTACAAGGCTCTCTCCTCCTCCACCGCTCCTTACCTCTCTTCACTGATCTCTATCCACACTCCCTCCCGTCCTCTTCGCTCCATCACTGACCGCCGACTGACCTCTCACCTAATCACCTCCTCCCACTCCCGTGTCCAAGACTTCTCTCGCGCTGCCCCCCTGCACTGGAACAACCTCCCGCCACCCATCAGGATTTCTGATTCCCTTACCTCCTTCAAGCGCTCCCTTAAAACCCACTTTTTTCGACTAGCCTATCCCTCCTCCTAACCTCTTTTGATCCTCCTATCCTGCCTCCATTCCCCTCCTACCATTCCTACTTATCCTGTTGTTTTTCGTTCGTCCACCCACCTATTTTTAGTATGTTAACTCTTATGAGTAGGGCCTTCCTCACGTACTCACCCTACCTCTTTACCTCACCTGTGCTCCTGTCCTGTTCTTCCCTTCCTCTACTTCATCTTCAGTCTCCTCGACAATTTTGACACCTACTTCTGAACTGATGCTGATTTTAGTTCTACCAGCTATACCCCTATTTATACTGTATTTTTCAACACACCCTGTACGTTACCTCGTAATTTTTTTGTTTGCTATGTACGGCGCTGCGGACACTTTGCGGCGCCTTATAAATAAACCTACTACTACTACTATGTATCCCATTGTAAACTTTGGGTACTATATTTTTCTGTCTGTTATTGTCTCACTATTCTTTCTTGGATATGAGGTTTATTGATAAATTTGCATTGTCTATTTTGATATAAAAAAAATTAGTGTATATAATAAGAGGTCCAAGTGAAACACAGAGAAGAAATGCCACCGGCCTTTGAATTAGTTATCTGCTGTTATGTGCTATATCGGCTGTATTAGCGTATTAATTACAGAAAAGGACAAAAACGGTATGCGCTGTTGAATGCCATTCAGTTAATGAATGAGTTAAACGCTGCCAGTCTGACAGTGCAGTTGGCTGCAGCTGTCGCTATGGCAACAGTGTGTGATGTAAGAGACGCCAGGATGCCAGCTGAAGATATTAGCATGTCTTACTGAAACAAAAAGCAAGAATAATGCTCAGCTCGTCTGTGAAGCGTGTCCTGCCAGGTTCTGCCACCTAAAGTATTTTAACTGTATTTCAAGCAGAACAAACTTAGGAGAAGTCACGCAGTCTCTTCCATGTCACCTGTGCATGACGGCTTTAAGTGACAGCTGTTTATTGATTAAGCAAATGTTAGTGCACCTTGTTGCATGTGTGCTGCATTGGTAATGAGACAGAATTTCTAAATGCACCATTAACAAACCATTAACTTGCATTAGATTCTCCAAGAAACAGTTGACAGTAGGTACGGTACTCTATATAAACATTATGGATTTTCTAGTTAATACCTTCAAGACCTTGAAGCTCTGGTTCATCCTGGGTGGTATTGCAGAAAGGCATTGAGATGCAAAAGTGGAAAATATAAGGGGCGGGTAAGTAGATTAAGTGTTAATAGCATATTCATTGTATTGGAGATGAAAAGGCTGATGGCATTTCGAAGAGAGGTTTTGTAGAGGGAGAATAGAAGGCAGAAGACACTTTAATGAAGAAAGGGGTGTCAAGTTGAGACAGCAGTAGAAACGGAAACTACGAGTGGCAGAGTTGAAGGAAATCTATGAGTGGACAGAGTTGTGGAGACCAAAGGAGTGGAGGAGATAGTGTGGTCAACAGGGTCCAGAAGAAGAAGAATTAGGATGAGAATAAAGAAGCCACTCTACGTTTTGGTGTTCTTGACAGCAGTTTCCGTGGAGTGTGTTGCAGATGCAAGATGGAACAGGGTTGAGACGTGAGTGGGTGGAAAGGAAGGAAGTGAGATGGAGACCTATAACCTTCTCCGGGAGCTAGAAAGCATAGGGGTGAAGATAGATAAATTGGTAGATATAGAGTCAGAGTCAATTGATGTATTCTTAAGGATGGCCAAGACAAGGATTTATTTGGAGGAAAAGTGATTTTAGCTGGAAGAGATAGGTTGAAGAGATGGTGAAGATGGGAGATGAGAACAGTTTACTGTATTCTTTCACATTGATTAGGAGGCAGAAAGGGTGGAGAGTCAAGTTGAGTCAGTGGTAGACACTGAAAAGGAGCGCCTTGCACTGTTGGAGGAAATCCATGAGTAGACAGAGTTATGTAGATCAATGGAGTGGAGGAGAGAGTGTGGTCCACAGTGTCCAGAAGAAGAAGAAGAATGCGAATAAAGAAGCCACTCTTAGTTTTGGTGTTGAATGGGTCATTCTTGAGGGCAGTTTCAGTGGAGTGTGGCGCAGAAGCAAGATAGAGCAGGGTTTATAAGTGAGTGGGTGGAAAGGAAGGAAGTAAGTTGGAGACCTACAACCTTCTTAGGGAGCCAAAAGGCATAGGAGGGAAGAGAGATAAAATGGTAAGTAAGGAGTCAGGGTTATGACGTATTCTTAAGGATGGCAAAGACAAGGGCTTATTTGGAGGAGAAGTGGATTAAGCTTGAAGAGACCAGTTGAAGAGATGGTGGAGGGTGGAGATGAAAACAGTTTGCTGTCTTCTTCCTCATTGATTATGAGGCAGAAAGGGTGGGGAGGCAAGTGTGTGAGTGTAATGTTAGGATAGTGTAGTGGCTGGGTGAGGAGATAACATTATGAATAGCCTCTGATTTGCTTAGAAAGTGGGTGGTTGAGTTAAGGTCATAGAAAGAGGATTGGGGATGATTGTGGGGAAATAGAATGGAGTTGAAGGCAGCCAAGGCATGGCATGGATTGGAGGAAATAAGATATTTCACAGTTTGCTGTCTTCTGTCCACTGATTAGAAGGCGGAAAGGGTGGGGAGTCAGTGGTAGAAACTGAAAAGGAGTGACTTGCACTGCTGGAGGAAATCCATGAGTAGACATGGTTATGTACATAGTTATGTAGACCAATGGAGTGGAGGAAAGGGTGTGGCCAACAGTGTCCACAAGAAGAAAGAGGTTGAGAATAAAGCAGCCACCCTTAGGTTTGGTGTTGAGAAGCTCATACTTGAGGGCATTTTCAGTGGAGTGTGTTTCAGAAGCCAGATTAAACAGGTTTGAGAAGTTGGTGGGTGGAAAGGAAGGAAGTGAAATGGAGACCTACAACCTTCTCAGAGAGCTAGAAGGTATAGAAGAGAAGAGAGATAAAATAGTAGGTATGAAGTCAGGGTCGAGTTATGTATTCTTAACGATGGCCAAGACCAGATCTTAATTTGGGGGAGAAGTGGATTAAGCGGAAAGATGAGAACAGTTCTCTGGGCCTTATTCTAGTTCACTCTTAGAGTCAAATTCCTTCTCAAATGGACAAAACCATGTATACTGCAGATGGGGCAGATATAACATGTGCAGGGAGAGTTAGATTTGGGTGGGATTTTTCTTCAAAATTAGATCTATATTGCAGTGTAAAAATAAAGAAGTCAGTATTTTCCCTGCACAGAAACAAAATAACTCACCCAAATCTAATTCTATCTGCACCTGTTACATCTGCCCCGGCAAGGCACATGGTTTTGTCCATCTGAGAAGGAATTTGCCTCTAAAGAGTGAACTAGAATAAGGCCCTCTTTGAGGGGAGATGAGAAAATTTGGTACTTATGTATTATCTGGACTCCCATGTCAAATGCACCCCATTTTTTCATACCCCTACTATCCAACTACGCACGGAATTGATTTTATATAGTGTGGCGAGCGCAGCGAGCCACCGTGCCCGAAGCGTGGTGAGTGCAGCGAGCCCCGCGAGGGGACACGGTCTCATAAGAAAACCGGGAGCCCAGATATTACATAAGTACCGAAAATTTTTCTGTGATTTTCCCCATTGATTAGGAGGCATAAAAGCCGGTGGAGATGCAGCTGTGGGAATGTGATGATAGGATAGTGGAAGGCTGGGGGAGGAGATAACATTGTGATAAGCTGATTTGGGGTGGTTGGTTGAGTTAAGGGCATAGAACAGCGGTGGCCAACCCGCGGCTCGCGAGCCGCATGCGGCTCGCCGCGCTGTAAATTGCGGCTCCAGCCTCCCGTCTGCAAAGCGGGGTTTTGAATTTGGCGCCAATTCGGCTGCCAAATTCAAAACGCCGCATCGGCGGCCATTAGGAAACGACCGCGGCGAGCCAATCAGCGCTCGCCGCGCCGTTTCCGCCCTGCCCCCGGCGTCTGACATCAGACGCCAACGGGAGGGCGAAAAGTCTTCTCCACGCCGGCGGAGCGCAGGAGCGCTCCTGAAGACGCGAGAAGCCGCCGGAGGATGGCGCAGAAGACGGCGGCGGGGAGAAGAGTTCCGGCGCTGCAGAAGAGGCCGGGATCAAAACAGAAGATCTCCGGCACCTTCTGCAAGAAAAAAGAAGATGGCTCCCGGAGAGGCCAGCGGGGGTGGGAAGCAAAAGAGCTGACGAAGCTCCCCCCAGCGGCCTCTCCCAACACCAGGTAGGGGCCTTTGGCCTCCTACCCTCCATCCACCCTAGACCACCGGGTGTCGGGCACTAGGCCCGTGGGCAAATTCAGGCCCTTCTGGCCTGTGTGCGCATTAGTCGGGCCCTCTTGGCCCGTGGCTCATTTGTTTGTTGGGCCCTCCTGGCCCTCTAGGTGGGCCCTTTAGTTAGGAAGCTGGGCCCTCCAGCATAGGTGTTGCACTGTGGGCAACACCTGTGCTGGAGGGCCCAGCTTCCTAACTGTGGGGTCATATGATGTTTGGCACTGTGGGGGGCATATGTTTGGCACTTTGAGGGACATGTGATGTTTGGCACTGTGGGGGGCGTATGATGTTTGGCACTTTGAGGGGCATGTGATGTTTGGCACTGTGGGGGGCATATGATGTTTGGCACTGTGGGAGGCATGTGATGTTTGGCACTGTGGGGGGCATATGATGTTTGGCACTGTGGTGGGCATATCTGGCACTGGGGGCATAAAGTTTTGTCATGTGGCCACTCTCCTTGTGTCATATGACCACGCCCCTGACCACTCCCCCGATCACGCCCCTTTTTTGGCACGCGCGCCTTCGGCCGCGCATGATGTTGGCTCTTTGGCTTGACGACTGATATTTTTCGTCTCTTTACCTCTGACCGGTTGGCCACCCCTGGCATAGAAGAAGCAGGATTGGGGATGATTGTGCAGAGAAGGGAGTTGAACATAGCCAAGGCATGGTGTGGATTGGAGGAAATAAGATATACTGCAGTTTTGACTCAATACAGTAGGACAAAGGTGAAGGAAGAGAGCATGAATTTGACATTTGACTGTTCAGCTGGGTGGAAAAAGTAGCAAGTGAGAGTGGAATTGGAAAGAAAGATTATTTAAAGCAGGAGATAGTGGGCAGAAGATTGCCCACTGAGAATGACATTAGGGTGAGAGCAAGAACAGCAAGGGTACAGTGAGAGAGGGGAGTGAAAGTGAATTGAAAGAACAAGAGGGGAGTTACAGAATTAAGACATATTCCAGCAATGAGAATACACTAGGGATTGACAACTATTTATTTATTTATTAATTAACAGTTTCTTTTATAGCGCACACATATTCTGCAGTGCTTTACAGAAACAAACTAGAATCATTGTGCAGTACAGAAAGAAACCAAGATATCAAGGCACATTTTAGACATATGTACAGTAGTGTGCAGCACACACGTATTTGCAATAACGTATAGCCACTAGGTATATATTTATTTTGACCTTGTCTGCTTCATATTGGTTATTTGGTAATCTGGCCAGAAATACTGATGACACAGCTGCATGGAACTTCTGTGTGCTGGATAACTGATGACACTGCTGCATGGTAATTCTATGTGCTGGATAACTGATGACACAGCTGCATGGGAATTCTGTGTACTGGATAACTGATGACACCCCTCCATGAAAATTCTGTGTGCTGGATAACTGATGACACCACTGCATGGATCTTCTGTGTGCTGGATAAATGATGACATCGCTGCATGGGAATTCTGTGTGCTTGATAACTGATGACACAGCTGCATGGGAATTCTGTGTGCTGGATAACTGATGACACAGCTGCATGGGAATTCTGTGTGCTGGATAACTGATGACACAGCTGCATGGGAATTCTGTGTGCTGGATAACTGATGACACCACTGCATGGGAATGTTGTGTGCTGGATAACATGACACCACTGCATGGAACTTCTGTGTGCTAGATAACTGATGACACGGCTGCATGGAACTTTTGTGTGCTGTATAACTGATGACACAGCTGTCAGGGGGGGGGGGGGGGGGGGTAGGTTTAGCCACTATTGGGGGGATTTAGGATTAGGCTATGAGGGGGAGCTTAGGGAGGGAGTTTAGACACTTACAAGGGAGGTAGGGCTAGACTGCATGGCAGGAAATATTTAGGTTTAGGCAGTGGGGTTAGGCACTAGCGGAGAAGCTGCTGCAAGGGAGGGTTAAGATAAGGGGGAAAGGTTACTAACGTAGCCCCTGTTGAGACTCTGTGCATCCGGATACCGGGGTCGGTCTTATGACCAGCAAGATATCATATGTATCCCTTCAGAATATTGGAATATCATACCTCCCAACTTCCTTTATGATCAAATTGAAAAGGGGTGGGGCTAAGTGGTGGGTGTGGCCTCAGGTAGAGGGCTTGGCCTAGCGCCGCCACCCCATGTTATCATTTTTGGGGGGTGTCCAGTTCTCCCCTAGCAACTGGGCAGCCCCCAGCTCCTTCTGTGCACTGAAGAGATGCCGGATACGGTCGTATTGTTGACCCGACTTAGGTCGACAGTCATTAGGTCGACACCATTGGGTCGACAGGCAACAAGGTCGACAGGGTTCTAGGCCGACATGGATGAAGGTCAACAGGTGTCTAGGTCGACATGGGACAAGGTCGACATGGTTTTAGGTCGACAGTGCGTTAGGTTGACATGGATTAAGTCGACAGGTCACAAGGTTGACATGGGTTTTTTCACAGTTTTTTGAGCCATCATGTGCCGACAGGCAGTATTTCATGCCTTACAATCCACTAGGGTGTGGTGGGAGAATAAAATAGTGTGCCCGAAGCATCGTGAGTGATGCGAGGGGCTGCGGTTGACTTCCAACTGTTTTCATGTCGACTGTGTCGACATGCGGGTCAAAAAACAGTGAAAACCCCATGTCGACTTCGCAACCTGCCGACCTAACCCATGTCAACCTAACGCATTTGTCTACCTAAACCCATGTCGACCTTGCCCCATGTCGACCTAGACACCTGCCAACCTTCACCCATGTCGACCTAGAACCCTGTCGACCTTGATGCCTGTCGACCCAATGGTGTCGACCTAATGACTGTTGACCTAAGTCTGGTTGACAACGTGCGCATGCTCATGGTATGTCTTCAGTGATCACCAGCTCTGTCCCCCCCCCCCCCCCCCCCCCCCGTGGGACATTGCCAATCGAGACAGTTTAGAGGTATGCTATATTCTAATTCCTAAATCATCAGCAGTGGTCGGAGATTTTCATGCAATATAAGAAAATGATTCATGGGCTTAGTATGTCCTGGACATGTTCAGTGAACAGAAGACACCTAGAAGGAATGTACACAGAGCATAGTGCTTGCTGTACACATTCAGCCTGTTATATAATGATACTAGTACCAGGTTACTGTTCTATTTACAGTACACAGCCACCCATTCCAAAAGTATCTATCAGGAGAGGGATTACAGGGGGAGCTGGTCTTACTCACAGGCCTGCTTGTGACAAACTTCCACTTCATCACCCAGAAACAATGCAGAGGTGCTGGAGGTCTGGTGCTATTCCAGCCCACTGAACATGCAAAGCTCTGGCCGTCCCCACTGCACAAGTCGGGGGACCATGTTAGGAATTTTCATAACTGCTAATATTAAAAACAGAGGTGACACCTTCCCCCCCCCCCTTCCCAAGAGCCCACCAAAATACAAGGCTGTGCAATGTGTAGCGCTTACTTCCGCAACAGTTAAAATAATTATTACAGATGATTTTGAATTCTTTAGCAATAATGTGATATATTACATTAACACAGATGGATCCTCATTTTAATCTTCATTTAAGTAGCTTGGGTACAAGTGGATAAGACCTCCGAGTGAATGAGCAGCACATAATGCAGATTCAGCCGCGGTAGCAGGATTAACCCACCCCGGGGATCAGTGATACAGAGAGCAATTTACTGTAATATTACAGCAGTGTAATAACATCATCACTGCACACATAGCAAAACAGTAACCACAGCATAAACATGACATTATGGCAGTGGCACCACAGAGTAAATGACACCAGTCACAACACAATCACTGCTCCAAACTCACATATATCTGCAAAATGATGTACACCGCAAAACAGCACCGTGATCCTAAATATCATTAATATTCATGTACATACAGTACATACCCTCCAACATATCACATGTGAAAAACGGTACACTTCTTTCTCCAGATAGGGAAAAGGGGGCATGGCCACAGATGGGGGTGTGGTCACAAGGTAAAGGGGGCCGCAGTGGACTGCCCCACTGCTATAGCCACAAGGAGGACAGAGCCATCTGTTAGTATTATCACTGCCAAATGCACACATTCAGTTTTGACTGTCTGTTTGGCTATTCCATTTCGGCTAAGCGGGAGCATGCATCGGCATCGAATCAGGATAGAAAGCTTAAAACCATGGTCGTTCCCATTCGATGCCTATGTGATACCAATTCCATTTTGACTATATAGTCAAAATCGAAGTGTAAATCTCACTGTGTGTACAGTATACATAGAAACTACACCTACATTATAAAAGATCTACCATGATTATTTATTTTATCATTTATTACCAGTTTCTTATATAGCGCACACATATTCCGCAGCGCTTTACAGAGAATATTTGAACATTCACATCAGTCTCTGCCCCAGTGGAGCTTACAATCTATATTCCCTACTAGGGATGCCAATCCCGGGGCATTTTTTCAATCCCGGGAATCGGGATTGAAAAATGCTCAATCCCGGGATTCCCGGGATCCCGGGATTGGCATCTCTAATCAGTTCAGGCAAAACAAATGCTCCAAAGAAGCCCAGTCCCCCCCGCTACAGCCGCCGCGCACATTCATTTACTCACAACGGCGGCCGGGAGCAGGGCAGACAGGGCAGGAGGCGTCAGCGGCGGTAGGCGGCCGGGTGCAGGGCAGACAGGGCAGGAGGCGTCAGCGGCGGTAGGCGGCCGATAGCAGGGCAGACAGGGCAGGAGGCGTCAGCGGCGGTAGGCGGCCGGGAGCAGGAGGCATCAGTGGCGGTAGCAGCAGCAGCAGAGCCGCCGGAGGGCGGGCGGCCGACGCTGCCAGGTCCGGTCCAGGTCAAAGATGATTCTGGAGCGGGTATGGGCAGTCCGACCTGCGCAGCGTGATGGTCAGAGGTCACGCTGCGCAGGTCGGACTGCCCATACACGCTCCAGACTGCAGTCTGGGGATCAGGACCTCCTGGGTAGCGTCTGAGCACTCGCTCAGACGCTGCCCGGCATTAGATATGCGCATGCGCATATAATCCCGAAATCCCGGGATTGGAAGATCCAATCCCGGGATTCAAATCCCAGCGTTTTTTAGGCCAAATCCCGGGATCCCGCCGATCCCGATCCCGGGATTGGCCACCCTATTCCCTACCACATGTACACGCACACACAGACATTCTAGGGCTAATTTGTTGGGAGCCAATCAACCTACCAGTATATTTGTGGGAGGAAAACTTTATTGTGATAAAGTTGATAAAGTTGTGAGAACACAACGAAACGCGTTAGAAAGACAGCACTAGGACATTGGATTACAACTTCCTTCTCGCTTAGACCAGCTCTCCCTCCCTTTTCTCCCCGCTTGGACATTCCACTTTTCCATCCAACAACTGGACGACTTATTGGGATACCACCACCGGCTAATACCGGAGCCTGTCCAGATTGAGAGATCTTACTCCAACTTACCTCTCACAAGTGGACACAAGACAATCGGCCCTCTGTCAGGTATATGGACACCCATTGCACCAGTTTCAATATGGACATTAAGGGAGATTTCCAATAACCACCAAGGGGAGAGCACAATAGGAACAAGTGCGATTGACCCAATAATTTATTGTTTCATGTCCTCCATATATATTTTTTGAGTGCATTTTATTTCATATATTTATGCACAATTTTTTATTCATATATATTTTTTCTTATATACTTTCTATGTTTTAATATGCATATGTGCTAGCTTATAATAAATATTTTTATGTGATACCCAATTGAACATAACTATTGCACCACACTTGTTCTTTTTCTTTCCTGATGTACTTTGGGGCTGACCTCCCCCTACAAGGTGTGAGTAGCTAGTACAACAACTCACCCCACTAGCGCCTGTATATTTCCACTTAGGTGGAAATTTTATTTTCTCCTAAGACCTTTGGAAGTAGGCTTAATACTTGTGCCACATTTAAAGTAAACTGACTGCCCGCATACAGGGAATGGGACCATTTTGTGTGTCCAAGCTTTTTTTTTTAGCCTATCAAAGAATATCAAAGGGACTTTGGGAGTGTGAGCGGGTCATGAGGCCACGCGGTAGTAAAGCAGTGCTCCTCTGGGAACATTTTGGGCATCCAGGATATCTTTATGGGGCCTCTTGGGACTTGCTGGGACCTGTGGTTTGTGCCAGCTGTGGGGCTTACTGGTGTGCTGTGACCATTACCAAAGCAGATTCTTATTCATATCTTCATACGGTATTGTGCACAATTTTTGCTTTCACGTCTGTAAGTTGCGTCCGACTCTGCTCTCAGCCCCATTGTTTGCTCCATGTTCCAGCTGAGTATATGTTATCCTTGTCTTTATGTATATATTTCTCCCTGGGTGATGCGGTTTCCTCCCCCAATCCAAAATCATATTGGCTCCTGACAAAATTGACCCATTTGTGTGTCCATATGCAGGGCAGTAGAGAGCCTGGTCAGGCCCAGGTACTTTTCAGGGGTGTGGCCTAATCATAGGAGGCGTGGCCATGAACACCTTCCTGATCACACTGCAGCCTGTCCTGGACTGAGAAGAGCGGCTGCTGCAGATGCTACTGCCAGGTAACAGGGGCCCAGGGGTCCATCAGACCTGGGCCCAGGTAATTAGTACCTCCTCCCCCTCTCTCGGCACCACATGGTATCATATGTCTCGGTACTATGCAGACAGCAGCAGAGGTGAATGGATGCCTGTGTGCGGCATTCATTCACCTCATGGATGGAGACTGGGGGCACATGGAGGCTGGGGGCAGCCCAGCAGGTTACCTGGGTGCTGGGCTTGCCCCCAGCATGTCGGTCGTCCTTGCAGGGATGTCAGGTGGCGTTGCGGGGGTGACGGTCAGCGGGTTTCCCGGCGCTTGGAGATGATGTCATCTCTGAGCACCGGCTCAGGGCCCGAATTCACTGGCATCCCCTACCCAGCATAATGCCAGGGGACGCTGGTGTAAAAGGGAACAACTGCTGGGTCGCATCCGGGTCCAAAAACCCGGGTGCGACCCGGCAGTTTTGGTGTAAAAGTGGTATTAATGGAGTGAATTTGCAACATTTATCCCCGCCCCTCCTAGCAGACCTGCAAATCACAGCATTTTCAGGGCGGGGCCTACTGACAGATAAGCAGCATATCCTCTCTGGTACTCTCCCAAAGAGGAGACTTTAAAGGCAGGCAAGTATGATATAGATTGTAAGCTCCATTGGAACAGCAGTGAGGTGCGGTGAGGTCATTGCCTGGGGAGGCACTGACCTCACCGCACCCCCCCCCCCCCCCCCGGCGGTGCTACATATGCAGCGGCCGCCGGTATATGCGACTCCCACCACCCGGCAGACTCACCTGTCCTCGGCGGTGGCGGCGGCCAGTCCTCTCGGCGGGTGAGTGACATCTTCTGCTTTCTCCCTGCAGGCGCCGGCCGAACTCCCCGCTGCCCGCGCTGCTGCATGTGTGATTGGACAGCGGATCCAGCACTGGATCTGCTGGCCCAATCACATCTGGGGGCGTGCGTTTATACTGGTGCCGCTGTCATTGCGGCATCAGTATAAGTGCCGCTTCCCCATTCATTTTCAATGGGCTTTTACAGCCCATTGCTGCGCCCTGCCCCCTGCCCACCCCTACCCGCCCCCCGCTGCCCGGTGTTTTAATGTGAACAGTGGAAGGCACCTCTCCCGCTGCCTCCCACTCTCACATGCAGCAGTGGGAGGCAGCCGGAGAGGTAGAAATGATGAAAATAGTAAAAGAAGATATATAAATATCTTCTTTTTATTATTTTCATCATTGTGACAGGGGAGGCTCTGCCTCCCCTGCCTCCCCTGACTGCACGTCCCTGTGGAACAGGGACTGTTGGGAATAACAAATATTTCTGTAAAGCTCTGGGGAATTTGATTTATTTCTCTAATCCAGCGCCTGTGAGGTCTGTGCTCCAGCTACTTGTCTGCTAAATTAATTTCCCTGTAAATGTAACCTATGGGCTCGCCAGAAACATTGCATCCACGTTTTTTCCTAGTTTTTTAATGACTGTTGGGGTCTCCATAAATTACCATAATTCCATGCAGTATATTGCTGATATACTGCATTTGCCCTTCAGCTCAACAACTTTATATTAGCATTAAGTTGATTAAAATTGTACTTCAAATAGATTTCCTATCTGAAAGGTTTGCAGTCCATTGTTTACTATGCAGCAACATATGTTGCCTTGATAAGCAACACAACAGGTTTCTCAGATCTACAGCAACTTACCTCAGCATTGCCCCCAAGTGGCAAAAAGGTGAATTACCATGGTAGACTGCTGCCTTTCCGCGCATATTAGACTTTGGTTTATTGGTTTAACCCACCGGCCACCTGTGCTATGCTGTTGTCAGACAGTACGGCCCTGTTGCAGGCTTATGGCAACATAAGTACTAGGGGGCTCAAATCGCTTCTCCAGCAGCCTCTGCCCATTAATATAAACCCTTCTTGTGTCTTTAGTAATGTAATGTGTCACACTGACAACCAGCCTTTGTTTTATAAAGCGGTAATCAATTACATGGCAAAATTAACCTGTTTTTTTTTTTCAGTATAAATGATTGCCGCTTTAAAAAAAATAGGAAAACTCTCCCAAAATCTCTCACTTTTTGATTCTCACACCCTATTACATTTGCCCCTGGATGATCCATTATTAAATACAATGGGGTTGATCCTATTCTATGCGCATGATTCGCAAGTGCGAATCATCACGGAACCAGGCGCACTTTAGGGTGGGCTGAATTCACTTAAAAGTGCTCTCACCTCCATAGTGGTGCGATCAATTTTAAGCAAATTGGCCCCAGTGAAGGGTGTGAGATTGGCATCATTCGGGTACCGTTTTCAGCATTTAAATGCATGAAAATGGCACCCGAATTGCACCTCGCACCCTTCGGACCTAAGATGATTGACCTCAATGTTGGTACTGCACTGGCCGGACAATATTTGGTTATTCCAGTAATTTAATATAAATTAACAAAAAAGAAACATCATTTTGTCCTTTTTGGTTCTTTATTTAAAAACACAATACCTCAAATGAAAACAAAAAGCATTAGTATATCTTCATACCATAGGTGCCGATTCTGTGGGTGCTCAAGGGCTTGAGCACCCACTGGCCCGAGTCCCGCTGCTGGGCTGCCATATTAACTTGCTAATTTGCGGCTGCAGCACCCACATTGCCGGACCCGCCACCTGGGAAACAGTATGCCAGGAAGAGTGTATTCTGGACGCGGGGTACCTGCACTGTGGGGGCATTTATGTATGTGGAACTCTGTTGCCGTAATTTGAATATTGGAGACAACTGTGCTCCGTAATATAAATTGGTATTATTTTGTGGCCACACCCCTTCCCCATGAAGCCACTCCTCTATATTTTTGGCTTGAGCACCCACCAGCAAAAAACATAAATCAGCACCTATGCTTCATACGTCTATCCTCTGATATGGTGACATTGAGCAAAGTAAAAATAATGGGCATTGGGCATATTCACTTGTCTGCATGGGAGAATAACAATGCAGCCACATAACACCGGAGCTCACCAATATGTTCAAGCCACAGTCATTGACTGGGACACACACATAAACACACACACACACACTTGACAGGTCTCACACACACTGATGGCATCTCGCACACATATCTGACACTTCACTGACTAAAAGGGTCTCTCAAACACTGACAGGTGTCTGACATACACCTGGGGTCTCTAACACACTGGCAGAGGGTCTCATACACCTGGGGTCTCTCACACACTGACAGGGGGTCTCACACAGCAGCCGTCTCTCACACACTGACAGAGGGTCTCACACACCAGGGGTCTCAAACACACAGACAGGGAATGTCACATACTTCACTGACACTGACTGATGTCTCACACACTGATAGGAGCTGACGCTCACATTTCACTGACACCTGGGGTCTCTCACACGCTGACATGGGGGGATGCTCACATTTCATTGCTAAGAACCCTCCCCCCGCTGTATACAGAGCGGAGGTGATGTCCCTGACCGATATCACAAATGATTTATTTACTAAGATGGGGGTTCTATTAAAGATGTGACGTTGCTATGGGCAACTGATTACATTTTATCTATTATCTTCTAGAAGGCTAGCTGAAATCCTGGATTTTACCGATGCTGAGTATTCAATTGCAGGATATTTTTTTTAATTCACTTTTTTTAAAGGGGGGTGTCGATATGGCATTGGCATAAAGTGAATTAAGAACTCCTGCAATTTCTCCAAAAACACATGGATCAGCAACCATGCCAAATTTTTTGATAAGTTAAAAAGTCAAATCGAAATGTGACCTAAAAATGGGGAAAAGTGCAGTTTCTTTCGGCTATCTGAATATAGCGAACATATTTGAATAACCCCCTTAGAGGGGAACACAAATGGAGATCAACCTGTCAGTGGTGGTGGTGACTGTATTGAAGGTGCTCTCACTAGCGTCAGACCACACCGCTGTTGCCCTCCCAGGGGGTGACACCAAAATGCTGACTCCTCTACAGTGTTCGGGATCCAGGTAATATTCTGTGACATCATCACTAAGGAAGAATCGGTGGTGCAGGCAGAGTGGCTGGGGTTCAGCTCAGTAGCCAGATAATGCTGGACATGGCCCCCGGTGCGATGTAAAGAGGAGGCAGGCCCAAGAGTCTTGGGCCAAGACAGTGCCCTTCCACCAGACCACACCCTCCCTCCAGAGGCCACGGCCACTTCCCCCCAGATGGCACACAGCCCTTTCAGGAACAGCACACGATGTAGGTTAATGTGATGTACTGGGTGTCCCAGCAGCTGACCACTGTACCGGTGATTATGATTATCAGCACAGACCTTTGCGGCTGCTAAATAAGCTTTTAAATAAATGAAGCAGTAAAAGTGGTTTTGTTGCAGCACGATTATTACATCGCTGCTTTGGAAGCAAATGCTTTTTTATATGTGCCCTGTAATATCTCTGTAGCTCACTGTAGAAGCAACATATGGATACATTATACCATAAATCAGAACCAGTAATGAAAATGACCATCTGCAAATTGCATCTTAACCTCTAATGTTATTAGGTAACTCACAAATGTAATACGATAAAACAAAGACTACATAAATCATTTTATTTAGCAAATATAACAATTCTACTAGCGGGCAGTGATGAAGAAGAAAGTGATTTATTGGATCATCTTACAGAGCAGGAATATAAGCTGTAACTACTGTAATTCCGCTTTCAGACAGAAAAGTCTGAAAATCCCAGCAAATACAGTACATGGCATTTCCAATGCCGTGTCATTTTGCCGGGAGCAGTCTGACCCCCCTTCACACAAGAAGAACAAATTACCGGGTTGAAAAATTCTACCTGGTAATATGCTGAATAACACGGGTATTTCTTCTGTGTGCAAGGATCAACCCGGGTCATAAATCCTGTGTCCTCGACCCTGGTCAATTCCAGGGTCGGAGACACGGGATTTAGGACACGGGAGTGCCCTTTTACACAGAAAAAGGACCTATGTTATTCACAAAATTACCGGGTGGAACTTATTCACCCGGCAATTTTGTTTTCTGTCTGAAAGGGGTATTAGAAGGAAATAGAGGATAAGAGTCACATGACCCCTCAGCCTTATTTAGCTTGCAAATATTAATCAAGCCCTATGAGATTGCCATGCCCAGCACCGCCAATATGAAGACATGGGGGGGTGGGGGTGTGGTTGGTTAACGATGGGGGGTTGTTAACGATGCCAGCGTAAACATTGGGGCTGATTCCAGATTGCTCTCATAGCGGTCCAAATTCGTCCCCAGCTCCAATGCTTGGAACATCGTATGATTTCTCCTGCTAGCAGCTGCATGCAAGGGGATACGTTCTCGTGCATGTTACCAACGGGATTCCGCCGCAGGTGTTCGGACGGGCGGTGGCCAGCGTTAAGCAGTGAGCGACCGCTGCTTAGCAAGTGGTACTGAATTACCCCCACTGGCCGATGTTTATGATATATTATTACCGCTATCAGTATTGTGCATATCGTTGACGATACATCGCTCAGTGTGTATCCAGCATTACGGATAACCATGGTCTGGATAGGTGAAGGTTGTGACTTGAGCTGTGTGGACAACACTCAGGAATGCTGAGTGTATAACTGTGTTGTCACCTCCTGTATGACACTAAGGCGATGACAGCCCGGGAGACTAGTAGCCCGTTTTAGCATGGGATGCACGTGTAGGAGTAATGAAAGTGGGATTTGTAATCTTCTCTGCCATATACAATTTTAATGAAAATACCCGTAAAACCAGCAAGGAAAAGTACAGTATGCCTTTACAATACACGGAGATCACTCTGTAATCTGGGCATATTTCTTCCAAGCATGTTGGCTTTTGGCATAAAATAAATGGTTATTACTTTGCGCCCGGTCAGGCTATTGTCCCGCGCCGTCCAGCACATGTAAAATGGGATAGTAATTACTTTTGCTCAATCCCATTATTTTGCTTTTACCTTGTGGATGGATTGCAAAAGCAGAAAGCATCTCAATCCCTTTATGCCGTTACCCAGGATCCTCTCCTCCCTTCTCTAGATTTCTATTGCATTCCAACATGTGCACAAGAGTTAATTAAGTCATGTGTTATAATGTCTATACAGATTATTGGTAGTCATTCAGACCTTTATGCCGCCCATACATGGTGCAATTCGCACTGTGCGTTTTGGACTAGATTTGCTAAAGTATTGCGCATTTTCAACTAGCTAGTCCATACCTTTCATACCAGCCATCAACCAATGTGCATAAAGAATTAGATTTGGGTGGGGTGTGTTGAAACTGAAATCTAAATTGCAGTGCAATAATAAAGCAGCCAGTATTTCCTCTGCACAAAAACAAAATAACCCACACAAATCTAACTCTCTGTGCACATGTTACATCTGCCCCACCTGCAGTGCAGCATGATTTTGCCCATTTTGAGAACAAATTTGCCCCGCGATCAGGCCTGAATTAGGCCCAATATCTCTTCTTAATAGAGTTTTTGTTTTAAGAGCTATTATGTAAAACAGTGATTTTCAACCTTTTTCAACTCGCAGGATATCAAACAAGATTTTAATCAGGGTTGCCGACTTTCTTCTTCTCCTCTCCGGGAGAAGCCCGGAGAGGAGAGATTCAGTAGCCGCTCAGGGGGCGGGGCTTAAGCGTGACATCACTAAGCCCCGCCCCCATGCTGTTAAACCAGCTAATTCAGTGATCTCCGTGGAGGGGGCGGGGCTAAAATGACGCAATTGTGTCATTTTAGCTCCGCCCCCTCCTCTGAGACCCGAGGATTGTGGCATTTTAATGCCGCGATCCGGGGGACAGCGGGGGTCCCCCCTGAATCCGGGAGGGTTGCCCACCCTTCCGGGGGGCCGGGAGGGAGCCCCGATTTTCGGGAGGCTCCCGGAAATTCCGGGAGGGTCGGCAACCCTGATTTTAATATTGCCAAGGCACATCATCAGACCCCGCAGGGAAAAACTCATTGGCCCCGACAGGAGAAAAACAAAGCATAAAATACATTGGGTCTCACATTAGAACAATAGACCAGTGACTAACAGTGGAACTGGTGGTGGTGGCTGTAAACTGGTGTGGGCATCTTTAGATCTGGTGGTGCACTTGAGAACAACTCAAGGCACACTAGTGTGCCACGGAACAGTGGTTGAAAAACGCTGGTGTAAAATATGGGATCTGTCACTGTAAGGTGTTAGGCACCTCGATCTCAGCAGCCTATCTACGCAGATTCTGAACTTATTTGACATAAAAATAAGCGCCGCAAGCTCAATAAGTGACTGTTATACAAGACATTTTAAGTTTGGAAGTATTATTAAAAGTGCTTATATATGTATCTAAAGTTTTCAGATTACTTAAGTATCATCAAGTGGGTGGTCGGGCATTTTTTTTTTTTTGCTAAACATTGTGTCTTAGTCATAATGTAATGGGACTATGATGCGCGTGGAGACTGTTGATTAATGTGATATGTGACACTTGTATATCTCGTGTGACTGAGGGCCTTATTCTTATTCATTCGGTACGCCGTGCATTCGCACAGGGGACCGATGTTGTGCATCTGCGCAGACGAAGACGCGTTTCTGCGCATGTGCAGACGCAGGGTGCTTATACCCCCTGCGAACATTCTGTTTGCAAGGGTGCACGTGCCCTACAAAGCGAGCGGGGAGCGGAGAAGGGCAGGGGTGCCGGGCAGCTCATTACCATATGGGAACGCCCAGCTTTTCATGGGCGTTCCCCTGGTAATGAGGCGGTGATGCAGGTGCGGGGGGTGGGCAGCTGACTTCACCGGATGTCAGCTGCCCATATCCGTCCCAACGTAAATGCTAGCGGTGGACAAGAGTGTCTGCCTCACTCCTTTTGTAGTCTGGTTTAGCAGAGCTGGGTCGATTGTACAAATAATAGTAATAACAGTGACAGTGTTATGATGACACAATGGACGGTAATGTAGATTTGCAGTTGAGACTCTCTGGTTTGTGTAAATGCAATGATGGATTGTCTTGTGCTATAACACAGAGTATAGTCATACCATGAGTGGAATGCCTTACATTCACTTAAATAAGGATACATCAGGGCTGCCGACTTCCTGGCAGCCAGTTCAGTGAGGTGCGGGGGGCAGGGCCAATGACAGGGCGGGATGGGGGTGGGGCGACCGGCGGATGATCAGTGTGAAGACATGGCCAATGTGATTGCGTCCTCGTGGCCACACCCCCTGCTGTGTAATGCCGGTATTTCATGCATTGCACAGCGGGAAGGGGGGTGTGCAGGGCTACAAAGACGCAAATCACGTCATTTGCTCCCACGGACCCCCGGGAGGCTTGCCTACCTTTCCGGGGGGGGGGGGGGGGGAGGTTGACCCGATTTCCGGGACCCTCCCGGCCATTCTGGGAAGGTAGGCAACCCTGGGATACATTATTTTATCAAAATATTCACAGACTCAAAAGGTCGACAAGGTTTTCACAGGATTTTGTCCCGAATGTCGATAAGGTCGACATGGAAACCGACAAAGTGTACCGCGTCTCCTCGCATGGCTTGCTGCACTCGCCATGCTTCCGGCACGGTGCCACACTACACTCGGCGCACTGTTCTGTTCTTCCTCCACACCCTAGCGGATGGTAGGGCATAAATACCGCCTGTCGGCTGAAGAAAAAATGTGAAAAACTCATTGCGACCTTTTCACTGTCGACATAGCTATTGTTGACCTAATGCTTGTGTCGACCTTCCAACCCTGTCAACCTTAGCCATGTAGACCTATGTTGTGTGTCGACCTTCAGTGGTCGACTTAATGCGTGTTGACCTATCGACCGTATACCGTTTCTGCTGCAGTGTGTGTGATTGGAGGGTGTAGTATAACAAGTGTCTATAAATAGGATTCCACAATGTCTGACACTGCCCATCGCACCACTAGAACCAGGTGCCTTCCTATACTTGGCATGTGCTTGGTCTGGCCCGGTGATCCCAGCACGTTACAGATATGGATGTATGTTTGAAAGTTCCTGTAAAGACACCGTAACTCAAAGACGGACCATAGGATAATATAGGACTACCTGTCACATGAATGCAGTAACTTGTATGTTAGAGGGTCAAATATGGTCAGTAAGCCCCAAATAGTTTCCACGTTTACATTTGCTATCTGAGGAAGACCTTTATTACCGGTACAGCCACAGTTCAGTGTGATGCCTGGTATTGGGATTTATGATCTATTTAACTAATATTATTGCTAAGCTATGCTATTTTAGTTTTGCATGCAATTGTTACACAGTGCACTTCCCCATAGTCCCCCCTCCCCCCCAAATAACACTATTGGTGCCGATTTATGTTTTTGCTGGTGGGTGCTCAAGCCAAAAATATAGAGGAGTGGCTACATAGGGAAGGGGTGTGGCCACAAAATAATACCAATTTATATTATGGAGCACAGTTGTCTCCAATATTCAAATTATGGCAACAGAGTTCCACATACATAAATGCCCCCACAGTGGAGGTACATAAATGCCCCCACAGTGCAGGTACTCCGCGGACAGAATACACTCTTCCCGGCATACTGTTTCCCAGGTGGCGGGTCCGGCGATGTGGGTGCTGCAGCCGCAAATTAGCAAGTTAATATGGCAGCCCAGCAGTGGAACTCGGGCCCGTGGGTGCTCATCAATTTTCGTGGGTGCTCGGGCCCTTGGGCACCCACAGAATCGGCACCTATGTGTGTGTGTGTGTGTGGTATTCAATTATCTATGGTAATTTACTAGAGATAAAGTTTTTGTCCTGAACTATTCAATTTACCCCCCCCCCCCCCTTGTTTCTAGCATTTATCGGGGATTATGGTACACAAAGACTAATCTGCGATTACATTCCCCTTTTTCCAGCAATAACACATGGGACCAGATACACAACCTAGATGCCATTTTTACCACCCGAAAACAGGACAATTTTTGTCCCCAAAACCGGGCTTTAAATTGGATCAGCCCATAATGACCATGATTCAAAATCGCAGCCAGTTCTTATAAGCCATTAGCTTGCAATTGGATACCCCCTATGAATACTATGGAATAACACATTTATTCTTACCTTTATAATAAACCATCTTAATCTACCTCATATCTACTGTATAAACCAGCCTATCAAATGGTTCCACAGACATACTGTAACTATCCTGAAATGTGTTTCTTTCAGTTCATTGGTTCCCTATAAACTGGTTTATTTTAGGTTCTGATTGGACGGCTGTGTTACTTGTTTATGTTGATTCTAGGGCCTATTGTTAATCTGTATTTATACCACTAGGTGGCGATAGATTTTCTATCTCACTTACGATGTATCAAACTTCAAAAAGTGATAAAGTGGAGAGTGATAAACAACCAGCACAGGGTTGGGGTGTTAATTCATCCAATGGTTAAATTCCCCCTCCGCATGGCTGCAATTGCATTTGCAGCCGTGCACAGGGGCGGGATTCACTCAGGAGGGGAGGCGGGGCTACCTGATTGCTGGGCTCTGAAGATTTGCAGCCCAGTAATCAGGTCTGAATTAGCCCCTTGTTTCCGGATCTTGGTCCAAAGAAAAGCATGCAAGATATGCATTGGGCCTATGTGTGTGTATTATACAAGGTGTGTCTATTAAATTCCAGGACTGTACGTGTAGTTAATGAATGAAAATGTGTAGGAACGCGTCATCATGCGGATGTGATAGCGTAACCAATGAGGCGCGAAGGTGGAACAAATGCGCAGTGATTGCGTCAGCATTTCCAGTTTGGAGAAGCTAAACGCAGGTGGTTCATTAGAGCGCGTGTCACGGTCGGTGATGGAGCAAAGAGTGAATATCAAGTTTCTGGTGTTACCAGTACGATCCCGAAACAAAGAGACAGAGCAAAGAATGGAGATCACCATCTTCTCCAAGACAGAAAAAATTCAGTTTTCAAAAGTCGAAAGTGAAAGTCTTGTTGATCGCTCTCTTTGATGCACATGGACTGAGCCATCACGAGTTTGTGCCACCTAATCAAACTGTCAACAAAGAGTACTACGAAGCTGTTTTGCATCGGTTAGTTAAACGAGTACACCGCGTGCAACCGAATATGAATAAAGGCAGCTGGCTCCTACTGCACAACAACGCGAGGCCCCACTGTGCTCTCAATGTGAAGCGCTTTTTGGCAAAACATGACATCGTAGAGGTTAATCATCCTCCGTATTCTCCTGATTTGTCACCTCCTGACTTTTACTTGTTCCCAAAACTTAAGACTGCTCTGAAAGGGCATCGATTTCAGGATGTAGAGGACATAAAGAAAAACGTAACCGCTCAACTTCGAAGCACATCTTCAGAGGACTACGAAGCCTGTTTCCAGAATTTGTACCGCCGTGCACAAAAGTGTGTGAGTGCCGGAGGTGATTATTTTGAGGACTATTAAATGTATGTTTGTTTTTTATTATTCATTCCGTTGTATTAGCCCCAGTCCTGGAATTTAATAGACACACCTTGTACAACAACGTGTACTGGGTCGGCCTGTGGACTCAGGGGGTTATTTTGGTTGATTCACCAGGCTGCAAATTCGTGTGTTCGCATGCATTGGCTGCGAATGGATGTTTAAAATAAGCTTCCATTCGCAGGCTGCGGGGGGAACACCCACATCTTTCGATGGTCGCCGACCATCATAAGATGTGGCGCGTGCACGTATATATATAAACTGACTCTAAGGTCACTTATATATATGCGTGCACTGTCAGACTGAAATGGGCAGGCAGCTGACTTCTGGTGAGGTCAGCTGGCCGCCCACGCCACCCGGCAAATACCATGGGAAACTGGGCGTTCCCCTGGCCGAGTTCCCTGGCCCGCTGCCACTCCCCCCCGCCCGCAATGGGTGCATGCGAGTGTACGGACCGGAATAAGGTGCTCAGTGTGTAATGACCCCCGCTGCAGCCACCCTGAGATACAGCAGCTGCAGCCAACAAACACAATGACATCACTATTACCACAAATAACAAGCGTTATCACCACCTTGATTAGACTGTGTGGTGCGAGCCAGGGTCACCATAGCAACAGGAAGACAAATTAGAATATGAAAAAGGATTAAACAATTGTGCTTCACATAGTTTTGGAACACAGATACATTGTGTCACTCCACGGCTCCTTAACACTAGCTGAACCCAGCAGCCCTAACTATCGTCCTGCTCAGCATTGGAAGCCTCACCCACCAGATCCCACTCTACCGGAATGGCTGAAAATCGGGTGGCTCCCCAGCCCCTGGGAAAGTGGGCAAGTCTACCGGGTCTGGTCGCTCCTTCCCCTGCCACCAGTAAAGTGGGCAGACTAGGAAGGCGATGATATTGTCATTGTTACAGCCCCCTGCCGTACAATGCCATACAGATGATTCCCGTACCTCTGCGCATCTGCAGTGCACGCAGTGTCAAAGTGCGATCGCAGCCGCGTGACAGCAGCTGGTGTCGAGAGGGCGAAGAGACACGGCATTTAATGGTCTGTACCATTTTCGGGGCAACTTTTGAAACAGGCCTTCTGCCAATGTCGACCTACGGTATGTCGACCATTTTTTGGTGTCGACCATTAGTGGTGGACCTAATGACTGTCTACCTCCTATACCAGGGGTAGGCAAGTCATTTTTTACGGAGTCCGAATATTTCTAATTATTTTTATCGAGGGCCACAAAACACAACATCAAATATCTGTAATATATATAGGCACAGATGGGACACATAGAGAAAAAGGTTTTTAAGCAGCGCTTAACAGTGGAAGACACTAAATAGTAAAAAATAACAATTTATTACACAGTTAAAAATTCAATCAAATAAAAGCATATCCACATGATAATGGGGGCAATGGGGCGAGTGTTGGTGGGACCAAATGGTGAGGGGGACCAAATTATATGACCTGCACTGATCTGTGAAGATGAGTCCCGATGGAGTACAGTCCAAGAATTGTCTGGGATATCGCTGGAGGGATCGGTCCTGAAGGATGTTGGAGCAGGACCAATCTTAAACCTCAACCAGTGTTGCGAAAGGTGATACCAGTAAGGGTATGTAGCTTCCAGGTCGGGTATAGTGGGTAAGATGACGGCAATCAGATGAATTAGCAGGAGATGGTCCAAAGTGACACTCAAGGTCCAAACCAAGGGGGGGGCACCAACGCGTTTAGCTGGGACTGAATTCCAGCTTTATCAAGGACGGAACACAGATGGGACACATAACTCCATCCCATTCAACATAGATGTACTACTTTGAACAGACCCCCCCTCCCCATTCCCCTCCCACTGCATAGCAGCCATTAAAAAACCCAATACTCCCATCATATATTAAAACTTACAGGGAGTCGTCTGTCATGATCCCCGCTGCTCCCTCCTGCCGCAGCTGCTCCAGCTGGGCCCTGTTGCTGTCATTGTGCCCTCCTAACACTGCTGCTCCCGCTGGGCCCTCATTGCTCCATTCCTATCACCACTGCTCCTGCTGGGCCTTCCTGCTGCTGCACAGACAGTGCTTGCCAGTACTGAGGCAGCTTCACCACATGGAGGCGACTGAGCTCCTTACTAGTGGCATGCAGGTGTGCGGTGATGTCGCCCACGCACCCGCCGCAATGCCTTCCTGGGACAGCTGCAGTTTTAGGAGCATGTAGGTGGTCCACATCTCTGTCCTTTGCGGTCCGGAGATGGACTCTGGTCCGCCAGTTGCCTACCACTCTCCTATACCATAACCAAAAATGATCATTCCCACCTGCAAGAGTAAAAATAATTGTCCTACTAATTAAGCACCCCAATATACTTCTCCCGTACCCAATTTTGGGTGATAGAAAGGGAATCATCCCCTAAATTCACACACACACCAAGAGAGGCAGGACCCACACTGAGTAAACCACCAATAAGTTGGATCCTTATTAAATTCTTCCACATGCACGCCAGCATTTCTGTATGTGTTTGGGTATTTAGTGAGGTTCTGACTTTTCTCAGACTGTAGGTACTGTACAGAATTAAAACCTGTGAAAATGGCTGCCGACTTGACCTTGTGTCATAGTTGACCCCTGGTCTATATAGATTGCATCCGTGTTCTGAAGTTTACCTGCTTGTTCTATGTATGTGATGCAAGCAGTGGCATACCTTCCAGAAATAGAACGGCTGCCTTTATTATGCGGCGCCTGTTGCCATAGAAATGTGAACCTGAACTGTCTATCGACAAGATGTTTTTTATTGTGGTGAATGACCTCATTTATTGCCTTGGCTGGAGCTGTGCATATCTTGTGTGCTGTGCGGCAGTTTATGCTGCTTCATAGTGTTACCTGCTCTCCTTCGCGTCTCAGCTCATTACTTAAGGCAGTGCCATGATGTAAGCACAGCACATTGTATGACTGGCATGGGCAGCAGGCAATGAAAGTTTAGCCGAGCAAGCCGTGTGTTTCTCTGGTCAAGTGGTGGGCAATTAGTGTCTTCCCAGTTATTGTGGAACTACAAGTCCCAGCTTTCTCTGCCATCCACTTAGCAAACTCTCAGAGGCTGAAATAATATGCTGGAACATATAGTTGTTTGCTAGAGACCCTGGTTTCCCTGCACCATTCTTTATATGCCAGCTTCACCATGATGTGATTGAAAGGGTTTGTGCACTGAAATGGAAATATGTTATATGCTGGTCATGCTCTGCACTGTGCCGGGACTCGGAGAGCTCACTCACCAGGTAAAACAATCCTCAAATTGCATGGCCTTGTGTGTGCTGGGCCACGTCCCCTTTTCATGCTGGACCATGTCCCCTTTTCATGCTGGACTGCATCCCATTTTCATGCTGGACCGCATCCCCTTTTCATGCTGGACCGGGTCCCCTTTTCATGCTGGACCACATCCCCTTTTTCATGCTGGACCACATGCCCTTTTCATGCTGGACCGCATCTCCTTTTCATGCTGGACCGCATCTCCTTTCCATGCTGGACCGCGTCCCTTTTTCCTGCTGGACCGAAACCCCTTTTCATGCTGGACCGCATCCACTTTTCATGCTGGACGGCATCCCCTTTTCATGCTGGAAGGCATCCCCTTTTCATGCTGGACGGCATCTCCTTTTCATGCTGGACCGCATCCCTTTTTCATGCTGGACCGCATCCCTTTTTCATGCTGGACCGCATCTCCTTTTCATGCTGGACCGCATCTCCTTTTCATGCTGGACCGCATCCCCTTTTCATGCTGGAACACGTCCCCTTTTCCTGCTGGACCGCATCTCCTTTTCATGCTGGACCGCATCCCCTTTTCATGCTGGACCGCATCTCCTTTTCATGCTGGACCGCATCTCCTTTTCATGCTGGACCGCATCTCCTTTTCATGCTGGACGGCATCCCCTTTTCATGCTGGACGGCATCCCCTTTTCATGCTGGACCGCATCCCCTTTTCATGCTGGACCGCATCTCCTTTTCATGCTGGACCGCATCCCCTTTTCATGCTGGACCGCATCCCCTTTTCATGCTGGACCGCGTCCCCTTTTCATGCTGGACCGAGTCCCCTTTTCATGCTGGACCGCATCTCCTTTTCATGCTGGACCGCATCTCCTTTTCATGCTGGACCGCATCGCCTTTCCATGCTGGACCGCATCTCCTTTCCATGCTGGACCGCGTCCCTTTTTCCTGCTGGACCGAAACCCCTTTTCATGCTGGACCGCATCCACTTTTCATGCTGGACGGCATCCCCTTTTCATGCTGGAAGGCATCCCCTTTTCATGCTGGACGGCATCCCCTTTTCATGCTGGACCGCATCCCCTTTTCATGCTGGACGGCATCCCCTTTTCATGCTGGACGGCATCCCCTTTTCATGCTGGACCTCATCTCCTTTTCATTCTGGACTGCATCCCCTTTTCAGAACTCCTGCAACTTCTGGGCAGCCCACCTGCATGAGGTGGATGCCTTGAGCTTGTACATAGCTGAGAGGCCCCAAAAGACTAATGTTTGGCTGGCAGCAGTAGGCATATACCTCCCACATTGCAGAGCTGTCTACCCGCCCAGATCCTGTAGGAGAGTCCCTTTTGAAGTTCTAATCTCCTGCTGCCCTGCATCATAAATCAAATCTCCCAGATTATTTACTATAGCCAGGGTAACACTAAGGGCAGTGATTGGCTGCAGTTACTCTGGTGGCTATCTGGGCACAGCAGTCCCTAATGTCAACTCTCCACAACCTCCTCTTAGGGACCCATTTGTCATTCAAGATTTGCGGCTAAATCGTCAAAAACACCCATTTTTGGGGGGTTAGCCACAAATATTAAGTATCACTGGAATGTATTAAGTGTGACTGCAGCAGGAATCCCCCATAGTTTTCTAGAGTGAAATACAGTTCAAGCAGTGGTTCCCAAACTATGTGCCTAGGCACCCTGGGGTGCCTCAGGACACTTGCAGGGTGGTCTAGGATAAATTCTTAATAGTTATGGGCAAAACAATAGGCAGAACCTAGTTGGTGACCGCCAATCATGAAATATGTTGGCAAAGAAAAGCAAATCTGTTTCTTCATACATTATTGATCCTAGGGGTGAAACTTTTGACCTAGGGGTGCCATGAAAAATATTCTCTAGGGTGCCGTGATTCAAAACATTTTGTTAACCACTGAGTTAAAGCATATCTCCCAACATTTTCTTTTGCTAAATTGGGATGCTCACTGGGCTTAGCCGTGCCCGAAAGAAGGCGTGGTCTAGGCCATAGGGGGCGTAGCCTCATGGGATGCCGTGATTGCAGGCCACACCCCCTTGTTTCATCACTACGGGGGGATGGCCATCTCTGTGTAAGCTGATGGCCATGCACCCAGCCCCTCTGCCTCAAGATGGACTTGAATAAACTGTCTGAGTGTTTACAGAAGAACGTACAGAAATTTTATAAGCAGTTAAATGTCTGTGCATAGATTATGCTAACTTTGCATCCTCACTTGCAGGGATAGTGGAGCCATTATCCAGGGCTCCTAAAGCCTGTTAAATACCCCTTAATGCACTTTTTAAAATCCCACAGAGAACAGCCACGTGTCTGCAGCATATGGAGACCAGCTAATGTTGCATTCACTTCTGTTCCAAGCTCATACATGGTGCATTAACCTGGAGCGCATACAGTTATATACCGTGCGTGATCACTTCCGCAGTAAGTCTTAATGCTTCCTCACTAAACATATGTTGTGTGTGCCTAGGACACTTACTGGTAAAGGCCACAGTAAGTATTTACACGCAGAGGTATAACTAGGCATTGGGGATATCCTATTCCGTGTGCTAATATACAGCACAGTTATACGGCCCTTTTCCTTTTTTAGCCCGGTAGTACTGTTGGCCTATCCAATTACAGTTCATTTTTACCATGTGGTACATGACTCATTATCAGGCTATGACACATGGAATCTTGGATAAGCTCCCTCACCCATCGGCTGAAAAATTGAACTCTGATGGCTACGCACACACTGCACACAGTGGAACAATCATTGGATGGTGAGCGGCTTGCTAATGGATTTGCAGATAATCGTCAGTCATGCTAAGCAATTCTTAGGCTTGCATGGAGCGAGATTTCACTCTGGCAGGGTGGTGTCTACCTGATCATAAGGGTCTGTGATTTAGCAGAGCAGCGATCAGGTCTTCTTAATAACCCCCTATGTATCTATTCAGGTCCTTCTTGTTGACATTTTGAATACAATTTAATAAAGGGGTGAACTGGAACTGTGAATGTTAGAACTATATAAGCAGGGACAGTACAGTTATTGACAGGGAACACATTCCCGCCAAGCTGCACAGCGCCTAGGCAGCCATCAGCGGCGCCACTGGTCATTGTAGCAGTCAGGTGGGTAACAGTATGAGTACAATATGAGGTAACAGTGTGAGCAGAGACAGAACAGTTGTAACAGAGACAGTACCGTTATCACATAGAGGACACGGGATACATATGGCTGAGTGCACAGTTCCTAGGCAGCCATTGCGGCGCCATCTTGCATCTTCCTTTAGGGAGAGCCGTGGGTGGTGGGGGGGGGGGGGGGGAAGAGTCACTAAGACCTTGGATGTGTGTGGGGTAGAGAGAGTCAATGAGGCCTGGGCAGAGTCAGTGAGGCCTGGCGCTGGAGTTGGGCCCTCCCTGGGCTGAGATCCATGCCACGATGTCTCCTGGGGGCACCGCTGGTGCCCTCCCGTAGCTTCCCCTCACCTCTACCACTGATGGTCGCCGTAAGCCTGGATGCCGGGTCGCGGGATAGGCGCCTGCAGACCTCTGTGTGGGGCCTCTCCTAGGCCGGACCACCGCTGCCTGGGGGGATCCTGGCCCTCTCTCCTCTTCACTCCGGGTGGCCGTCTCAGCTCGCGATCCCGCAGTGAGGCTGGGGGATGGGAGCTCCGTGGATGGAGCTGGAGCTCCCAGTGTGGTTTCCTTTCCAATCCTGACTGTCCTGCTGCTGCTCCAGCGGTTTGCAGCATTCGCCGCCGCTCGCTGGCAGGGGTGAGCAGCGCTGTCTCTTCCCTCTCCTGCCTGCTGCATGCCACCCCGGAGGCCGGGGTGGTGGAGCTCCATGGATGGGGGACCGGAGCTCCACGTTCAAACGACCATCCCCTGCCCCACCGGATGTAATGTAATGTTGGTTATGTTACCCAATGTATTAAGTAGTTTGGGGAAATTTTATATTTGTAAACCTGTGGAAAAGAAAGATACTCACCTGACGCCTAATATAATACTTACCTGGGGGTTACATGAGCTTTGTGCTTTATAATTCCATTTACACATAATAATCATGTTTTACAATTTTTTTTGTATCTGTTACTAATTACTGGACCATTATACATGCGGCCTGCTTTTGCCAGAAAGAAGAGATTAAATCTCCTTTTGTTTATTTGTTTGTTACCGCTCAGGATGAAATGCAATGCAGCCGCTAATGAAATTCCTTCCAGGATGCCGGAGCCGCTTATTAAGATTGAGCATGATGCCAAACTAATAAAACAATCGAATGACAGATTTGCAACCTTGTGTTCTGACCCCTCACTAAGCTGTTTTCGAGCAAGACACTGCAAAGTTAACAAGTTCTCGTGGCTGGCTAACGTGGTCTAATGCTAAAATCCAGACTCCTAGGGGTACATTTACTAAAGCTTCTAAAAATGAAAAGAGGGGATGTTGCCCCTAGCAACCTGTCAAATTCTGCCTATCATTTCTCTGTTGCATCTTGGAAAATGATAGACAGCACGGATGGTGTAATGAGTGCTCAGGTCATGGGTTCCATTCCCAACATGGCCGTGGATTTTGTATATTATCCACGCGTTTGCGTGGGTTTCCACTGGTGCTCCGGTTTCCACCAACAATCCAAAAATATACTGGTATATGCAGAGGGGTGTGGTCTAATCTGGGAGGTGTGGCCACATCCCCAGGAAATATCCACTAAAAATAATGGTCCATGCAGCAAAGTGGGGTATTTGTCTCCCTCTACAGCTAGCCTTGCCCAACGTGCCCCTCAATCAAGCCCTCTTGATAATTAGTACCTGTCCCTTTCCTTTGTCTATGTGGTAAATGTTTTAATATTCCTTTTTCAATATTAAGCTGACACCACAGTAGCAGATTGTGACAACACTATGCTCTCATTATATTTTACTATACTTTGTAATAATTACACCTTTAAGTCTTCTGAGGTTGCTGAGTAATATGCTGCCCCATTGGGCCCCTGCTAAGGAATGGTATGTTGCTAATAACAAGCATCAATTAGCGGTTCGGTGTGTAACGGGCCCATTAGTGGTAATACACCGCCGCATGAGAGAACTGCAAGCTAATAAAACAATTGACTGTATTCTATCATAATTTTGTGCTTTACTCTGTAAAATGGTAATATTTATATATTGTGCAACCTAAATGTTCCATCTAATCACACATTATTATCAACTACATGTACGGTGGAAGCAGACACTTTGTGGACTGAAACAATATTCCCAATGCATACTTCCCAACACTAGAGGAAATGGTGCCATGGTACACTAGGGGGCGTGGCCTTTACCTTGTCGGCCATTTTTATGCTACATTCTGTTGCTACACCTGTCTTTAAGGCAAGCAGCTGTGCAACACCACCCAACCCTGCTGCTAATCAAGATGCAGTTCCTCCTGACCAGGGACAGCTCTACCATTAGGCAGCTGCCTAGGGTGCCAGGATATGGAGGGGGGACCACCGAGTCTGTCTATAACAAAGTTACGGATGTCTATGAGGAATACAGGTGGAGACTGGAAAGTCTAAGATGCCACCACCACACTTCCAGTTGAGGGACTGAAAAGTGGGGACCAGTGGCAGTGTGGGGTGGGTGGTTTGCGTAGGTTGCCAAGAAGCATTACAGCGGCCCTGCTCCTGACTGTCAGTCTTTACCTATCAAGACAGTATAATAATAAAAAGCTCAGTGATGTAATTCATAAGCAGGATTCTCATCAATGTTTGTTCATCACACAATATGGGGCAGCACGGACAGTGTCATTGTCAGCATCACAGCACTGAGGTCTTGGGTTCAATGACTGTGTGGAGTTTGTATATTCTCCCCGGGCTTTCGTGGTTTTCCTCCCACATTCCAAATATATATACTTATATATATACTCGCTGGTTATTTGGCTCCCAACAAAATGAACCCTAGAATGTCTGTGTGTGCGTGTACATCTGGTAGGGAATATAGATTGTAAGCTCCACAGGGCAGGGACTGATGTGAATGTTCAAATATTCTCTGTAAATCACTGCGGAATATGTGTGCACTATATAAGAAACTGTCAATAAATAAATATAGCTGCCTCCATTATCCATAGTAGGTGACTTGTGATCTTATACATCTTATACATCTTTCTGGCTTAAAAATACTTCATTTCTCATTATGCAGGAAAGCGAAAGAGAAGATTATAGAACTTTCCTTGCTGTCCACAAGGAGGCGATATCGTCACTGTGGTGTTGCAAAGTTCCTGCTTAAGGTTGGTTTAGTAATTCTCTCCCATGCAGATACAATTCTGTACATAAGATGGTTATGGGCAGTGACTTCATTTCCAGCATGCTCTATGTGCCCTCATATTGGTACTCAACCAGCAAGACAGCGTTATTATCTACAGCAGCCCCTCTTAATATTGTTTGGCAGCTAGCACCCCATTGATCTTGAAAATATGTCGTCAGGCGCCCTGAAAAATATGCTGTGATTGTTATGTCAGAAAACCATACATGGTCACCTTAAGATTTATACAAAACTTGTCAGCCACAATTTTATACCCCTTTCACAACGCACTTGTTAAACGGTATACTGGAAGAAAAGGTAATATAGTCCCAAGGCGCAAAGCCAAGATCCTGCTGCCGTACACCGGAAAATGAGGATCACCGGAATCCTCTAGCATTTTCTTTGGAAAAACCAATGTAAATTGGGCGCTGGATCCCTTGTTTATCTCCCTGAATATGAGATCAGTGAGCGTCTCATATAAGTTGGATATAAAAAGTGAAAAAAGACATATATTAGTGTGATGTCTTTATAACAAGTGTATAAGAAGGGGGAGGGGAAGGTAAGTTCCGAGATATATAGGATCCCTTACCCTCACTCACTCAAAGTGATCGGTGAGCAAACACACCAAGGTATCTTTAGGTTTTTCTGGGACACCACTGTGAGTGATTAATGATCTAAAGATGTGGATGCGTACCGTACTCACATGCACGGATGCAATGCCTCTCCTATCAGGGTATCTTTTGGTCCACTATCTGTTTTTAGTCTTTTTCGGGCCAATGGCCTCCAGACGGTCCCAGTCATCCCAAAAAAGGAGGAGAGTGCAAATAGACTCAATATAAAAGTTTTATTGGGGTAACATAAAAAGTGGGTGCATGAGAACAAACTGCCCCCAAGATGGTAAAGTCAAGGATTACCTGAAGGAGCGGTGCGTGGCCACCCACCGCTAACCAGGCAATTCCAGGGGTACAGATGTAGCAAGCACAGGTCCTCTCCACCAACGCGTTTCGACAGGCTAGCTGTCTTTTTCAAGGTTGGAGGTTGACTGTGCTAGGTGGTGGTATTTATACCTGTGGCATAAATCAGCAGCAATGGCTGATAGCCCTCCTCTAAACGGGGAGGGGGCATTTCCGGAAGTGCCCATAATTATATGAAACGAGTTCAAAGGGATATAGAAACAAAGTGTTACATTGCAAGACAGGCTTAGACCTAGATGCGCCCATCCTTAAATTTCTAGATAGGTAATTTAAACGGAGAACACCAGTTAGGTGTAATCTCCATACCCAGCTTCCGCCGCTTCCGATTGTGTAGCATGAGTCGATCTATGCCAGACCCAGAAGAAGCGGCGGGTGACACGCGCCTGAAGCGCAAAATGTCACTTCTGCCGCTTCCAATAGTGTGGCACTGTATTCAAGACCCGGTGGCATGTGTCACTTCCGCCATCCTCCGTATGCCAGGATCCGTTTTTTGAAACGTTTTGGAAGTGTGAAAGCGGTATTAAAGTTTAAAGAGAAGGGCAGAAAATGTTTTTGTTTTTGTTTTTCTTTTAGCTAATGCTGAGTCCCAACTTCATATTCGTTTTTCTTTTATTATCTCCCATTGACCGAATAATGTCATTTCACAGTGACACCAATAAATGCTGTAGATGTGATTTTCCTAGATTTTGCTAAAGCCTTCGACACTGTACCACACAAGAGGTTGATAAATAAAATGGAGGACCTGGGATTAGGGGCAAATATCTGCAGATGGGTAAGGAGCTGGCTGTGTAATAGAGAACAAAGAGTGGTTGTGAACAGTGCAGTTTTAAAAATGATACCAGTACTAAGTGGAGTGCCACAGGGTTTGGTTCTAGGGCCCATTTTGTTTAACATTTTTATTAACGATATTGGGATAGGGTTACTCAGCAATGTATCTATCCATCAAAACTGAGCAGAGTTATTAAATCATCAGATGTCACCATGCTTCAAAATGATCTTGACAATCTAGATGAGTGGGCAAAAAAGTGGAAGATGAGGTTCAATGTGGACAAATGCAAGGTCATGCACCTTGGGAGACATAACCAGTGTGCTAGTTATAACCTAAGCGGGGATGAATTGGGTAATTCAGTACTCGAAAAGGATCTAGGAGTCCAAATAGACAGCAAACTAGGGTGTAGTGCTCAATGTAATATAGCAAATAAAAAGGCCAATAAAACTCTAGTATTAAAAGGGGCATGGAAACTAGGGACTCAAAAGTAATTATGCCTCTGTACAAATCATTGGTTAGACCGCACCTCGAATACGGAGTACAATTCTGGACCCCACACTATAAAAAGGACATCATAGAATTAGAAATAATCCAAAGAAGAGCAACTAAGTTTATTAGGGAAATGGAGACTTTAAGCTACGAGGAGAGATTAAGCAAGCTGGGACTACTTACACTAGAGAAGAGACGTTTAAGTGGGGACATGCTCAACATCTACAAATATATCAGGGGCCAATATAAGGGACTGCCAAACACCCTTTTTTCTGCTAGACAGGAATCTAGGATGAGAGGGCACGAGTTTAGATTAGAAGAAAAAAGATTGGTACTTGTGTACTTTCACGGCTCCCATCGCATGCCATCGCATACCAAATGTAGTGGCATGCGATGGGATGCGATTTTTGCTGTTTTTAAGCATTTTTTAAAAATCGCATGCCATCGCATGCAATTCGATCGCATGCAATTCGATCGCATGCGATTTTTTACAGAAATGCATCCAAATGCATTGAAATTAGTATCAAACATGTTCAATGGCCCCCAAATGTCATTTTTGAGGCTGTACCACCCCCACTACCAACGCGAACCCGAAGCGTGGCGAGTGAAGCGAGCCCGCGAGAGGCGGGGGTACGCGTCCTACGACCTTTTCATACCCCCACTATCCACGTCGGCATGGAGTTGAGAATAGAAAGTGTGGCGAGCGCAGCAAGGCGAGGGGACGCGGACACCTGTGAAGCCCGCGAGGGGACGCGTATACCATTTTTTACTATGCGATGGACATCGTGGGAGCCGTGATTGTACACAAGTACCAAAAGATTTTGTTCATCTAGAAGAAAAAAATTCAAACAGTCAAACTTTGGAACTCTCTTCCTGGAGAAGTGGTGTAGGCAGATATTATAAATACGTTTAAAATAAGGTTGGATAAACATTTATTGGTTAAAAACATCCACGGGTCTGAATAAGTAACAATCTGTCTTTAAAATATCAGAACATACTATACAACAAGGGATTAGCTACTATAAACATAGGTTGAACTAGATGGACGCAAGTCTTTATTCAGCCTCACCTACTATGTAACTATGTAATGTTTTTGTTTTATGAATGGCGCTAATACACAATGACTGGGCGGATCGCAGGTTCATGGCAGAGTCAAGTAATTGATATTATTATCATGAAAATATGCACTGCTCGGGTAATAGGGGGGAAATAGGGGATGAAGTTGCCATCCAGATGGTTAGGATCTCGGCAGTCATAAGGCTGGAATCTCAACAGTCTGCATCCCGAACGTACGTATGCCGAGCAGGATTCTGGTTAGGCTGCAGGTGGGAGGTAATGGTGTTGGCACTAGGAGGAGGGTGAGACTAAGGTAAGGAAAGGTGGGGCTGCGGGAGGGGAGGTTAGGGTTAGGCTACAGGGGGCGAGTTAAGCTGCAGGGGGCGGGTTAGGGTTTGGCTGCAGGGGGCGGGTTAGGGTTAGGCTGTGGAAGTAAAGGCTACTGTTAGGCCACAAGTGGGGGTTATGCTGTGGGAAGGGGTTAGGCTGGGGGAGGGCCCCAGACACTAGTACGATTTGGTGCTGTTATAGACAGCATCGGACTAATAAATCCTGTGAAAAGTGTAAAATCGTGTGCCAAATAGTTCCAATTCAAATGCGGGGTCCCATGCGGTTTTTGTCAGATTCGAATATTGGCACTGCTACCGCAAGGATACATCGTATCCCTGGGTGGTGAATATGATCATATGCGATACATCGTATGCAAAATGACCGCATACGTTGTATCTCATGCAATCTAGCCGCTGGAAAGCTGCTGGTGAGATGCTGATGCAAGTCTGCATGTGATACGACTTAGTGTATGGGGGACAGGCTGCGTGAGGGAAGGTTAGGGTTAGACTGTGTGAGGGAAGGTTAGGGTTAAACTGTAGGGGGGTGTTAGAATTACTGTGTGGGAAGGTTAGGCTGCGGGGGGGGGGTAATGTTAGGCTGCAGGGGGATTAGGCAACAGGGGGGGAGGGTTAGGCTGCAGGGAGGTTAGAGTTAGGCTGCGGTAGGAATGCATAGTGTTAGGCTAGGAGGCTTAGGCTGTGGGGAGGGTGTTAGGGTTAGGCTGCAGGAGGGTAGGGTTAGGCTGCGGGAAGGTGGTTAGGATTAGGCTGCGGGGAGGGGGTTAGGCTGCAGGATGGTAGGGTTAGGTTGCGGGGAGGGGGTTATGGTTAAACGGATGTTAGGGTTAGGCTGTGGGGAGGGGCTTAGGGTTAGGCTGCGGGGAGGAGAGTAGGGTTAGGCTGCGGGATGGTAGGGTTAAGCTGCAGGGAAGGGCCTTAGGGTTTGGCTGCAGGATGGTAGGGTTAGGCTGCAGGATGGTAGGGTTAGGCTGCAGGGAGGAGGTTAGGGTTAGGCTGCGGGATGGTAGGGTGAGGCTGCAGGATGGTAGGGTTAGGCTGCGGGGAGGAGGTTAGGGTTAGGCTGTGGGATGGCAGGGTTAGGCTGCAGGATGGGAGGGTGAGGCTGTGGGGAGGAGGTTAGGGTTAGGCTGCAGGATGGTAGGGCTAGGCTGCAGGATCGTAGGGTTAGGCTGTGCGGTGGGGCTTAGGGTTAGGCTGCAGGATGGTAGGGTTAGGCTGTGGGGAGGAGGTTAAGATTAGGCTGCGGGGAGACGGTTAGGGTTAGGCTGCAGGATGGTCGGGTTAGGCTGTAGGATAGTAGGGTTAGGCTGCAGGGTGGTAGGGTTAGGCTGCAGGATGGTAGGGTTAGGCTGTGGGGAGGAGGTTAGGGTTAGGCTGCAGGATGGTAGGGTTAGGCTGCAGGGTGGTAGGGTTAGGCTGCAGGATGGTAGGGTTAGGCTGCGGGTAGAAGGTTAGGGTTAGGCTGCGGGATGGTAGGGTTAGGCTGCAGGATGTTAGGGTGAGGGTGCGGGGAGGAGGTTAAGGTTAGGCTGCGGGATGGTAGGGTTAGGGTTAGGCCGTGTATAGTGAGAGGGAGGGTTAGCATACTTACTGAAAAGTGTTGGGATACCTTTGTCAGTATTCTAACTGCCGGCACCCTCCTTGTCAGAATCGTACTCCAACCTGATCATTGATAGGGAGATATTTTACCAAGATAAATAAATGAATGTCATATTAATGTACATTATGTAATAACCTTGTGTTTAATGTTTAACTCAATGTAATATCAGCTTCTCAGTATGATGTATCTGACAATACCAACATGTAGCCTCTACTGACACATAGTGTTTTGATACACTATATCAGTAGCAAATAGGAATATAGAATCTATGATACATGTATTCATTCCATAGCTGCTGAAAGATGTGTCCCTGGTCGGCTTTTATGATGCTGTAGTAACTCACGCTGACAGCAACGCCATAGAATTGTTTGCCGGCTGCGGCTTTTCCGATGACATCATCTTGAACAACAAGTTCAGGTAGGAGGGCACTGTATCCTCTATGGTTGTCATTCAAAAGAATTGTGTGCATTCATGATTTTATACAGATGTAGCGCCTGTCAGCTTTGCTCGGCGGCCGCCAGAACCTCCCCTCTGGCGAGCGCCGGCGGACTGGGACCTGCATTGAACTGGGATGTGCTAGCGTGCCTCCCAATCCTTCGGCGGCTGAGGTGTCGAAGAACCGGGGGAAACTCCATTGCCCTGGCCGGAGCTGGTGGCTGGCAGGGGCTGGCGAAAAATTTCGCCAGCCCCCGCCTAGATGAGCCTGGCTCCATCTGTATATAATTTGTAAACATTTACCTATTTATCTCGGAGGTGGACATTTTATTGGTACAGATTGCAGCTTGTGATTTCACTACCAATTAGTGACATCACTCTACTTATCTTAATGATGTCACAAGTTACCCATCTTGTACATACTGATGTAGCCAAGCTCATTATTGCTGTGCCAATCGCTATGCCCCTAGTCCTACAGCCTGCATGCGGTCCCCCTGTCCCGCTGAGGAAATATAAGAGCTGCGCTGTATGCAGAGTGCAACAGGTAGCCGCTGTTTCTGTTGCCGGGCCAGAAAGCACGGAAAGTGATACACCATTGGCATAGTCCGGGGAGGGGGTAGCTGCTGTCCCAATTACAGGGTCAGATTACTCTTTGTGGGCACCCCTGTGTGTGGGGGGCCCTGGGACGACCGCTCCTGCTGTCACTCCCTTAATCCAGCTTCAATGACCAGGCTTTACATCCAAATTAACAGGATGTGGCAGAGACAGCATCTCTCCACATGAGAGTAATGTGGAGGAACCAGGCCAGGTTTTGAAGCAGTCGCAGAAGTCAGGTAAGTAATCAGCAGCACCTGTGATTTCATGTTATAAGGGTTTCCAGGGCAGAGTGCTCTTGCTCTTTAGAGTCGATTAGCTGCCCAAGCGATAGGCCGGATGTGGGCTATGGTAGGGACCACTGGAGTATTTGCAAGAGTCTGTTTGTGCTGTGTTTACCTGTATACTGCTGCCTGTAACTATGCCTGCATGTGGAATTAATCTGGTATGCTGAGACCGGTTGTTCAAAATGAACATCAAAGTCTTCATCTGAGTCCCGATGTACCAAAAGAAGCAAGTTTATTTTTAGTATCACAACAAAAATCCAATATAAGATTTGCTAATCATCTAGTTTGTAGAAGGTACAGTACCTGTCAGTTTTTTATATCTGTAGAAATCTAGAACACGACTGGATGTATACAACAATGATGAGCTACTTCCCTCCTTTCAGCACAGGTGAGGCCATAAGATTTCTTACATTACATAGTAGTCTGTTAATTCCTTCTAACCTTATAGTGATTAGTTCTCTGTCAGCAATGACCCTCTTAAATAGAAATGTACACAGTGGCATCACTACGGGGGTGAAGACGATGCAGGCCGCTCTTGGGTGTCACCTGCAGATTGGTCACACCAAAATGCCGGCTCCTCCTCTGTGACAGGAGCCAACTGCTGCACAGTAACACTATGTGCAGCACTAGGCTCCTGTCACAGTGTAGCAGCCAGAACTGCAGACAGTCAGTCTTTGGAGTGATGTAAAAGGGAATGGATATTAAGCTGCACCCTGTCCAGCAAGGCATCCTTCAAATGAGAGCACACCCCCTTTTGTTAGCAAGTGCATGGGTAATGTGTATCACACCACGTGTCACATAGCTTAGTGATGACCCTGCCTATACGCATTCAATGATAGATATTTTAAGTTATTTCTATAATACTAGCACAATGTGCAGTGTCTTGCTATAGGGAACAATATTAACAATAAAGCGAGACTGAGTATTAAGGCAGGGTAGGCCAGGACAAAATGGGATAGAAAGTGGACAGAATTGGGGGCAGGGTGGGTTAAAGCAGAGGAGAGATGATGAGGAGAAGCCATGTTCGGACTGGCCCACTGGCGTACGGGAGAAATCCCTTGTGGGTTCCACTGTTTGGACCCCCCTCACTCCTTCCTCTGATCTCAGGTTCCAGACTGTGTAGTCACATTATACATTGTTACTCGATTAGAGGGTCAGTTTCTAATGGCTGGCCAACTGTCTGTGATGGTTGGCCATACCCCCTGTGGTAACTAGACACACCCCTTAAACATGGACGCCTGCGACCCCCTGGTGGGTCCTTCATCTCACAGTCCGATACTGGGAGCAGCTATGGGTCATAGTAACCTTTTATGGTCACTAAATATCCCTAACTCTAAATCAAAAAATAATAATGCCTTTTTTTTAAATAAAAATTGAATATATTTTTTAAGTGTTATATTAATGACTAAATATTAAAGCCCTATAGTAAGTGTCTCCAGTGAGAATAAGTTATTGAACAAATACAAAGCTAAATTCAGAGAGTTCAAAAAGTCCCTCCAAAGTGACCACTGCCTGCATTCACTGCGGAGGGTCTATTTGAACTCCCAGTATACTGAATTCCCCAAGATGAGGTAGAGCTTAAAATATGCCCTAAAATGTATCATCTGTGCATGTAGTGGTTAGTCCTACCTACGGCTCGGATGACTAGGTATATCCTCAAGCACTCCTTTTATATGCATTGGGATAATTTGGTTCTTATTTGGATGACCCACGAATGGTCTGCAAGCTGCCCTGAAACCATCTATACAGAGGTGGAACTACCATTGCACCGGGCCCCCCTGAGAACTAAAGGGCCCATTGCTGCCCAGACCAGCAATGACTTCTTGGGTTGGGGGTCAAAATGATAATTTTGCACCAGGCCCTGCCACTCACAGGTTCCACCACTGCATCTACTGTATACTTACCAAACTCTCATAAATCATAGGATTCCATTAGTACATTGTAATGTCCATAGTTATGTACATCATTTATATTAATTCATTTAATTATGTCTAATTTCTCCTCAGAGCCAACCTCTCGTCTGGATGTTGATGATTTACAGGCTGAGATGCTAAAATGGTCAGTGCCTCAATAATTTTTTAAACTTGGAGTGGTATTGGCACAGTGTTCCAGCATGATGACAAGCTTAGATACATTACTGTAGTAAATACGAAGGGCAATAACCATGACTGTTACCCTTGGCAACCCCCAATATATCAGCTAATAATAGTAAGACGAGTGAAAGCAGAAAATGTATCTAATGATATTGGTTAATATCATTAATAACTCGCCCTTCCTGCTTCTCTGTAGCTGTATCAAGCAGTGAAAAGTGCAGTGAAGTGGACCAGAAGCAACCAATCAGAATGTACATGATAAATGTTACCTCAAAGTTGATTGGCTACAACTTCTGCACTCTTCATATCCCTCTTATCACTGTACGCCTGCTGTAAATAGATGTGGAACCATAAAATGTGACTCGGCTTGACCCACTTGGCCCATCTAGTCTACCTGCGCTTTCAATATTTTTTTCCCGCGCATGCGCTTGATTCCTTGGGCGAACGGACTCGGTGGCTTGCACAGTCGCTGATCTGTTCACACGGACTGATGTGAACGCCTCGGCAAGTGCTCAAACCCACATCATCGGCCGGAGGAGTGAATTTGGACCACAGTGTACAGGGCTGAATCGCCCCCAAAATATATTAGATCTGTGATCTATCGGTCCAATATTCGTTCCAATGAAACAATCAGCTCAAGGTATTGGAAGCCTTGGAAGCGTACGGAATCCTTGCTGTTTCTAGTTCCTAATGGGAGTGAACACAGCATTTGTTATATTATTGTGTATTATATTGTTACATTGTTTTGGTGCTGTGGGTGTTCGGGCTCTCAGCATAAGGTGACCACAGTAATTGAACAATCATCGTGTTGATTTCCCGGATAAGTGTGTGGCTTAGCTTCGATTGGGATCCGTGCCTTGTACACATGTCTATTAAGGCTCCCTGGACACCGCAGTGACTTGACGGTCCCTAATCCTATAAAAGCCGTCCCTTGCTTCTATTCTGGTCCAGCATTGATTTGCTAGACACATCGGATCTTTCCTGCCATCTAGTTTCTGGAATGAGCTGTAGATATTCCTCTGTGAGTGAAGCCTTGAAGAGATAAATGAAAGTTATCAGATTTGGCTCGGCGGTGTACCGAGGCGGCCAGACGCTCCCGTGATCACACTGACTTCTAAGAAAGATCAAGCCTCAGATGTGGGTTTTGCAGGAAAGTGCTGCTGCAATGAACAGAAAAGATCCTGTCAGCGGGATGCAGAAAGTTCATTATTGGAGGAAAGAAGCAAAGAATTGAAATAATTTCTTTCAAGAGCCTAATGATGCTGCTCCCAATTCCTCAGCTGTTCTGAGAGGCCTGACATTCTAACCATCCATCTAGTGCTGCTTCCTAATGAATCTCTGCCATTATGTGCATTGTCGTAGTGCTTTGCAAACAATCCAGCAGCAAATAATGGTTTATACTGGAAAGAGAAAATCACAATGGGAGCTCTTTGTGAGATCTGGCACAAAAAATAGGGCAGACAGTGTCATAGTATCGGTTCTTGTGAGATGGAACCTTATAGTCAATAAGGGGAGAGAGATATAAAGCACTGACCAGTCAGCTTGTAACTGACTTTGCTGCCCCCAGGATGCAGCCTGGTTGGAGCCTAGGGGGCGTGGTGGGATGAAGGTGGGCTGTGCAGGGGGGGGGGGGGGGGGGGGGGCGTGGTGGCACAATTGCATCATCATGACTTTGTCCCCCGCTATAAAGTGCATGGCGTCATGCCGCAGTCGCTCAGTTCTCTTGGGAACGTTTTGGATGGCCAGGATATCTTTATTGATCCCCTTGGGACCTGCTGGACCCTAAGCAGACACGTAGGTTGCCTTGTGGAAAATCCACCCTCATACTGCCCACCATCAGTAAACAGCTTGTGGGGGAGTTGCCCAATTTTCCTGGGTGTCGGGAAAGCCACCGGATTTATAGTAATAAATAATAGTTTGTTGCTATGAGATTTAAGACCTTTCCCCCAAAGTTGGATAAATCTTTGCAATACTTGGTCGCTTTTCTATAGAGTTCCCAGCATTTTCCCTGCTTCAGATCTTGCAACCAATCAGAGCTTTAATAAAGGTTTAGCTATCCCAACTCCCTACTCCAGGGTATGTACAGATGGTGGTTAAGTAGATGCTCATCTGAATGGAAGGAGGACGCATGTGATGTTATTTGTAAACAAATCTTTTACTTTGGTCTCTGAAGCACCCAGCCTCAGTCCGACCAGGTTCCTCGGTATCAGTAAAATAGTAAAAAGTCACATGAATCTAGAAATATCCACATGGAACTAGGGGGATCAGCCTAGTTTGTTCTGACGGGGTCCAATTCGGCCCTGTTCCGATGGTTGGTTTATGGTCTTTAGAGCGAATGTGCAGGTCCACTTTGTGTACGGCCGCGGGGATATGCAATGTTGCTTGGCCGTTCGCACATAGCGATGCGGGTCCGGGGCGTGGGGCAGCAGACTCGGGTCCTGCCCATGGAAACGTCCAGTGTTTCATGGGCATGTGGTGTGGTGTGCCCTCTGGGACTCATTTAGTTGCGAGCTTCGCAGCTTACCGAGTCAACCAGAGTGAGGGCCTAGGTACAAATGAGAAAATAAACATTTCATTAGAGTTGTTCACTCCCCCAGCACAATGGATGAGCCAAGTTCTTATACGTCGGTCAAACTAATGAAAGTAACAGTGTAAATCTAAGTTGGGTTGTGTGTTCTCCCTGTGTATATACAGCATAGGGGTTTATATATAATAAACATGACATTTACATAGTAATTACTCGATCCACACAGGAAGGACAAGTCCTTGGCTGCTCACGAGGCCCAGGCTGTCTTCATGAACAGGCTAGTAAATGAAATCAAGACTCTGAGGAAGCAGGTAAGTCTAAGCAACCTGTGTACTAATACCAGCGGGGTGTAATAGGGTCCTGGTTCACTGGGGGTGCGGGATGCTCGGCGAGCATGTCGCACATATTATTATTATTGCCTATTCATATGGCCCCACAAGGGTTTCACAGCGCCTGACAATACATAAAAGAGCAAAATTACAGTACAAGACAATTTATCATAAATACATGGTCAGTAAAGAGAGTTGCATCAGGGGACAGGACACTGCATTTTTGCCTGGAAGAGATATATATTTTCTAAGACATGTGCATGAGGAGAGAGGGCCCTGCTCGTGAGAACTTACATTCTAAACATATCGCCATATTCATAAATGGGGGGCATAAAGTGCGCTAATACCATGACACCCCTATAACAGCACTTAATACAGCTTTCTTTTTCAGGGTTCCTGGGTTCCACAGGGATTACATCGGGGTTGTAGGCGGATCCAGAGGACCAGGCACCAACTTCTCCAAAGCTTTCAGAGCTTCTCATCATGCCTGGCTCCTCTCCCCTATAACCCCGCCTCCATGCTAGGCTAGTCAGTTTTTTGTTGGTGCCTGCAGGAAGCAGATGCACCAGTATTTTCTCCTGGGATCAGAGCCAGATTAAGGTCTAAATGGGCCTGGAGCTGAAAATGATCAAGGCCTATTATGCGCAATGATAGGTGTGCATTTATTAATACATATAATAAAAACAATTTCATACACATAAAATTGGTACCATTAAAAAATGGGGGTGGGGGGTTCGAAAACAAATGGGAACCTGATTTTTGAAAAAGAATAGGCTGCACCCAAAGAATAATTATGATGGTTAAAGTTTTAATATCACCTCAGTTCTTGTGTTGTCCCTTACTTTTGGGCCCAAAAGTGCTGATCTTTTAGGTTCACGTGGATTTGCCCTCCTTGATGCTTCCTCCAATTTGTACAGGGGTGGCGTACCTCCAATCGCTGGAATATCTGAAGCTGAAGGGTTTGCTTCTCCCACGGTTGGCTACCTTTAGAGAGGTGGCATTCCTCCACAATATGGTTTAAACGGTGCCTTGCGGAGTCCATGTTCCTTTCTAGACCAATCAATAATGCAGAAGGGATTGGGTGGTAATGGCATCCCTCCCAACATGACCCTCTCCAGGAGGGACACATTGCTCTGCTCCTGCACTTCCCTGGTAATGTATGATTGCCATCACCTGTGTTGAAACACCTTTCTTATCAATTAACCTGTTCAACACAGATGATGGTAATCATGCATTAAGAAGAAAGTGCAGGAGCAGAGCATTGTGTCCCTCCTGGAGAGGGTCATGTTGGGAGGTATGTAATGGTGAAATAAATTCAGGATAGCAGCCTGGGATTAAAGAGCCTGTGGCCGCTTGACAGGGCAACTTTGTTTTGGTGCCCCTAGAGATACAATTGTATCTTATTTCCAATCTAGTAAACACAACAGTAACCCCCTTATACTGTACTTCCCTCTTACACATTATGCCACATGGAATGAGCCAAAATTCACAGCGACTGAGCCAAAATTCACACTATGGCACACAGATGGAGTCAAAATTCACGTTATGCCACACAGATTAAGGCAAAATTCACATTTTGCCACATGGAATGAGCCAAAATACACACTATACCAAACAGATTGAGCAATAATGCAGAATATGCTTCATTAAAAGGGACATTGTGCATTAAAAATTTACACCGTAATGCTGATTTTGGTCCCGTTAAACTGGGCCGTTTGGTTCCAGAGAAATCCGTCCTCAAACAACATGAAATTACATTTCAGAAATGAAAAAAATCGATTTACCCGCAATATCTCTAGAAACAATGAACCCATATGGGTACTTATGTAATATCTGGGCTCCCGCTGCGCTCGCCACGCTTCGGGCACGGTGGCTCGCTGCGCTCGCCACACTATATAAAATCAACTCCATGCGTAGTTGGATAGTAGGGGTATGAAAAAATGGGGTGCATTTAACATGGGAGCCCAGATAATACATAAGTACCCCCATATGGGCTAGCCTGATATCAGATTGAAGGCCCAGCGATTTGGGTTCGACTGAGATCAACCTTGAGCTTCTGTGATGCCAGAGGGGGAACTGGCAGCCGTTAATCCGGCCCTGCCTGGAATTGCTTGATAGCAATCCCAAGCTTTTTTTTTAAAAGTAAGAACTTTTACACTGAGCGGGCAGCACTGCTGACATTGCGCCTGCAGCGCTGCTGCTCCGGCACCCCCGCCGGTGTCCATCGACCATTACTGCCTGTCACCCCAGGGGTGTACACAGGAGAGTGGACGGAAGACAGGGACCCGGACAGCAGGCTGGGCATTGCATTTCTTCCTGGACAGCGTGGCCGGACCGCGGGAGGGTAAGCGTTCTCAGTGAGAGCACAAATCACTGTTCTAACTGTGATTCTGTGGGGAGCAGGTCACAGCGCTGGCGTGGACACTGCCTCCCACAGCAGGGATTCCACTAGTCCACCAGGGACTGGGAGCGCAGGCTGGAGGCAGTTATCCTGAGAGGGAAACTGTCCTCCAGTTTACATTAGGCTCCATGTTAAATTGTGGGGGAAGTCCAGCATAGGAGGAGGAGGGCTGGCTTGCGGTCCCTCCCCCCAGCTTTAGGCGCCAGTTCACCTCAGTGCTGGGCGCCTATTGGCTGCAGATTCGTGCTTCCAGCTCCTCTCCCAGACGCTGACAGCCATCTTCACCGCTGTGCAGACCCTGGAAGGGCTGAGCGCTACTCCCCTGTAAAAACGTCTCCTGCTGACAGGTGTTTACAGCACTCACTGTCTCACATAGCCTCTGGGTTACTGTGGGGGACATAGTGCATTATACAGTAGTTGTGGGCTCTCACACTCTCTACTGTTGTATGTGTGACTATATGTGCTGATTTTTATTTATATATATATATATATATATATATATATATATATATATATATATATATATACCTACTGCATTGTATTCTCCTGTGTGTTACACTGTACATTCTCCTGCTACTGCTTACAGGGTGTACTGGGGACACTGTGGGGTCAGCCACACATTTATCAGGTCACTGGGCATAGAGCTTCAGGTGAGACTGGGGTTCCCATAGTGGCTACTTGCAATGGCCAGTGAGGAGCACCAGCAGGCATCCCCAGCACTGCGTTCATGTTCCTCATGCGCAACGGGGCTGTCCGATCAGGAAGTGCAGGATGGCCTGTGTGTTACTTGCCATGTCCCAGAGACTCTCTCTACGGCCCCACAGACCCAGAAGCCCCCCATGGTGGCTTTTAATCAGATGCTGGGCATATTTGTGGATAGGATGTCACCCGCAGTGGGCCCTGCCCACCCCCCCCCCACACCCCCCACCTACACCTGTTGCTCAGGCAACCCCTCCATGGGTGGATTCATTGTCTGAGACCATGCTTTCTTTGACTCAGTCTCTGGCTATGCAGAAAGCAGCTAAGGTGAATACTCGGCAGTCATCATCTCAGTCAACCTCTGATGGTGATCCTGAGGTGAGGGAGGCGGCCGACAAGGAGGTGAATGTTACCGACCTTATAACAGCCTTTAGGGCGGTCCTTCTCCCTGAGGAGGAGGAACCAGCAACCGTAGCGCAGAAAGTGGACGTATTCAAATCTCGCAAAGTGATTAAGGCTGAACTCCTACATTCAGACCACTTAATGGGAATTAGAACGGGGATCTGGAAAACCCCGGGAAATAAATTCCTAATTCCTAAGAGGGTGCCTATTAGATACCCTCTGCCGGTAGAGGACTGTAAGTTATGGAAAAATCCACCCCCAGTGGACTCCCACATGACCCGGCTGGTTAAACCGTCTGTGTGGCCAGTAATGTCAACTGCCTCCTTGAGAGACGTCACTGATAGGTGTCTGGAGCAATGTGTAAAATCCATATTTTCCCTGGCAGGGGTGGTTAACAGACCCACTATTGCAATGTCCTGGGCCGCAAGGGCTGTGCAGGACTGGTTAAAGGGAATAGAGGATGAACTTCCTACAGATGTTTCTGATGAATGCGCAGCGTGTTTGTCACAGTGCATCAGGCCGTAGCATACATTGCAGAAGCCATGATTGATGCTGGACAATTGACTGCTAAAGTTTCAGCAGTGTCCGTGCTTGCCAGACGCATACCCTTTGCAGGGGAAGTTCTTTTTGGAGAAGAGCTAAACAAAATAGTGGCTTCTCTGGCTGCACTCCAAGGCAGCATGCCTCCCATCAGCCTTTTCATCCACACGGCCTAAGGTCGGTTCCTTTCATCCCTTTCGCCCCACGGGAAAGAGTAAGGGACAGGTGTTTGGCAGACAGACTGGACAGTCCGAGTCGGACAAACCCAAGCAGAGACAGCCCTGGGCGACCAGACAGGCTACTCCTAAACCAGACAAGCCCACCACCTGATGGGGCGGGCCTCCCCCTGGGGGATCCCAGGGTGGGGGGTCGACTTCTCTTCTTCTCTGAGAAATGGCTCAAGACGTCGTCAGACGCTTGGGTGAGAGAAGTCGTGACCCATGGCTACGCTGTGTCGTTCAAAGGGAGCCCCTAAAAGCGATACTTACCCACAAATCTACACAAGGACGCAATGAAAAAGTCCTCTCTGGATCAGGAAGTAGAGTCCTTACTACTGTCCAGGGTAGTAGTGCCTGTACCTCAGCATCAACGAGGCCAGGGGTTTTATTCAACCCTGTTCTTGGTCCCGAAGCCAAAGGGGAAATTCCGGCCTATTCTGAACTTAAAATCACTGAACAGATCAGTGAAAGTGTCCAAGTTCCGCATTGAAACTCTCAGGTTCATTGTGCTGGCAATGGAACCAGGGGACTATATATGGTGTCTCTGGACATACAAGATGCGTATTTACATGTCCCCATTGCAGTTTCTGTGGTATGCGATATTGCCAAACCATTACCAGTTTGCGGCGCCCTCCATTTTGGGTAGGCCACTGCCCCCAGAGTCTTCACGAAAATCATGGCAGTGATGATGGCATCCCTGAGACGGCAGGGGGTCAGAATACTTCCATACCTGGACGACCTACTGATTCTTGCCAATTCACAGGAAACTTTGCTGACACATCTCCAGCTAACACAGACAGTTCTCCAGTCTCACAGCTAGCTAATAAACTGGAAGAAATCTGTTGTTCTCTTGTTCGGTTCCAGAGCCAGGGATCCCCTGGCAGCATTCATGGACGCTCTGTCGGTTCCGTGGAATTTTCATCTGCCATACATTTATTTACCAGTGTCTCTTCACCAGTGTCTCTTCTTCATTGAGTACTCAGGAAGTTCAAGCAGGAGGTCTAATCTTGGTGGCCCAGGCGACACTGGTTTTCAGATCTAGTACAGCTGTCAGCTGCTCCTCCTTTTCGGTTACCTCTGCGGATAGACCTACTAGGTCAGGGACCTTGTCTACACCCGGATCTGAAGTGGCTAATTTTGACAGCGTGGCTCTTGAGACAGCCATCCTGAGGAACAAGGGTTTCTCTTCAAAAGTGGCTAGGACTATGCTTCAGGCCAGGAAACCAGCCTCGTCTAGAATTTATTACATATTTTGCCTGGTGTAGGGCAAGATCGATTGATGCCAGTTTAATGTGGCAAGATTATTGTCCTTTCTTCAGAGCGGTCTGAATAAAGGTCTGTGCCTGGCTTCTCTTCAAGTCCAGGTGTCTGCCTTATCGGTGTGGTTTCAACGGCAGTTGGACACCCTACCTGATGTTCGCACATATTTTCAGGGGGGTGCTGAGGATTCAGCCCCTGTACACTCCTCCGGTTGCTCTGTGGGATCTGACAGTGGTTCTTACTGCTCTCTCAGAACCGCCTTTCGGACCTTTGAATTCACTTGAAATGAAGTGGCTTACAGTCAAGGTGGTTTTCCTGATGGCGATTGCCTCTACCAGGAGAGTGTCTGATTTGGGGCATTATCTTGTCATTCCCCTTCCTTATTTTTCATAAGGACAGAGCCGTTCTTAGGACTAGGCCCTCTCACCTTCCTAAGGTCCAAGTTCCATGTGAACCAAGAGATCAAAAGAGAAATCGTTAGACGTGGTGAGGGCACTTTGGATATATGTTCAAAGAACTGAATCTATTAGGCGTTCAGACGCCTTGTTTGTTCTCTATGGGTTCCAAGCCGGTGTCTGAAGTGGGCGTCTCAGTCCTTGCACGTTTAGACTCACTGCCGTTCTCTGTCAAAAGGCCATTCCCCTTAGAATTGGCCCTTCCCACTGCATTCATACCAGCACTGTAACAGTCCAACCCTGGCTCTGGGTGTCTGAGTACAAGATCTCACCACATAACAATTTAGCCGCGGAAGCCCCTATATTTCTGCAAATTTTCATTTATTTGCATGAGCGTGCACTGCGCCTTCTTCAGCCTATACAAAGTTACATTTTAATTTCTTCTTTTCGTGAAACAGTGTTCCCAGTGGCCAAATTATCATGTAAGCTGGAGGAAAACATTTCCATTTAAACAGCAGTAACAGGACAGCTCTCGTGATCGGTGATAGCTCTGCAAAAAGTATTGATTTAAAACGCATTCATTTACTCATCGCAAATCAATAGCTGTTGAAGGATGTGAAAATGAATTTCAGTGAATGTAGTGAGAGCTATGCATTATGCATGGTCATTATCGGTGCGTGATATATTAAATGTGACTAAATTGGTTCTAGGTATTCTCTGCATTCAGTACACTCAGTGTAAACTCAGCAATCATGCATTCTGCCTTTTGTTTCTAAGGCTCCACTGAGTCTGACTAAGGTGGTCAGGTATTGGATCACTCACTCGTAGTTCTCCTGGATCTCTTGCAGTATTTATTCCCCTGTCATATACTTGTCCTGCCCTGTGCTGCTGTAGTTCTCACATTACTTATCAAACTTCCTTCAGTGTTCAGATCCACTTCATACTTGCTTACAATCCCAGAACGGCCGTTAGGTTCTGGGTGGCCCTTCCGGGAACCCAGAAAGGTGGGCAAGTGTCCTGCACCCAGAAGGGATGATGTCTCTGGTCACCACCCCTTCTGTCTCTCCAGCCAGCCTTCCAGTTGTGTCACCAGCCATCTCCTCTTCTGTCTCTCCAGCCAGCTCTGCAGTTATGTCACCAGCCATGACTTTCTGTCTACCTACCTGTCAGTCACAGACACTCCAGTCAGCCCCAGTGGGAGGTGCTTCCTCCCTCTGGGACTTCCAGATTGGGCTGAGATTAGGCGAGTGTAAAGGCCCCCAGACATTACTGTGTTTCTCTGAGTCACAGCCGATCGGTCTTGAACCGCCCAGGAACTTCCCAGGCGTCAGGATCACATGCGATATACAGCATACGGTCCTTTTGCATGTGATATAATGTATGCAACCCCGGCAAGTGCCGCCGGAGGCTGTCTGATCCGACAGATCCCCCGTGCAGCACTTGCGATCTAGTGGTTCCCATCCGATGCACACAGGGCCATGCATTTGATTGGATCTACTACACATGGGATTTGCCAAATTTCACCTGATTTCTCGGCCCGATGCATTGGACTTGAGTGAAATCGGGCAGAATCGCAGTAGTGTATGGCCAGCTTAAGCTTCCATGCCACTCCCTGCCTTTCGTGCTAGGTGTAGCTAGCTCCTATAGGCTGCAGTTGATGCAGTCCATAAAAAGCTGGTGTTTTGCGCATGCACAGTCCAGCTGCTAGTTGTGCACATGCGCTAGTTTCGGCACCACCCAGAACTATTGTGCAGGTTTTGGGACCTGGCGGATTTACCCGTCTTAAGAATTTAAAAAGATATGTATATATACTATGTAACCAGACAGTAGTGGTGTGTTTCAAATAGTGGGGCAGATATACTGTATTAAGCCCTGGGGAAGAGATAAAGTGGAGAAAAAGTGGAATTAAATAGAGATGGGCCGTTCGTGAATGAAACGGATCTTTTGAACGGATCCATCCAAGAATGGGTGAGCCGCGACCCCAAAAAGGTGATCCGTTTCAGTTTCGTCGGTACTTCTTTACTTTCACGGCGCCAGCATGGCGCCGCGCTACTTCCGGGTTACGCTCGCCACAAACAAAGTGAAATAAACGAAGTTAACGCCATGCCAACATGGATAGTTCATACCTCCACTATCCATGTTGGCATGGAGTTGATTTTAATTAGCGTGGCGAGCCACCGAGCCCGCAGCGTGGGCGAGCGAAGCGAGCCCCGCAAGGGGACTCTGACGCGCGCCGCCATGCTGGCGCCGTGAAAGTAAAGAAGTACCGTTTCGTTTTGCATTGCAATGCATTTTCTTGATCTCAGTGCTGCCACCTGTGGCACCTGAGATGTACTACCTCTGGAGACTGAGAACAGTGCTGTGACTACAAGTGATAGAAAGATTAGCTGCTGCTGCTGCCAGGGATGGCCATCGGTGCAGACGCCATCGATGGTTGCCATCGATGGCGATTCTGCACCTAGCCCATCGATCAGTGTTTTTACTCGGTCAGGTATATTCCCTTTTTTTTTTAAAGTGAACTGAGGACCCGTCTAAAAGATCCGTATCTTTTCACTGAGAGATCAATGAGAGATCACTGATCAGCTTAATGATCCGTTTTGCCCATCTCTAGAATTAAACTGTAAGGATGTAACGCACCAGCCAATCAACTGTGTTATCTCCTTCCAGTTTATCCCCACTTTTTCTCTACTTCACCAGTCTTAATATATCTGCCACAATGCATCCAGCGGCTGCCGCAGCACCAACCTAAGGGTGGTGGTGGGGGTTTGTGTGCTCTAATGGGTATCACCTAGCCTGCATACAATGATACACATAAAGACAGAAAATTGTCACACTTGAGATCATAGACTTTTGTTGATTCTTTGAAAAAATGTAGACTTCGTTCAAAGGACGTAGCTCTTTATTAAAAAACAAAACCAACGCGTTTCATCAGAATGGCTTATATCGTTCAAATTCACTTAGATTTTGAACAATATCTACAAAGTCTGGTGAGTGCTATTCTTTCCCCATTTGGGGACTAATACACTGTATAACTGAAGCCCACCCCTAGATTCCCACTGGCTAGTTGCACTGTAGCCCTGGGGCAGTCTTAATAGTGTGTTACGGCTCATGCTGATTCTAGAGAGCTTAGCGAACCCCCCCCCCCTCCACCACATGGTCGGCACTGCAGCCCAGGGGCTGCCACCGCCGCTGGTAACTAAAGATCTTTACTTCCCGCTTACTGTGCGCTACCTGCATGCAAATCACCGCTCTCAAAGTGTGAGCTACCACTGGTGTCAGATCCAGATGTAGCTACGCTCAGCTTTGCACAGCAAGTGATCCCCAGCTATGATTGTGATGACCGCCACAGTGACAATGTCCACGTTTTCCATGCCACAGGTGTCCTCGCAGAAGAAGGAGATCCGCAATCTTACTGATGATTTAGAAAGACAGGAGATAAAGGTTCTACGTGAGTAACAATGGAACGTATGCGCTCACATATAACACCAAGGCTCTAAGGAGTCTATTTACTAAGATTGGAGTTCTATTGAAGATGGGATGTTGCTATGGGCAACAAATGAGATTCTATTATCTTCTAGAAGGTGCTAAAGGTCGACATGCATTGGGTCAACACAGCTTAGGTCAACACCTCAACTAGGTCACAATGGTTAAGGTCGACATGGTTGGAAGGTTGACACATGCATTAGGTCGACGGTGTCTAGGTCGACATGATTTTTTAACTCCCCCCCCCCCGAATGTAGACATAGTCGGCATGGACACCGTATTGGTGCTATGCGTCCCCTACATCGATTGCTTTATTTAGGGTTAAATAGTTTTTTGCCTTTCAGATTGATTGGCTTGAAACAGCCCCTTCCATAAAGAGACCAAGAAAGCCTCTTTTTGTGAACTTTGGGAGGGTTTAAATGACTTATTCACTTTATTACATGTTATAAGCCCGTCAACATTACAGCTCCCTCTCTCCATGTCCAGCAAGCATGAAACAGATATGTTGCTGAAAAAATGCTTTCACTTTCTGTTATTTATTTTACAGTTTCTTATAGAACGCAGCATATTCCGCTGTGCATTACAATTGGAAAAAAACAGTGATAAAACAAACAAACTGTTATGTCATCTTTTTTAGCAGACAAAGGAGTAATTTGATCTGTTGAGTGGCCTCTAGTGGTCACAGGTGGTACTTCACCTCTTAGAGGCGATGAGTAGTTAGCCATGTATACTGTATATATACAGTGTGGATGAGTTTGTTCGTTTTCCTAACGTAAGATGTCCACTAGGGGATGATCTGGAAGATAAAGACCGGAGCATTCGGCAAACGCAGGATCTGGTGCATAGAAGTTTTCAGACAGATGGATGCTTGCTGGAGCTGCAAGTCATTGACCAGGTAACTATAATAGCAGGCCGGCTGGTAATAACTATGTCTCAAGGTTCAGTAACTGCCTCATTATATATATATATATATATATATATATATATATATATATATATATATATAGAGCTGCATCTAGCCGCGAGAGCTCTTTATAGTAAGTAACAAACAGCAGCATCTTCTCCAATTGACCGTTCTCATGTCATCCTGAGTCATCATATAGCTATTCCAGTTACATTAAGTTCCATATTCTATTGTGTACCAAGTGCAGAATTATTCATATAGGCTTTTATTATGGATCATCACACCCTAGAGCAGGGTGCTCACTTATAATGGGCAACTGCAATTATTTCGGTACTTGTTTCCTAGCAAGGTATGCGATGGAACCCGATCTGACCCGATATTAGGGTTTTAAGAGCTTCCTATACAATTTTAACATTGCGTCGCATCGCATGCCACGCGATTACACCCGATTTTACATTGTACAGGCACCTGATACCTGATGGGTGATTACTTTGTTAAAAGCACCCCCAGACCCCCCCCCCCCCCACTATCAACGCCAACCCCAAGCATGGCGAGCGCAGCGAGCCAGCGAGGGGGGGCGGTACGCGTCCTCCAACCTTTTCATACCCCCACTATCCACGTCGGCACGGAGTTGATTTTATATAGTGTGGCGAGCCACCGAGCCCGAAGCGTGGCGAGCCCCGCGAGGGGACGCGGAATACATGTGAAGTTATCCGTGTGACCTCATGGGGCTCGCTGCGCTTGCCACGCTTCGGGTATGCGTTCATAGTGGCGGTGGCGTTAACAATGGGGGAACATATAACATAGTAATCACCAATTAGGGTGCATGTACAATTAAAAAATAGTTTTGATCACATCACACGATTTTAATCTTATGCCATCATTCTGATCGCATCGATCGCATCGCATGCGACCAGATCGCATGCGATGCGATCGATGTGATCAAAACGATGGCATAAGATTAAAATCGTGGGCGCCTTGCTAGGAAACAAGTACCATTATTTCCACTCTATTTGGGGTTTGGCTATTAGCTATGTACACCCAGATGGCTGCAGTTGCGGCAAACATGGTGCCTTTGCTAACACACATAGGATTAATCTGCACATCTAGTTAAAAGCCCATCAACATGACGGCTTCTGCAATGTACTTTCACTTGGACCTGTGACAGTGTTTAGTCCACAAACTCTTCACCCCCTCCCCCAGCTGCGGGGTAATTCGGACCTGAGCAAACAATTCTGAATCGCCCCATAATCTATAGTTGATTGAAGTTCTAAATGTTCCATGCTTCCCTCTCTGTGTTGACAGGCCGCCCTCTCGTGGCAAATCAGAGAAGACATCAAAGTCCACGTGTCCAAGCTGCCCACCTGCAGGAGACTGTACTACTGTGGCAGCAGGAGCCAGCCAGAGAGACTGCTGGAGATACTCTGCTTTGGCTTTTCACCACAGGGTCAGTGCTGAATGACATTCATATAGAAAGTGTCTACATCTGTTTTCCTTCTTAATCAATGGGACAATATACAGTGCGGTCAAGCAAGCCAAATATAGGAAGCCATGACCACTATTACAATATTCTTTCTATTAACCCTTTTAGAACCACAAGGATTACCGGGTTCACATGTTGCCATATAACATTAGCTTTGCTGCTTTTGATTTATTCATATACTTCATAGATCTGATCCACGTTGCCAAAAATGAGTTACTATGGAGACAGGGAGAATTCAGCTCCAATGTTAGTTATTGCGGTTTAAACATGTGCGAATCCTTCAGATTCAACCTTTCCCTTAACCCTTTTGTGCTGAGTCTCAAGAATAGAAGATCGACAGGTCCCAAACTCTGATTTATTTCCTTTGCGGATCTGAAAAGAGTATTTTTGTACTGAAACATTTGCAGCGAGGGTTATTTTATTGGGGGGTCAGAAATTCTGTCTTCGGGATAGAACTCGTTATAGTTCTCTCCGACTCTTTTGTGAGTTATGTGTCGGCCTGAGTGACTTCAGCCTTGTTAGCTTCGCAGCTTGAAACAGTAGAACCTTCTGGGTCTTCTAGTCCTGGAAATGAAGTTTTCTTATAGCGCAGCGTTAATGTACAGGTAAGGGCCATCAGGCCTTGTTCTGGGTCATGGCAGTGAATAGTGTCTATACAGTGTATCTGCCAGGTATATTCTTTCTACAGTAACATGAGATATATTGTATAGCCCCAGTACCAGTATTATAGTACTTACATCTACACTTAAAATCAGGCCATAATATTCCTTTATTCCGGGACAGCTGTGGTGTGCACAGATTCTGTGGTTCATTTACACAGAACCTGTGTAAATAATGTATACCGGAGTAAAGGGGTATGACTTGCCAGACTGTCCTGCCATAAGCAGGGCTGCCGAGAGGGGGGGGGGGGGAGCGGGTACTAATTACCCGTGCCCAGGATTACTGGAGGGGCCCGGCGGGGGCCCTGGTCCATCCCCCCCCATACCTTCCCCCTCAGTCCCTTCTGGGCAGCAGCAGCACACACCTACAGCAGGTGCTGTGCCAACAGCAGACTCAGCAAGAGCATCTCACTGACAGAAAAGGTCATTTAAACTCTGTGTGGGAAGGGGGGGGGAGCTGCAATCGGGGGGGGGGGGGGGGGGGCGGGGGTCCCCCAGAATCCGGGAGGGTTGCCCACCTTTCCGGGGGGCCGGGAGGGTGACCCGATTTTTGGGAGGCAACCCTGCAGAACATGCTGTAGGTGTGTGCTGCTGCTGCTGAGGTGGGGGTGAGGGATGACTTTAGGCCACACCTCCAAAATTTTACCGGGGCCCGGCATACCTCTCGGCTGCCCTGGCCATAAGGCCCCCCTCCCACACACACATGGAAATTCCTTATGATTCACATGTAGAGGGCGGCTGGGCGAAAGAACATCATTCCCATCTTTTAGCCCCACCTATTTGTACTGTTGCAAGGTTTTTGCTGTTATCATCATCCTGCCCGCTTCCTAGTGATGCGACAGGATGCAGGAGAGTAACCTACTCTTCCGTGGCAGCGTGAGACTACCCTAAAAATCGACAGGCTCCTGCAGCTTAGGGGACAGTAGGCAAGTATGGCTAATATGTACTAGGGATCAGTAAGTGTACATACATGTCTGTAGCGTATCTCTTATATATTTAGCCAGATCTGTCACTCATCCCCTGTGTAGCTAACGCTCCCGCCCAGCTGGATACACAAACCCACCCCCCCCCCAGGGAAACGTGTTCTATGTGTATAACGTTATACACATCCCACCCCCTTGACATCACCTCCCCCCGCCCTGCCAGGGCTACAGTACACACCCACCATCCACCATTACACCACAGCCACCATCCACCATTACTCCCGCACCCCCCCCTCTGCCAGCAAACCCCCCCCCCCCGACACCCACGTCCCCCCTCCCGCAATTCGCGGCACCCCACGCGACCCCACCTCCCGCGATTCGTGGCACCCCCGAGATTCACGGCACCACTGCGCCCCCTCCCGCGATTCGCTGCGCCCCCCTCCCGTGCTTCGCTGCGCCCCCCTCCCACAGCATCTCCGGCGCCCCCTCCCGCAATTCGCAACCCCCCGTGACACCCCCGCGATTCACACACCCCTCCCACGATTCACGGCGCCCCCGCACCCCCCTCCCGCCCTCCCCCAATTCGCGGAACCCCCCTCCAGCGATTCACGGCGCCCCCCCTCCCGCGATTTGCGGACCCAAGCCCCCTCCCGCGATTCACGGCACCCCCCTCACGTGCTTCGCTGCGCCCCCCTCCCGCGATTTGCAAACCCCCACCCCCTCCCGAGATTCACGGCACCCCCCCCCCTCCTGCGATTTGCGGACCCCCTCCCACGATTCACGAAACCCCACAGCACCTCCGGCGCCCCTTCCCACGACTCGCAAACCCCCGTGACATACCCCCCGCGATTCACACACCCCTCCCACGATTCATGACCCCCCGCGCCCCCCTCCCACGATTCGCGGCCCCCCACGACCTCTCCCTCCCTTCATTCACGGCACCCCGCGCCATCAATGCCAACCATCGATGGCGTCTGCACCAATGCCCATCCCTACTCTGCAACAGCCAAAAACCTTTACTTCCCCTCATGCCCACACACCTCTATCACTGCCCTGCCTCCTGTTCTCCTACCCCGTAACTTCCGCCAGTGGGAAGCTGCTCACCCTGTGTTGCCCACATTCCCCTATCATGCTTTACCACCCAGCCTCCTGCTCTCATGCACCCTAATTCCCACCCAGTAAGAGGAGACACTGGCTCAGGGCCACCGACATTACTGCACATGATACAGCATTTTCTACAGTGAAAAAATATTTTACATGGATGGAATATATTTTTAAAGGGGCCCAGACTAATCTCTCTAATATATAATGCTTCACTAAGCCCCTGTGACAGCTGACCACACCCCCCTCAGCAGACTGGCCACACCCCTTACTACTGCATTCCCCCTGTAGGCGGTCCTTGTCCCATTTTTGCCAAACAGTTACTGTATATCATCAAGATGAGTCATGTACATGTCTGACGAAATGTGCCAGCCAAAAACGCCAATGTAACTTTGGCAGCATCGAGTTCTCGTAAATAAATGTGGATTTCAGTTCATTATTCAGAGCTGGCCACATGGCCCCTGTATATGTATAGACTTGTGTGTACACCGTCCCTATCCTTGGAGGTTGCCCCCACCACACTTTTCTATGTGCACCGCCTGTTTCACCCACTCAGCCTCAAGTCAAGAATTATGCTGATTAGCAAAAAAGCAGCCAAACTGGCACATGCCCATTTATACATGAGTCACATGCAAAATATGTCACCGATCTGCCCTGGTCGGCAGTCAAAAGGTGAACACATGAAAAGGTCAAAATGCATTAGGAGGGTGATCTCATATCAGAGCACAGTGATGTCATTTCCTATTTCTTTTTATATGTAAATGATAAAAGCCATGTAAGGTTGTAATAAGTCAGGTGTGTGATGTAACAAAAGACCATTATTCACTGTGCAAAAATTACTTTGATTGACTGTAAAGTTTAAGGGGGATATTCAGAACTGATCGCACAGCTGCAAATTCAATACCAATAGACTGCGCATGCATTCGGCCCGAGTTGATTGAGAGGAAGCCCGTGCTTGTGGGCGGTAACTGACCATTTTCTGGGAAAACCCAGGCGTGCCCAGGTGTTCGTGGGGGAGTCATGTGACGTCAGCTCCGGCCCCGATCCGGCTGCTTCTATCGCAGCTGCTTAATAAGTTCTGGGCTACGCACAGACTGCACGCACTGGGGAAATCTTACAATGGTGAGCCGCTTGCGAAAGGATTTGCAGCTAATCGGTTTTTTAAGCACCTAACAGGCCCGCACGGAGCGGAATTTTACTGTCTGGGCAGCAATTTATCAGAGCATTGAACAGGTCTGAATAACCCCCGAAATTTTTACCAATGCTGCACAGATAAAGTCAGTGTGTTCTGCTCTTCTCATAGATTTCCAGCAGGGGGAGCTTGGGACCGGGTTATACTTCTCAGCAAGTCCTGCAGAAGCTATCAGCCAGTTATCGGTAAGGCTGTGTTCATGGCGGACTCACCTGTCATTCTACCTGTGTCTCCGGCCTGTTTCCATATTCTGTTCTTTATGTAAGGACAATAGAACAAGGTACCGCCCAAACATTACAGAGCTTTTGTGTAGCACACATGGGTTATTATATATGATGTGCAGTACAGACCTGCCTGTGCAGCCCTTGCAGATATTGAACTGCAGGTCTGTGTAATGAATGGGCACAGAGCGAGTCCTCAGTGGTAACCACCAAATGCCCATCAGTCAGGCTATTGTGCCCTATTCAGACCTGCTCGCAGGGCTGCAAATTCACACAGTGGCCGATCATCGATGTACTGTGCAATGTGCAAGCAGTCGGCTGTGATCAAGTTCTGCTAATTCTTCATCTCGCTAATCGTACGCGCAGTGATTGACAGGGAGTGGTCGTGTGGGGCGGGAACACTGGGAATACCGAAAAAAAAAACGCTGGGAGTGTCAGGGAAAATGCAGGCGTACCAATTCCTGTTAGAAGAGGGCGTGTGCAGTGGCGTAGCTAGGTTTGGGGCGCCCCCCTCCCCACCGTGCCGCCCCCCCCCCCCCCCATCGCAGCAGGCTTACCTGTCTGCGCGTCCCGGCTCCCCTCCTGGCTTCAATTAATTCTATGCAGATGGACCACGATAAAATGGCCGCCCCCATACCGCAGACAGTTTCAGAGAACTGTCTGCTTTATGGGGCGGCCATTTTATCGTGGTCCGTCTCCATAGAATTGATTGAAACCAGGAGAGGAACCGGGACGCGCAGACAGGTAAGCCTGCGGGGGATAGGGGGCGGGGGCATTACTATAGCACCGCAGCCTCCCGGCGCCCCCACATGCACAGTGCCCCCCCGCGACCGCGGGGGCTGCGGTGCTATAGTTACGCCACTGGGCGTGTGATGTCAGTAGCCGCCTGTATGTGCCTGTATGTCGTAGCCACCAAGTAAGTCCTGGGCTACTCATTTCACAACATAGTAATAGGGGCCTGATTCAGTGTCACGCGCTAATGTATTTATTAAAATTACTAAGCCCGCTTGAAGCAAAAGCTTTGAAAGCTAGTAGATGTACATGGAGCTTTTTTCAACTAGCCTTCTCTGGCAAGCCATGGATGACCAAGGCTTATTCATCTACTGTTCTCAGCTGCAATACAATACACAGAACAATGCAGTAGGGGATTAAGGGGCTTATTCTGGTTGATTCGCTCGGATGCAAATTCACATCCTTGCGAGTCAACCAGATCCGGCCTTACGAAAGGTGGTACCTATATCCTTTGCAAAATATCCATTCACAGCCTGCGGGGGGGAACACCCACATCGCCAACCATCGAATGATGTGGAACGTGCACACAGAGCTAAGGTTGCTCAGAGGAACCGTAGCTCTGCGTGCACATTCTGAGGGAAGTGGGCGGGTATCTGACATCCGGTGATGTTATGCTAATGGCCCACCCCACTGACCAGCGAACAGTTTGTTTGCCGCGGCCGCACACACCCAGTGCATGCACATGTGCCAGAAATGCACAAAGTGAAAATATCAGCCCTGTGCGAACGCACGCGGCTGTGCGAATGGACATGGATAAGGTCCTAAGTCTGACAGCCCTGGTTCACTTAATCCTATTAAAGGGATAGATGGGGGTGGCTCCTAAAGGGTAGTTTCATTTGCTGCCAACAGATGGCAGTGTTTCGGTGCCGCACGGACGCTAGACATATATATAGATGATACTGGTGTTACCTTGTTACCCGCCAGTGTATTTGCTAGAAGATGATATGTGCTCAGTATGTCATATTGTGGTACCAGAGTGTCAATATAGAAACAATGGCAACATTACGCTTCGGTTTAAGGGTTAGGTTTAGGGATATCTTACAAATTGTATTGTCAACAATATACAATGTCGTTACTTCTTAAGTGACGACTCCACATGTTGTCTGTTGACATTATCACCATAAATATACAAAAAAATAGTAGCGCTAGATCAATGTAAAACAATATCACATTTAATATATAAAGTGCACAAAAAGGTTAAAAATAGACAAATTCATAAAAACAAATGCACCAGCACCTAGAGAAGTAATTGCCTGGGCGTAGGGTCCATTCCTATAAACGTCGCCTGTTTCCGGAGAGATAATAGAGTCTCTTCACATGAAAAGATAAAGATGATAATTACCGCAGGAGGTCCAAAGTGTGGTTCTTAATCCTTCTTAGGATGGCATTAGAGCAAAGTCCAACAAATTGGTTTTGAGGGTATCAGCCTCAGGACTCCATTTCAAACGGTCTGTTTATGGGTGAAGTAATCCGGTGGCGACTGGTCTGGATCCCCAAATGGTGGTGGGTAGCAGAGATGAGTTAGCAGTAGGTAGCTGATGCAAGGTGCCTGACGCGTTTCGCTGCATGAGGGGGCAGCTTTATCAAAGGAACTTTGATAAAGCTGCCCCCTCATGCAGCGAAACGCGTCAGGGTAGCAGAGATGAGTTAGCAGTAGGTAGCTGGTGCAAGGTGCCTGACGCGTTTCGCTGCATGAGGGGGCAGCTTTATCAAAGGAACTTTGATAAAGCTGCCCCCTCATGCAGCGAAACGCGTCAGGCACCTTGCACCAGCTACCTACTGCTAACTCATCTCTGCTACCCACCACCATTTGGGGATCCAGACCAGTCGCCACCGGATTACTTCACCCATAAACAGACCGTTTGAAATGGAGTCCTGAGGCTGATACCCTCAAAACCAATTTGTTGGACTTTGCTCTAATGCCATCCTAAGAAGGATTAAGAACCACACTTTGGACCTCCTGCGGTAATTATCATCTTTATCTTTTCATGTGAAGAGACTCTATTATCTCTCCGGAAACAGGCGACGTTTATAGGAATGGACCCTACGCCCAGGCAATTACTTCTCTAGGTGCTGGTGCATTTGTTTTTATGAATTTGTCTATTTTTAACCTTTTTGTGCACTTTATATATTAAATGTGATATTGTTTTACATTGATCTAGTGCTACTATTTTTTGTATATTTCTTGTCTTTCCCAGGGGACTCTCAATCCCCCCCTTAGTAGCTGCTCCACATCACAACCCACAACAGCGCCCATTTTGGTTGGCAGACAACCACCTGTGACATTATCACCATGTCAGCATTCTCATGTGATTCCCCAGTAAGCTCAGACACTGTAATTCTCTCTCTCCTCTTCCCCGCAGCCCTACAATATACTGCTGGCTGATGTGTATCTAGGTGGTGTGAAGACAACATACAGGTATGGGATTATGTCTATCTATCTATCTATCTATCTATCTATCTATCCATCCATCTATCTATCTGATCTGGTATAGATCCCTACCCTAATTGGGCTTTCACAAGGGGCAACTGTGCTGAGCGATGCTAGATGGCTCAGCTTACTCTCAGCACACAGCGATGGGTCAGTGCTGTGTGCTATGCAATCTGTCAGGGCCAGTGTTGTCGGATGAGAACACTGGCCCCGACCGGCGATCTGACTAGCCCCGACCGGCGATCTGCCGGGCGATAGTGACATGCGAAGCTATGGCCCTACACAGAGATCGCCCCGTGTGTAGGGCCATAGTAACCTAACCTAAATCTCACCCTAACACAGTTTTCCCCAAAGGTTTTTCATATTCTGCTGCACTTTACAGAGAATATTTCAACATTCCCATCAGTCCCTGCCCAGCTTACAATCTATATTCCCTACCAGATTTACACACACACACACACACACACACACACACACAGACATTCTAGGGTTAATTTTGTTGGGAGCCAAATAACCTACCAGTATATATTTTTTGGATTGTGGGAGGAAACCGGAGTACCCGGAGGAAACCCACGCAAGCACGGGGAGAATATACAAACTCCACAGTTAGAGCCATGACCTCAGTGCTGTGAGGCAGTAATGCTAACCGTTACACCGTCCGTGCTGCCCGTATATATAACACATGGTGGGGATAGAACCCATGACCTCAGTGCTGTGAGGCAGTAATGCTAACCGTTACACCGTCCGTACTGCCCGTATATATAACACATGGTGGGGATAGAACCCATGACCTCAGTGCTGTGAGGCAGTAATGCTAACCGTTACACCGTCCGTACTGCCCGTATATATAACACATGGTGGGGATAGAACCCATGACCTCAGTGCTGTGAGGCAGTAATGCTAACCGTTACACCGTCCGTACTGCCCGTATATATAACACATGGTGGGGATAGAACCCATGACCTCAGTGCTGTGAGGCAGTAATGCTAACCGTTACACCGTCCGTACTGCCCGTATATATAACACATGGTGGGGATAGAACCCATGACCTCAGTTCTGTGAGGCAGTAATGATAACCGTTACACCGTCCGTACTGCCCGTATATATAACACATGGTGGGGATAGAACCCATGACCTCAGTGCTGTGAGGCAGTAATGCTAACCGTTACACCGTCCGTGCTGCCCAGAAGTCCATCTGAGCATGTGCATAGTGATGCAGCAGCTGCTGGGGCTGCTGGGAGGGATCTGATCTCCCTACGGATGCGTAAAGAAGACCATAAGCTTCTATAGGGTAACGCCATCAAAAGATGGTGTTCACCTCCGCACCAATGCCTGGATGGAATTAGGGGGTCATTCTGATCCATTCGGATGGGGCAGAATTTGGCCCGATGGTTGATTGACTGCACATACGCATGGTCTTTTGTGCGCATGTGCGAGTCCACTGTGCGAATGGCTGCAGCGATTTACAATGTCGCTGTGCCGTTCGCGCGGGGCAGTGCGGGCGGGGAGACAGCATTTCATGAGCGTCCCCATGAAAACGCTGGGTGTTCCCATGGGAATTTGGGCGGGAGGACTTATGACGGGGGCCTGTCTTCAGCGGAATGGCCGCAAATATAAGTCAGTCTCCACTGACTTATATTTCCATGGCCTGAAAAAATCATTCGATGGTCAGCGACCATTGAATTATTTCTCCGTCAGTGAGACATGCAAGGGGATACGGCGGTGGTGGCGATTCCACGGGTGGAAGGGCAGCCAACCAGAACCAGTAATTCAGCCCCCCCCCCCACTGAATACAGGTTTTTTACTGCATTTTCTGCTGTCAAATTCTGTGTTTCTGTCTATCAATGTTTCCCCTGAACGGTGCTCTCTTGTTTCAGAACATCATGGACAAGTGGACGTGACTCCCTCCCGGTGAGAACTCTGACAGTCCCAGCTGCTTCTCTCATATGTTCTCTGCTACTGCACATGCTCTGTCGCAGGAAAGCACTTGGCTACGTAACACTGGTGGTCAGTGGTGCAAAGAGGGGGGAGTGAGTACTTTTTCCCAGGGCATGTGCCTGCTGGAGGAGCCCATGTCTGCTGGAGGGGCCTGGGTCCCACTCCCCCCCCCCCCCCCCCTCACCCGCTGAAGAGATCCAGGCAGTGGGAGTAGAGAGGACAAGCTGCCGCCTCAGCACAGCCTCTCTCCCCAGCCCAGCACACATTGCTCAGTGCCGTATGCTGAGAGGGGAAGAGAGGCAGCTGCAGCCAGAGTTAGACTCAACATCTCGGCTAGCATACATTGTGACAAGGAGATATAGTGATTATAGTCTGGACTGCTTGATTACCTGCTACCATCCTATTTAAACAGGGGTCTGGTGTAATACTGCACAAACTAGATCCTAATCACATGTACAGTCGCTGAGGTAAATACTCAGATAAAATGTACATATACAGTAAATACAGATGGAGCTGGCCTCAATCAGTGGGGGTCTGACATTCGGATCACTAGCCGCCGGAAGGGGACGTGCGTGCACAAGCTGCGCATCTCCTTCCGACAGAGCCCACCGCCACCCTCCGCTGCCTCCACGATGCTCACCCGTTGGTGCCCAATGCCCCCCGCACCCCTCCCTAAGCCTGCCGGTCTCGCTGAAGCGGAGACAGACAGGGTTTACTTCCCCCGCCGCCATGCGTGTGAGAAGCTTGTGATTCCCAGTCAGATGTACCTCCCAACTTTTCATGAAAAGTAATGAAGACTTCTGCACGCTGTAAAAGGGGCGAGGCATCTGATGGCGTGACCTTGTGGGAATGCCAGGACCGCAAGGCCACACGCCAATTCCCATCACTGTGGGGGCATGCCCAGCGTTCTGTGAGCTGTGGTCCCATAGCTTAGTAACCCCCTCCCTCTACTGCACAAAACCAAACCGAGCACTGAGTTGTTGAGCAGTGGGAAGTAGAACCTGGGGCTTCCCACCAGCGGAAACGGTCATCTGTCAGACCAGACTTAGGTCGACAGTCATTAGGTCGACCCCGGAAGGACGACTGTCCCCAAGGTCGACAGGGTTAAAGGTCGACATGGCTTAAGGTCGACATGACTTAGGTCGACATGGTTTTAGGTTGACAGTCATTAGGTTGACGTGAGTTTTTCACTGTTTTTTGAGCCGACATGTGCCGACAGGCGGTGTTTCATGCCCTACCATCCACTAGGGCGTGGTGGGAGAATAAAATAGTTTGCCGAGCGCAGCGAGGCACCATGCCTGACGCATTGCGAGCGAAGCGAGGGGCTGCTGTTCAACTCCAACTGTGTCCATGTCGACTGTGTCGACATTCGGGTCAAAAACCAGTGAAAAACTCGTGTCGACCTAAGTCTGTCGACCTAAAACCATGTCGACATTGGCCCATGTCGACCTTGAGCCATGTCGACCTTTAACCCTGTTGACCTTGGGGACAGTCAGCCTTCCGGGGTCGACCTAATGACTGTAGATCTAAGTCTGTTCTGACAGATGTACCGCTTCCCCACCAGCATGCACTCCTGTGGATACTTGAATGGTAATAGGTAACCTATGGATGCGATTAACTAAATTCCCTAGTGGCTTCAATTAGTCTGGTGTAATATCATGAAAAGCAGATATTTATATAACGTAGTCCACATTGTCACTGTCACCTTCCTGTCGTCACTCTGTGCCAGGTCCCAGCAGCAGTGTCCGGTGATGATCTTGCAGGTTGTGTGGTCCTCAGTCACTTACAGGTAAGACACCATCTTTCCTGAGGCCCCCAAGAACAGGTGTAATACCTTTTGACCCCATTGCACCAACTTGTCTGTCTCACCCCTGAATCACCCCTCAGCAGGTTTTGGATAACAGAGGTGTAATTATAGCCGTAGCCTGTCCTGAGGTTATCGATTTCCCCATGGCAACTACATGCTGGACAGAGTACTAGCACATACGCATACCGGACATGATCAGTGGTGGTATCAGGGGGAGATCAGCGGGAAATCAGGGCTGCCTTAATATTATTGTAGGCCCCTGGCAAAGCCATGCACTGGGGCCCCTGTACACTCATTCACAGGAACCAAGAAATCATAACACACTCCTCCTGCAGTCCTGCACCATATCTCTACATGCTTCCTTACAGGGACTGGCTGTCAGTGCTCTGATTGGTGGATAGCTGATTGGTGGATAGCTGCAGCCATCCACCTACTCACTGCCTAGCTGCAGATTAGGAGGCACACCTAGGGGGTTATTCTGGTTGATTCGCAAGGCTGCGAATTCACAGCCTTGTGAGTCCACCGAACCCCGCCTTGCGAATGGTTGGCTGGCGCCACCCATTCGCAAGGGCGATTTGCACGCAGGGGTTTGCAAATGGATGTTGCACAGTAACATCCATTCACAGGGCAGGGGGGAACCTCGCACATCTTTCGATGGTCGCCGACCCTCAAAAGATGTGGAAGGTGCACGCTTATAAAAGTGACTTACATATGCATGCACGCTGGGAAGGAAATGGGAGGCTCTCAGCTGCCCTTCCCCCGCACCCGCATCATGGGCTCCTCAGCATGAGCCACCCCCGCCCGCTGTCCTGAGTGCGGGCACCCAGCGAACAGTCTGTTCGCCGTGGGTGCATGCACCCTGCCTATGTAAATGCGCAGAAATGCGCACAGTGCCACCATCGGTCCCCGTGCGAACGTATTCTGGTTTCGTATTCTGGTATTCTAGTCTGCATATACATTAAGGTGGTCCTACTTATCATGCAGGGAATGCCCTGATTATCTGGTAATTCCCAGTCTCCTTCATGACAATCTACCTGCTCACTATTATGAGTTCACTCTGATTTGGTAGGCTTTATTTAGGAATACATGTAAATATCCCAGATCAACTAGACCAGGGGTGGGCAATTATTTTGGCTGGGGGGCCGCTTCACACTTCCAGTAAATATTCGAGGGCCGCACACAAAATGATATGTATATATATATATATATATATATATATATATATATATATATACACACACACACACACACACACACTATATTTTCACATATCATGATATAGGCTGGCTGCAGCAGCTTCTTACTTCATTGCATCCCACCACTGTGCAATCCCTCATAGTATCCCCATCACTGCAAATTCCCATCACACCCCCTCATTTCCTACCCACCACTGTACCCCCTATCAGCGAGCACCCTCTCATCATCCAAAATTTCTACACATTCCATTCACGCCCCTAATCACTGCAATTGCTTTACATCCCTATCAGAACATCGCCCACCAGTCAGCGGGGAGCCTGAGCGAGGGGAGCCAGGACAGGAGGATCATGGCCTTTCTGCTGCCGGTGCTGGCAGTCGTCAGTCACGCCGCAGGGCTAAAAGAAATGCAGTGCCGCCGATGTCCGACCACTCCCGCTCCGCACAGCATTACTGGGAGTGTGGGCGGGGACGCGGTCACACTAACCAATGGCGGGGAAGCAGCGTTGCCTCCCACACTCCCAGTAATGCTGTGTGCGGTGGGCGCAGTCAGGCGTCGGCGGCACTGTGCACTTCTTCTAGCCCCTGCGGCTGCCGGTTAATTGACAAGCAGCTCAGCTAGTCGGGCCGCTTGTCATAGTGATAGAGGTCAGTGCGGCGGGCCAGACCTGTGCGTCTCGCTGGCCGCATCCGGCCCGCGGGCCGTCTGTTGCCCAGCTCTGAACTAGACCGTGAACTGATTATATCAGAATACCCAACATGGCCTTAACTGTGCGGAGTTTGTATATTCTTCCCATACTTGCGTGGGTTTCCTCTGGGGACTTCGGTGTCCTCCCACATTCCAAAAATATACTGGTAGGTTGCTGTGGAATATGTGTATGCTATATAGATGACAGGTAATAAATAATAAATATATGTAATTTTTCAGGCCATCCCAGTCTGCTTGCTGAGGTATTCCAAGTCGGGATTCCCAGGAGCAGAGGAATCCTAGATGTCACATCTTCACACATGTTGCTGCGCCTATTCAGCGCCATGTTTCTCATTTATTTTGCCTTTTGGTATCAAGTTTTTGTTCAGTTAAATTGAGTGTTTTAGTCCTGTTGAAGTGTTCAAAATAAATATTCTGTTGTTCCATTCTTTCTCTCCTTCATTACCTACTGGATTGCTACTGTAAAAGGAATGGCCGTATAAGGGTTTTCTGGAATAAATTGCTGGATATCCCTTGGGAAGTATGGCCACACTGGTGGTTGTAGCAATTGGGGGACTTTGGGCATATTATCATACTACAGTATGGAAGGAATTCATGGGTGTCCACTGGCGCAATTCAATTGTGTCCCCCTCACCCTTGGGCACACATGTCGCATGTTCGCGCCCATTAGTACTGAGTTTTGCAACGCACCCAAATGGAGCCGCAGTGGAATTGCTCCAATAGGCACCAGTCAGATCAGGCTGAGAGTATGAGAGCTGCAGTTCAAGAAATGCTAAAGACTCATTGGCTGCCAGATAATAGATAGAAGCAAACTATAAAACTAGGTTACTTTGTGGTGCGGATCACCAGGGCAGCCGAGAGGTATGCAAGGCCCCGGTAAAATGTTGGGGGCGTGGCCCAATTGAGCGAGGCGTCACCACCTCCCGTGATTAAACCATGCCCCCCAAAAAATGTTTAGGGAGGTGAAAAAACACTCTAAAGTCCCCTCCCCCCCCCCCCCCTCAGCAGCAGCACACCTACAGCATGTGCTGTGCTGACAGCAGGCTCAGCATGAGCTCTCACGCGGTCAGTAACACGCTCATATTGAGCCTGCTGTCAGCAAAGCACATGCTGTAGGTGTGTGCTGCTGCCTGGGAGGTGGAAGGGGGGGGGGGTTGGAGGAGGGTCAGAACAGGGCCCCCGCTGGGCCCCTCCAGCAAGCCTGGGTAATTAGTACCCGCTTCCCCCCCTCTCTCGGCGGCCCTGCGGATCACCGGTTAGAGAGCTATAGGATTGCCAGTGTCTAGGTGGGCGTAAACAGGACGACATAGACCACGGAGAATGTCTATGTGGAAATGTTTAACACATGAAAAGATCAACATGAATCCGTCCCTATGTATGTTCCACGATGGGCTTTCCTTGTGGTGCTCTCATTAATGACAAATAGAATACACAAGCAGGAAAAGGTGTTCCTTTATTAAGTAAGATGACACTGACTACATTCCTCAAGATGTAGTTATACCTCACTGATTATTGGTAGTGCAGCGAGTGATGTCAGCTGTCAGATGGGACGGGACTACCAAAACTGAGGGTTGAAATTGGGGTAGAGACCTGTAGTGCAGATTGTATTGCACTACGTGTTACAGAGAGGATAGTGTAATAGGGAAATGCGTCAGCTTCCGTATGTCCAGACTTATTCGTTGATGAAACGCGTCAGCCTCCGTGTGTCCAGCTTCGTTCATTGGCAGTGCTTTTTCTTATCCATGTTCTTATATTGCTCATTATAGGTGGCTTGGGAGAAGCAGCGTGCGGCTTTTCTGTCACACTCACATATGTGCATTTCACATGGATTGTTTTTGGCTACATGAAAGAAAAATATAATACATATGAGCCAGTATAGGTACACTACACTGGGGTAACCATAGCCGAATGCATATACTGTATTATTGCCCTGGAACTGGCACTATATATATATATATATATTAGCTAAGCCCACTCAGAGCTAAAGCTTTGAAAGCTAATCTGCTACCTTGTGATTGCTTCTGTGTTTCTGTATGATTGTCCCTTTGTTTATGCATGTGTGAAAGAGAAAGTGATGTAGTTTCACTCGCTACCAGCAGATGGCATTGTTTCATTTACACACCGGCACTAGACATCTATCTATGAGACTAGTAAGCCCCCTCTAAGCAAATGCTTCGAAAGCTAGTAGATGTAGTTTCACTCGCTGCCAGCAGACGGCAGCGTTTCGGTTACACACGGATACCATGGACACTAGACATATATATATATATATATATATATATATATATACATACATATATATATATATATATATATATATATATATATATATATATACAAGTATATTGCAGTATATTGATAGTTATGGAACATTGAGCATATCTATAATATATATATATATATATATATATATATATATATATTATAGATATGCTCAATGTTCCATAACTATCAATATACTGCAATATACTTGTTATTCTCCATAGGCACTGTATGATCAGATACTATTATTGTGTATTTAATGTACCTTTTGATATCTCTTCTTTTTATATTACTTACTGCTGCCATTGTATATACACTGGGGTTTTGGTCAGGAAAAGGCTGACAAAGACAGAAAAAACGCTTTTTGGGCGCACTCCTTTTTAAATTTGACTGGATTAAGTGATTATTTTAAAACATAGCTTTTATTAGAGACTTTTATAAAATATATGGCACATTAAGAAAAATTAATTGTTTTGGATTTGTTTAGTATGTAGGACCTTTCCAGCGTTTGAACTGTGTACCGATAATTTAAAGAAAGAGTGGGAGAACAGTCTGCTGAAATGCTCCCAGGACCTGATGGGAATCCTGATTCAGCACAACCACCTCGTTTTGGAATCAGTTTCCAAAGAAGTTGAGACACTCGGCAAAAAATTAGAACCGTGGGAATCAAACACCTCTTTTCAACTGCAGTTTGAAAAAAACAAAAGAGACCTAGAAGACTACGAGAAGGTGATAATAGAAAGGAAAAAGAATAAATTCCACCGAGATCAAACTGACTTTCATACGGGACAAATTTTTCGCTGGACCAAACGCAACCAGCGCAGAAATCCAGACAGATACCAACCATCAAATTCCGAAACTGACCAGTCAAGCACGGAAGATCTGAGTGACGACAGCCAACAACAAGAGGACCCTCTATCTAGAAGACCAAGCAACCTAAACTACCACTCACAACCATCTGGTTCCAGTCAACACACATCGGAACCTTTTTTAGAGTACGGCAGGGGCAACAGAGGCCCAAAACAAAAACCAGACGCAGCAAAAAGAAGAGGAGGAAGAAACCCATCTCGATGGGGGCCACATATACCCAATCGATATCCCCTGAGGGGTGCGGAAACACAGGAACAGGTGTATCGCAATTACAGATAATCAACCTATCAGAACACATCCTATCCAAAACACAAGAGCAAGTTCTCCTAAAGGGGCTAACCTTCTGCCCCACATCCACTTTTGATAGGTTTCAGTGGGAAACCAATCTCCAACTATTTAGCAGAAAACTATTACTCACCAAGTTCCATGCGAAAAAAGATGACGATTTTACCCCCCACACCACATGGACAAACCAAGAATTGGAAGCTTTGCAAGCCTTGGAAGAACTTGATAGCACCACTACAAGCATTGAAACTGTAAAAAGACCAATCTGCAAAAAGCGATCCACCTTTTTTCCACCAGCAAACATCTGCCCCGAAATACAGGTCTTCACCAACATGGTCTCCCAAGACTTCGATCAACTATACAAGAAAAGGAAATATCACAAACATATAGGTAATACCAACAAAGAAGAAAGAAAAGCAATCCAAGAAATAAGAGAATGGAAAGATGTTCAAATTAAACCTTCAGATAAAGGAGGTAACATTGTTATATGGCCCCAGCACCTGTATTTACAGGAAGCCAACAGACAGCTGGATGACGCAACCTGTTACACAAAAACAATGTTTAATCCCACCTCGAATTTTCAGACGGCATACAATCGCCTCATTGATGAAGCACTAAAAAACAACATTATCACAAAAACTGAGTATCAATTTCTTCAAACTCCAAATCCTCGGGTAGCAACTTTCTATTTACTACCCAAAGTTCACAAAAATCTTAATGAACCCCCCGGACGCCCCATAGTATCCGGGAATGGGGCCTTGATAGAAAAAGCCTGTGTGTTCCTGGACACACATCTCAGACAATATGTCACAGCACTGCCCTCCTACACCCAGGACACTGCAGACGTGCTGAAAAAACTAAATGATGTCTACCTGGAAGAAAATAGATACTTGTCAGCATGGATGTGGAAGCATTATACACCTGCATCAGACATGACCTGGGCATGAAGGCGGTTAAATATTTTCTCGAAATGGACATTATTGGCGACTTCCAACTGTTCCTAATGGATCTACTAAATTTTGTCCTTCATAAAAATTACTTCACCTTCAACAATCGCTACTACATCCAAGGGAGGGGGACGGCAATGGGGGCAGCGTGTGCCCCCACATACGCCAACCTCTTCCTTGGATGGTGGGAGCGCGAGGTAGTCTTCAATGAAACCAATCATGTCTACGAAAAGTGTATAACAACATGGATGCGCTATATAGACGACATCTTTATGATATGGCGGGGTGATGAACAACAACTCCAAGAATTTTTGAATTACTTGAATACTAACACACTAAACCTTAGATTGACCTACACTCATGATCGGACCAGCATCTCCTTCCTAGATCTCAAAATTTACAGAGGGGCCCAAAACATCATCGAAACAGAGCTGTTTCGAAAATCAACCGCCACAAACAGTCTCCTCCACCAAACTAGCGCACATTTTCCACCCACAGTCGCTAATATACCAAAAGGAGAATTCTTAAGACTCCGGAGGAACTGCTCGAATGACGAAACCTTCAAGTCCAACTGCAAAGACCTTACTAAAAGACTGAAGGAAAGAGGCTACTCCAGTAGATCAATTAAAAAAGCAGAAAAGATGGTAATGACCACTAATCAGTCTAAGATACTGTTTCAAGAGAAAGGAGCCCCCTCCAAATCAACGGAAAACACCATCCGTTTCGTTGGCAACTACTGTTCTGAGTGGAGAGAAATTAAGAACATTGTACAGAACCGGTGGTCCATCATTCTCAGTGACAGCGATCTCGCCGCTAAACTGAGACCACAGGTAGACATGAGCTGGAGACGTGCACCAAGTCTAAAGGACCAGCTGGTGCACAGTCATTTCTCCAACACAACAACCAAATCCGCACTTCCCAAAGGCACCCATCCATGTGGAGGTTGCAAAATATGCCCCTACATCAACAGAAACACATCAATAAAAGACAAGTATGACAACACCATCCAGATAAAAGAATTCTTCAATTGCAGGAGCAAGAATGTAATCTACTGTATAACCTGCCAGTGCAATATGAAGTATATAGGCATGACATCCAGGATGCTCAAACAGCGGGCCTTAGAACATCTTGGCAACATACGCAATGCCCCTACTGACGTCACCAAAATGAAAAAACTAACTACAGTTGCCAGACACTTTCTCAAAACACATGCAGGAAAACCGGCAGGTTTTCAGATCTGCGGTCTGGAACAAGTACAGCTAGGACTACGAGGAGGGGATTTGAACCAAGTGCTCCTTCAAAAAGAGAGCAAATGGATCTTTAACCTGGGTTCCCTGACCCCCAATGGTCTGAACGAGGACATAAAGTATGGAGCTTTTCTAAAATAAAAACAAAAATGAAAAAATAAATATGAAACATGAAAAAACACAATAATCGAAACCAAAATTGACAAAATGAGGATACTAAGTATGGAGATTTTAAAACAATAATAATAAAAACTATAAAACGAATAATAAAATTGATCAGATAAATTCCACCCAAAATAACAAAAAAAACCAAAATAATGTCTAATAACAGAACCACACCATGCCCCACCCACCACCAATCACAAGGACATCATCCTTCACCCCATCACTATATAATATTACTATCCATCGTCACCTGTCAAATCACGACGCACTAATATCAACCCAACAGCACAAGCATCACATCACGTTTAATATTATTCACGTTGATGTACTCATTGTAATAACTTATCACCCATCATGCTATTTCAGGTATTATCCACACAGCCGGAATAGGGCTGTCTTCAGTGAAATTCCCTCACCCCCCAGATAACTGGGATGCACTTTGATGTCACTCATGTAACGTCACCGTCACTATAGAGTGTTTGTACTCACTTTCACCTGTTTGCCTGCTTCATTTTGTATCACCCCTTATTTATCTCACTTGCCCTTTTCCCCTTTTTATTTCCATTAATTCCCCAAATTATGAAATCTACAAACAACCCCCAATATTGCCGCAATCAGACAAAACAGTTGCTGCTATCAGTATGACACTTACCAATAAACAGAATGTAATTCTTTGGCAAATAGCCCCTCATTCCTTAATTAACATCGTTACAGCTACCATTAATCCTTTTCAGGTCAGGGTAATACCATATATTTCCCAGGCACGCAGCTAATACCTATCAAAGGAATGTTGACCTCAGGATTAATCTGCGGTTACACAAAGTATCAAAAATATACTTATATCAATACCGCTACAATGATAAGACATAAGATGAAGAAAGAATGATACACCAACCACTTTTGAGTTAAGAAAATGTACATTAAATGTATCAATGAACAATCAGATCCAAAAGCCGAGCACAGCAAAACGTCTGCTCTCACACACATCCGATTGGCCAAACGGTCTGTCAATCAAAAACATGGGAGAATAAAGTCAGGGCATCTGCCCTTTTCCAAAATGGCACTGCAGGAAGAAGCCCTATAGGCGAAACACGTGTCCAGCTCCACGAGCCAGTTCCCCCCGAGCCTCACCTCTCTGGCATCCATAGGCAGCATAACGGGATCCAGCCGCCGCTTCACCTACTCCGGGCCAACCAATCTTCATCCGGGTAACAGGTATCAGCGGGTCCGGCTCCCCGTCTCTCCGACTCCACGCATCCCCCCAGCCACCGGCAGTACTGGAATACAGCACCCGCCAACCCGGCGCTCTACCTCTCCGGCGCACACAGCACATCCTGACACGCTGAAGCCCGCCGTCAGCCGCTAACCCAGGCAGCGGCAGCAGGTACTTGGGCGCATCTCCCACTGCAATGTGCAGTCGGGAAGTGCTCCCATTCTGTTAACTTTGCCCAATACCATTAAGTGTCCTTTACTGTCAGCTCGGCACACCATCCACCCTGGGTCTTTCACGGGACATTTAGCTACAGAGTGTCAACACACACTGTGTCAACTAATACAACACAGTATCCATTTCACCAGCAGCTAATGAGCAGATCCTTTACCCACGCGAACAAGTAACTTTGTATCAATCATGCTTAAAACATGTATCATTTTGCCACTCCGTCTTTTTCTATCCCAAGCAAGTGAGTCAGCATGAGAAGCTGAACATATCAACTCAATAATAATATCCCTAACATCCTGAGTAATTGAACCTAGTACTCTCTGCCAACATCATCCACACAGGTGGATTTAACTGTGTCAACAATCGCAGCTTGTGCAGACTTTACTATTTCAGGCTCATAACCTGACAAGCACCAATTATCTGTTCAATCAATTGTGCAACAGTGTGTATATACAGGCAGATTTAGCCTTAAGTTTGCCACTACTCTTAAAGGTTTTCCACCTTTAGTTTTCCACAATTCTCTAAGATATATATGTGCGAGAGTATTTTTTGTGACCTTGCTGGGTTTGTCTATTTCATGCATAACTCATCGTGCCATATGACAGCTGAAAGCCTCTGAACCTATTTAACGTATTTAACGCATAATTTATATATAGTGATACACTTTGGCTCTCCTATTCACAGTTCGCCATAATACCAAAACACCGTTTTTTATATATATATATATATATTTTGCTTGTGACTTCGAGTATTTCTGCACATTTAGTCTGCCTCTCTCAAACCTATTGGTCGAGTCGGATGCGCCATCTCTATCTGTAGTCCAACAGCCTCAATGGATTGAAGTACACCGAATTAACCCAGATATATTGCCACCATACCCCGCTGGATTGCCCAAACCCTCTCCGAACTTGGAAGCCAAGCAGTGGAGGGCCAGGACAGTACCTAGGTGGGAGACCCCTGGGGAAGACCAGGTGTGGCAATATAAATATAAATACAAGGGAGGTGAATCGCCACTTCAATCCAACTGCTGTATATATGACTGCCAGATTGAGTACCATTTATGTCTGAGGCCCTTTTTGTATGGTAACCATTTTGGTATACCTATTGTGCAATACCAGCACAAAATTGTTGTCATTTCCTAAGGGGAACTGAATCATTTTTCTGCCTATGATCACTGGTAATCGTACCTTTGAGAATACAGTGCATAAATGATAAACTAACGTGTGATATAATAATTTTTACCCCTTAAACAATTATAGTTTAAGGATCACACTACATACTAAACAAATCCAAAACAATTAATTTTTCTTAATGTGCCATATATTTTATAAAAGTCTCTAATAAAAGCTATGTTTTAAAATAATCACTTAATCCAGTCAAATTTAAAAAGGAGTGCGCCCAAAAAGCGTTTTTTCTGTCTTTGTCAGCCTTTTCCTGACCAAAACCCCAGTGTATTAGCATTGAATATAAACGCAGGGCGCACCGCCAACCCCATAACTACACAAAACTTTTTAAGTAGTTTCTATAAGTTGGTTATATATCAAAATAAAATCATCTGTCCAGTCTGTGCGGATCTACACACCCTTGTTCACGCTGCCATTGTATGTCAGTAATGGAGCCTGCACACGTAGCGATATACAGGCATTTTCTGAGCGATCTCACGAGTGTGTAGGGGCCATAGTGATGCGCCACGCGTCACGATCTCCCGGCAATTAATAACCAGCACACTGGATAATAATCAGTCAGGAGCAGTGTGTTTTCACTGGAGAACATTGGCCCTGACAGATCGCTCAGCACACAGGCCCTTATTCAGATCTGAGCTCAGTACAAATTTGTTCTCAAAATGGGCAAAACCATGTGCACTGCAGGTGGGGCAGATGTAACATGTGCAGAGAGAGTTACATTTGGGTGGGGTGTGTTGAAATTTGCAGTATAAAAATAATGCAGCCAGTATTTACCCTGCACAGAAACAAAATAACTAACACAAATCTAACTCTCTGCCCATGTTACTTCTGCCCCACCTTCAGTGCAGCACTGGTTTTGTACTGCGATCAAATCTGAATAAGGGCCACAGCGCTGAAACATCGCTCTGTGCAACTCCACCCCACTTTGTACAAACGCCACGGCCAGTGTGATACACATTGGGTCTGTACATGCATATTTTCGCTGATACGCATGCACAGACCCGAAACATCGGTCCCCGGACCAAACTCACTATTTAGCGAGTAAACCTGAATCACCCCCCAGCCCCCCACTGTGTGAGGTCTGCATTGCAATAGCTCTTACTGGTGCAAGTCACGGTGTTATCAGAGCAGGTGTAGGAATAGAACTCTGTATAGGGGTTGTCAAATATGATGTTGCAGTTCTTGATTGACTTGTATTCTGAATAGCAGTTGTCATGGATCTCACAGCACCTGTATATATAAGAAGAGAGCAGAGTCTGTGATGTAAACTGTGGAAATACACCAATGACTGGCAATGTGGGCTGCAGGGCTGTCCTCACTCATGTGTTCAGGTTTGATGTTGCCCATATCAACCAATCAGATTATATCCTTTCTCTATTGCATCCTAGAAAATGATGGACAGAATCTGATTAGTTGCTATTGGAAACATCTCCTGTCATCCTGGATGCTGGTCAACATTGTGTCTAATTGAATATTGTTATCTCTAAGGATTTTATTAATATCACATAGTAGTTCTTCCAGAGTAACATGACTCTGCAGAAATATACACATAATCCTACATGTATTTACTTTCTGGTGCGATTAGAACAGTAAGGGCCTCATTCAGATTTCGGGGGTTATTCTGGTTGACGCCAAATGCCGGAAATCCCCCCCACTCGCGTGTCCTCAGGCAATTTGCAAGAGAACATTCAGCATTCTCATGGGGAAATCGCCCAGCCCGCACGCCCCCCGTCCACAATCCTTAGTACGTGCTCCCGGCGAACACCCTGCTTGCCGTCGCCGCACGCACCCTGCGTTTGCTCATGCACAGAAATGCGTAGACGCAAACATCGCTCCCCCATGCGAATGCACGCGGGAGCGAAGGGACCTGATAAGGTCCTTTATCGCAAGGCAAATTTTTTCTCAAATGGGGAAAACCATGTGCCCTGCAGGTGGGGCAGGTGTAACATGTGCAGAGAGAGTTAGATTTGGCTGGGGTGTACTTCAAACTGAAATCTAAATTTCAGTCTAAGAATAAAGCAGCCAGTATTTACCCTGCACAGAAACAACATTCCCCACCCAGATATAACTCTCTCTGCACCTGTTACATCTGCCCCACCTGCACTGCTGCATGGTTTTGTCCATTAAAAAAATGTGCCTTGCGATCATGTCTGAATTAGGCCCTAAATTCTTTGAGTGTGAGCAGTAATTACAGTTGCTTTATTTTACTGCACTAGAGGGCTCAATTTCTCTTATTCAGGTTTGCCGACTTTATAATTCTCCTCTCCGGGAGAAGCCCGGAGAGGAGAGTTCCAGCCGCCGCTCAGGGGAGGGGGCTTAAGTGTGATGTCACTAAGCCCCGCCCCATGATGACAAACTGCCAAATTCACGGATCTCCGTGGAGGGCTAAAATGACGCGATTGTGTCATTTTAGCCCCGCCCCCTTCTCTGAGACCCGAGGATTGCGGCATTTTAATGCCGCAATCCGGGGCGCAGGGGGGGCCCCCCCTGAATTCATGAGGGTTGCCCACCCTTCCTGGAGGGGGTCCCGATTTTCAGGAGACTCCCGGCCATTTCTGGGAGAGTCGGCAACCCTGCTCTTATTTATTCTTATAATTATATTGTACATATATATATATGTTAAATGGGGTGGTACTGTATGTTATTTCACAAATCATCATAGATTTGAGGTTTATACAGGTCGAGTATCCCGTATCCGAATATCCGTTATCCAAATTATTCCGAAAATCAGACATTCCAGAAAGTGAAATTTTTTTATTTATTTTTTTGCTAAAAACTCACTGGGGACATTTGTAACAGCATCACTGGGGACATGATATGTAACTGGCACTATATATGTGCAAGACAATGATTGCTTGGCATTCAAATTCAGTGCTGAGATAGTACACACATTTTGTTTCACGTTTTGAAACCTTGTTTTTTGAACAAATAACATATATTTGTGTGTATTTTATGTGGTAATAAAATATATTTGTGTGTATATTATGTGTTTATACAGCATATATGCAAGATACTTCAAAATACATCATTGAAATGTTAAAATATTCCGAAATACGGAATAATCCGTTATCCAAAATTCTCCTGGTCCCGAGCATTTTGGATAAGGTATACTCAACCTGTAGCATGATAGGTACACACATTGGGGTTAAGGTAACTGTAAAATAGCAAAACAGCAGTTGAAGTTGGTTACATTGATATATAAAGGTATGAAAGCATTCGCAGCAGTATAACAATTATGAAAAAAAAAACAATAGTAAAAAATATTGCATTAATAAAACCATTTAATCGATGGCAGGATCAATCGGGCTGCAATGTCTAGAGTACTGAGAGCAGGGTCTCGATGACATATATCCTGTGGCCCCAGTGCATACGCAGTCCCAAAACAATTGGTCAATTGCATAACTCCCAACTTACAGGGAGATGCAGGAGGGACACAGGGTTGATCGTCGAAAAAATGTTGGGGGCGTGACCTAATTGAAGGGGCGTGGCCTATACGCGCTGTTTCCCCGTGAGGTCACGCCCCCATTTTGACGCTATGGGGGCGTGAGCCTCTAGCCATGCCCCCAGCCCCCTGGCTGTGGGAATAGACGCTGTCAGCAGCCGACAGGGGGACTCCCAACAGCCCCTCCCCCTCTCCGTGGGACACTGCCGGCCGTGGGAGGGATGCGGGAATGTCCCCAAAAAGCGGTAATCGGGACTGTTGGGAGGTATGCAATTGTGACCGATTCGGGACTTCATGTGGGACTGAATCATATGCTGTAAAATGTTAGCCCTACAATACGATCACTATGGATTGCAATACTGATCGTTTTGCATCTTCAGAAACTGCCTTGTACATGAACCTGCCCCACAGTATCATCCCTTGTATAAGATTTCAGATGCATATAGTGGCTGTATGATTACACAGTATAATGTACTTTTTATATGTATGGTTTACACTTTCATTTCTATAAGCATTTAAAAAGCCTCTAAGAATACTGTACTTGCCTGTTTGTTGTAAGTATGTTGAGTATAAGGGACTACAAATATGTTTGTAAACCTACTTATCAAGTTCATCCATCGGGGTACCAGAGCCTCCCAATCCACAGTAGCATCCATATCCATTGTACTCATCCAGGGGTTTGCTGTTAGGCATTATGCACTTGATTATTTTCCGGAATTGTATGAGATTCCTGTGCTGAGGCATAGCAGACACAGCTGTAACTGATGGGAAATACTGTATTGTTAAAAATACTGGTGGTAGATGTGGGGTACAGCACATCATCTCTTATATATTTAGCCAGATCTGTCACTCATCCGCTGTGTAGCTAACGGTCCCGCCCAGCTGGATACACAAACCCGGCCCCCCTAGGGAAAAGACCAGTGTTTTATGTGTATGACGTTCATGTGTATGATGTTCCACCCCCTTGACATCTCCTCCCCCGCCCAGCCAGGGCTACAGTACACGCCCACCATCCACCATTACTCCACAGCCACCATCCACCATTACTCCCGCACCCCCCCTCTGCCAGCAAAACCCCCCCCGACACCCACGACCCCCCCCTCCCACGATTCGCGCCCCCCCTCCCGCGATTCGCAGGACCCCCGCGACACCCCCCTCCCGCGATTTGCGGGAGCCCCACGACACCTCCCGCGATTCGCGGCACCCCCGCGCCTCCCCTCCCACGATTCGCGGCACCCCCGCGACCCCACCTCCCGCGATTCGCGGGACCCCCACGACCGCCCCCTCCCGCGATTCGCGGCGCCTCCCCTCCCGCGATTCGCTGCACCCCCGCGACCCCACCTCCCCCCATTCGCGGGCCCCCCCGCGACCTGCCCTCCCGCGATTCGCAGGACCTCCGCGACCCCCCCTCCCGCGATTCGCGGCACCCCTGCGACCCCCTTTCCCCCCATTCGCGGGACCCCCTGCGACCCCCCCTCCCCCATTTGCGTGCCCCCCCTCCCGCGATTCGCAGGACCCCCGCGACACCCCCCTCCCGCGATTTGCGGGAGCCCCCTGCCATTTGCAAACCCCTGCCCCCTCCCGCGATTCACGGCACCCCCCTCCTGCGATTTGCGCCCCCTGCGATTATAGCCCCCCATGTCCCCCCCCATCCGTGATTTGTGCCCCTCCCCCCCCCCCCCGGAATTTTCGGACCCCCCTCCTGCGATTCACGGCACCCCTCGCAACCCCTCCTGCGATTTGTGGACCCCCTCCCGCGATTCACGGAACCCCACAGCATCTCCGGCGCCCCCTCCCGCGATTCGCAACCCCCTCGTGACACCCCACCCCCCGTGATTCACACACCCCTCCCACGATTCACGACGTCCCCCGCACCCCCCCCCCCCTCCCGCCCTCCCCCAATTCGCGGGACCCCCTCCCGCGATTCGCGAACCCCCCCGTGATTCACACACCCCTCAAAAGATTCACGGCAACCGCCCTACCGCGATTCGCAGCCCCCCACGACCTCCCCCTCCCGCCATTCATGACCCCCCCGGTCCCCCCTCCCGCGATTCGCGGACCCCCGCGACCCCCCTCCCTACATTCACGGCACTCCGCTCGCCCCTCCCTCCCGCGACCCCCCCCTTCCAGTGATTCAAGGCCCCCCACTGCCACTATTATACAGCCTCCTGCTCTCATACACCCCCTTACTCCCTCCCAATGCGAGGAGATGCTCACCCACTGCCGGGAGCTGCATACTGTCCCCCACCCTCATCCAGTTCTAGGAATGCCCATCGACCATCAATGATTTCTAATCATCGATGGTTTATGGCCGATGTTGAATACTTTGGGAGGACCAGATGGTTTCCCTACATCAATGGCAAAGGAGAACCAATCAAGTTTCAAATTTTTTTAAGGTGCCGGGACATGGAGCATAGCTCCGCCCCCCCCCCCCCCCCCCCCCACACACACACACACCCGGAAGTCCCGCCACCGAGTTCTGATTGACCCACTGCCTATTCAGTCAGATATATTGGATGACCATCGATAGCTACAACAATCGATGGTTATCCAAGTAATATGTTACTACTATCGATGGCATGGTGCAAAATCGCCATCAATGCCAACCATCGATGGTGTCTGCACCAATGCCCATCCCTACTCTGCAACAGCCAAAAACCTTTACTACTGCTCATGCCCACACACCTCTATCACTGCCCTGCCTCCTGATCTCCTGTCCCGTAACTTCCGCCAGTGGGAAGCCGTCACCCTGTGTTGCCCACATTCCCCTATCATGCTTTACCACCCAGCCTCCTGCTCTCATGCACCCTAACTCCCACCCAGTAGGAGGAGACACTGACTCAGTGCCACCGTCCTGTACTCCTGTACTGCCACGCTGGACCCTCACCCACTGGCAGAAGCTGCACAGTGTCCCCCACCCTCCTCTTTAGTCCCCCTTATGCCCACATACCCCTATCACTACCCAGCCTCCTGTTTTCTCAGTGGGGAGCCGCTGACTCAAAAACACCCTACTATACTATTGCACACACACATACACACCTCAACAACACGCACACCCCCCCCCACACCCACAAATGTCACTGTACCCTCCACACTATCAATGTACATCTTACTCTGTAACCGCTTTTTAATTAAACAAAACAATACACACCCCCTTCCACATCATATGCTCTCTATTTAACACATTTCACCTATAACTCAAGTTGCAATACAGGCATCTTACATACAATTCTAACCATATTTCTCACAATACAAACGTTCACAAATGAAGGGGGCGCAGCCCCTTACGACGGTGTGAAGAGCGCCCGTAGGGCCCGATGAATCACCTAGTAACATATATTACTTCAACCCATCCAAATCCTTTGCCCTTCATATCTCAACCCCGCCATCTTCAATAAACAATCTTAAAACTTCCTATCCCTTTGTCTGGAAGACATCACAGATAACATATTTAGGTAACATATCGAGTAGCTGACGCAATCTGTAAGGAATATCCTCAGTAGATGGCAATATAAAAAAAATTCCTGGCTGGGTAGAGTTAATGTAATTAAAATGACTATCCTACCCAAATTATTATATATTCGCCAAACTCTTCCGGTTCACGTCCCCCGAATCCTGGTTTTGCATCATGCAGTCCCTGATTCAACAGTTCGTATGGGCCCGTAAACGTCCCAGGATCGGTAGGTCCATAATAGACCGCTCTGCGTACAGTGGCGGATTTCAATTATCGATCTTAAAGAGCTATTACAATGCAATACTGCTCAATAGAATCTTGGACTGGACCAGAAGTAGAGATTGCAAACAGTGGGTGGAATTGGAAGGGGAATGTATGCAACAGTACCCAGAAATTTTCCCCTGGCTTCCCATACTGGTTAGGCCTCCTACTACTCACCCCACTGTTTCCCCTACACTCTTGTTCTGGAAAAAGATACGTGGTGACACACATATCTCCTCGACTTTTGGCCTCCTTACGTCATTCCTAGGCAATCCTGAGTTCTCCCCATGATTGATACTAGTACACTTCAGACTATGGGCATTGGAAGGTCTCTTTAGGGTGGGACAACTGGTTCAGCCTTCTGGTGTTAAACAATTTTCAGATACTGTATGTGTTTGAAGTGGAAAATCCCCTCCAATGATTTTTGGAAATACCTACAAGTTAGACACTTCCTAAACACAAATGACAGGGCCAAATTAGCAGCTAGGGAACTAACACCGTTCGAAAGACTGTGTGTATCCCCTATTAATCCCAGACATACGATCTCCACTTTATACAAGCTACTTCAACTTACTGAGGGCCAAAGTCTTCCTTCTTTTACCCAGAAATGGGAGAGAGATCTAGGTATATATAGTATAAATCTAGGTATAATATAGTATAAAGTGTTAATGAGATGGTACATGTGCCCTTTTGTGCATTTATGTACCTGCACTGTGGGGCATTTATGTACCTGCACTGTGGGGGCATATATGTACCTGCACTGGGGGGGGGGGGGGGGGGGGCATTTATGTACCTGCACTGTGGGGGCATTTATGTACCTGCACTGGGGGGGGGGGGGCATTTATGTACCTGCACTGTGGGGGCATTTATTTATTTATTTGGCACTGTGGGGGCATTTATGTATTTTTCACTGTGGGGGCATTGATGTGCCTGCACTGTGGGGGCATTGATGTGCCTGCACTGTGGGGGCATTGATGTGCCTGCACTGTGGGGGCATTGATGTGCCTGCACTGTGGGGGCATTGATGTGCCTGCACTGTGGGGGCATTGATGTGCCTGCACTGTGGGGGCATTGATGTGCCTGCACTGTGGGGGCATTTATGTACCTGCACTGTGGGGGCATTTATGTATTTGGCACTGTGGGAACATTTATGTAGCTGCACTGTGGGGGCATTTATGTATTTGGCACTGTGGGGGCATTTTTGTATTTGGCACTGTGGGGGCATTTATGTACCTGCACTGTGGGGGCATTTATGTACCTGCACTTTGGGAGCATTTATGTACCTGCACTTTGGGAGCATTTATGTACCTGCACTTTGGGAGCATTTATGTACCTGCACTGTGGGGGCATTTATGTACCTGCACTTTGGGAGCATTTATGTACCTACACTTTGGGAGCATTTATGTACCTGCACTTTGGGAGCATTTATGTACCTGCACTTTGGGAGCATTTATGTACTTGCACTGTGGGGGGCATTTATATACCTGCACTGTGGGGGCATTTATGTATTTTGCACTCTGCTGCCGTAATTTGAATATTGGAGACAACTGTGCTGCGTAATACGGCGAACTGATTGTTTGCCGTGGGTGCACGCACCCTGCGTCTGCACATGCACAGACGCACACCATAGGTTCCCTGTGCAAATGGGGGGCCGAATGAACCAGAATAGTGGCCATTGTCAGGTATGGTATAGTTTATGTAGCTCACAGGTATATGGAAATACATTATATCACATTTATCCTTATTAGCGTAGCAACACTTACTCTGTTAATAGGAACATTGTAAAAACTGCTTAAAAAACAAGTTACGTGACTACTTGATTTACATATAACTAATACCCCTTTCATACCAGAAGCAAATTACCGGGTTCTTGACCAGGTGCTCTTTACCAGGGTCGGTGAGCCGGGATTTAAGACCCGTGTTGACCCTTTCACACCAAAGAAAAACCTGGGTCTTTCAGCAAATTCCCGGGTTGAAAAGCTTTAACTCGGTAATTTCCAATGTCATACTGCATAATCTATCTATCTATCTATCGTCTATCTACAGGATAATACATATTCTCTGAAAGTGACATTTAATTATAAATGATTATTTATTGCAGTTATCTATTATTTGGCCCCCAGGATTGTGAGAGGACGATCAACAGCTGACAAATAGCAAATAAGAAAGTTACTTATGGGAACCATCTATACTGGAGCCAGAAATTAATTATCCAAAACAGCTACTTACAGTATGTGCAAAAGCTAAATAGTTTTAGAATTCGATAATGCTAAAGTAAAATAAGGGACATGCTTGTCTCCCTTCTGTAGTCTTACCAGCGAGGAGCAGAGTCAGGAACATGCAAGGTCCCATGGTGACAGAGTAAGACATGTACAATGGGACACACTGGTCTTATATCAGGTGGTGACCTTGGCTCCAGGTTATGGAACAGTGCGTTCCCTCTGTTCTCAGAGGGGGTGAATGGGAGCTGGCAATCATACACAACTTGGGGCAGTAGCAGAAGTCACATAAGGAAACAATTATTCCCTACAGTAACAAATGTTCTGGCGCTCACCTAAAGCTACAAGTTCATGTAAGATGTACAGAAGGTTCAATAGACTGAGGAGGTCTTTGTTTTATTACTGAATTCCTTAACCAATGTCTTTTGATTTCTGATGGGGCAGCAGGCGAGGCCTTACCTGCAAATATATACGCTGCCTAGCGAGCGGGTCTGAATTAGACCCAAACTCTGTTATCCGGATGACAGGTCGATAATTCCCCCAATTTATGTTTGTTATAATTAACTTTATTATACTTTCTAGTTTATCATAGTCCAAAGAATATCGCAAAAAAGTTACCTTAAAGGTCTGCACGGTGATGTCATCAGGCACTGATGTTGTCCGATCTCTTCATAGGGGAAGTAGAGGGGGGGGGGGAGCAAGGGAGGGAGGCAATGCTTCACATATTCCACCCCGTTTTGGAGGGTGTGCAGCATTAGGTGAAAGTGATGGGGTGGGGTGGCAAAATGGGGTGGAAGGGGTGGAGCAAGAGGGGATAGAAAGGTGTAAATGAGCATGGGGGGGTGGAGGGGGTAAGGCAAGAAGGGAGGGGGAGAAGGTGGAGTGGTGCGCTATCAATAGCAGCTGGCACTGGGTTGTCAGGCCCCCCAAAATTTAGAAATATAAACAATGGTGTGCCAGCGCTAGCTGTTCAAATCAGGTAAACAAGACGGTACTCATAAAATAATGATTTATTAATTAATAATATCACAATATAATCATCTGTCTCAGATCATATAAAATAAACGTAGATGAAAAAAAAAATGTATGGATAAAAATTTTTTGAGCAATAGTATAAGATATACTCTGGGTAGTATGAGAAATTGGGTCTAGGACTCCATCAAGATTACTTGGAGAAGTACAATTTTATATTACCATCCTTTATGTCTCCTGGTAGAATTGGTATGTCCAGGGATTGTTGACCCCAATGTCCTTTGCCCTATGATTTCAAGGGCTCAAGCCTCCCTATTAAGCATGTGGTCTCCTTTTGTGGCTGGATTAGGAACAATGCAGATATCCCAATATTTGAAAAGTCCAGTTTAACAGGAGTTACCATTCGTCGGTGGGAGAGTGGACTGGTCACGCTGGATGGATTGATAAGAGTCCAAACTGGTTGGTATCAGCTCATGAATGTAGGAAAGTAGAAGACAGAGCGCGCCACTACTTAAGAAGTTCCACCACCAGAAGAATCCGAACCGACAAATCACTGTACAACAGTTTTAATATAATTTGTTTAAAAATACAATAAAAACATTTTTATCTGTATGCAGTCGGTTAATCGATTCGGTATAACCAGGAAAACAACCAACGCGTTTCGTCCAAAGACTTCCTCAGGGGTAACTTTCTAGGTTGTGGAAAGAGGCCATATTACTTACTTTATATAAACAATATTTAGATGATGACATTTTAATACTCAAAATGTACATACCCGTAGGTAAATGAACGGTGAATATAAGTATTAACTCCGGGTAAATATCTTACTGACAAGATGTATAGAGATGTATAAATTGATCCCTTGGAGATCTTAATGCTAATGCAAAGCTGCATCTATAACACAAGTAACAACATATACAAAGGAAAAATTGTGAGGAGGAGAGCAGGAGCAAGCGGTTTACAAAAGGTGGCCATGATGAATTCAGCACATACCAATTTCCATATGTATCACTTAAAACCAGGTCTTGAGAGGATCTCTTCAAGCCAATTCCTTAAGTGTTCCAATGTGTTTAAGTGGTATCTAAGATATACCATAGTTGACATGACTATATTCTTATCAGTACGTTTAAATACATGTTATTTAAAACAGTGGTTTAACAAACACAAACATTTTTGCATACTCAAACAGTGTACATGCCAGGGTGAAATTTAGAGAAGGTTTCAGCCTTTACATACCTCAAGGAGTAGGATGTCAGCAGACAAATATCAACCAACTGCAGGCAACTCACATGGTTTAAGACCAGGGTTTATATGGGAAGTGATCCACTATGTCACTTCCTGTGGGTGTGTTTGGCCTAATCCGGCTGTAAGTGATTATTAAATATACTCAGGGTGTCTATTTGGCACTCAATTAACGTGATTGAGGGCCTTATAGAGCTTATACATCATACCATATGATAATATATTAAGTAGTGATGGTAGTTTAATCATTAAACCATTGTGGGTAACCGCGTGCGTTCCATTATTCGGTTCAGGTGACGTCACTTCCGCGGCGTCACTTCCTGTTACTATTACAGTATATGGAACATAGAACTCCGTTAAGAATTACTACATATATTAGGCTGTGGACTGATTTATAAGTGCAAAATAGTGATAGGAAGTGTTATATACATAGAATGTGTAGCCTGAATGTAGATGATGTCTTAACGTGAGTGATCGCGTGCGTTCCATCATGCGTGTCACGTGACGTAACTTCCGGTTTCTAACCCGGAAGAAAGTGATATACAGACGGCGCCAGCCTTATGCTTGCTGGCGAATCGCCAGCAACACGGCGCGCCATCTGACTGAGACGCGCGTGCGTCCCCCACGCACGCGCGTCTCAGTATCCGGGCGGCCGAGGGGGGCTGGGGGGACCCGAGGAGGCTGTGGGGGGGTGCGGGCGCCCGGTGTGGGCACCGGGCGACCGTCGGAAGGGGACGGCAGCACCGTCGGAAGGGGACGCGCGCGCACCTCGTGCGCGCGCGTCCCCTTCCGACACACAGATGGCGCCGGGAGCAGGGAATGGCGATGGCGTCGCCATCGCCATCCCCTGCAAAGATGAGCCCGGCCCCATCTGTAGCGTGCTGAAAACTATCTTACTGTGCGGACAAGTGTGCAGATTTTAGACCAGCTATAATATATAGATAAAGATATAGTGGTCTCAGTGTGTATTAAGAATCATATGGAAATAATATTTAATTTATTCATCCTAGACGTGGATCTTTAATAGCGGTCTGTTGACTAGGCCGGAAGTGGCTCGTTCCATTAGACTGATATGGTGGATGTGTGACCATATACGTGTCATGTACCCGGAAATAGAGTGTCCGACTCCTACATATGTACAGTATAAATGGGAATAATAATAATACTCCCATTTGGTATTTAATGTATAAATGGGGAAAAAAATATATAATACTCCATTTTTGGTATATGTGAGTGTTACCAACAATAATAGCTAGATACTATAGGTGAATGAATTAAAAATTTAGCGCACTGATGGTAAACTATTAAAGCGATTTTAGTGAATATAATTAAGGTATGTGGAACAAATACTTTGTTACGCATAAAACTAGATGGAATCATTCCCATTAACTTGCATGGACGGTCTCTTTAAGGCGGTATCTATTAATCTATTGAAATAGTAGCAAAGGGTAGTTCAATAGTAAATGATTAATATAAGAGGGAAGTAATCTGAAACTTTCTCTAATTACAAAAATAATAGGAAACACATTATTCCAAAACAACTGGGACAATATATACCATGTAGCTTTTTACAGATTTACACATAGGACCAGTACAATGTTTTTACAATAATATACATAATAAGAAATTCACAAAGATGGTAGTGTGATTTTCTAATCCACCAGACCGGGATACGGTAACTCATTAGTCTCTTCCATAATCCAATCACAGTAAATCATCAGATTTTACAATCAGTTGAAATCGTAATATAATAGACACAATGTAGATAGAGTCCCATAATAGTGATACATTTAATAGGGTGCTTAAGAGATAAACATGGAAAGTGAAAAAAATGGGATAGCTAGTTAGCCTAAAAAAGACACTATGGCCCTTATTCTGATCGGTGCGGCCGGAGCCGATTATGCGGCCAGGACCGTGCGTGCGAAACCCCGCCTTCCATACGGATCGCCAACTCCGTCCGTATGTGGTAAGAAGCTGTCCGAACGGACCGCACGTGTATTTTTCACGGAATACGCCTCCTCCATCTAAGGGAACCTCCCCCACAATTCGATGGTCGCAGACCATCGAATGCAGGACCGAGTGCTCCACCAGCACCCGCAACCTCAGACCACACGGACATTTTTCCGTGCAAAAGCAGGGATCTGGGCGGGCAGCTGACATCCAGCGATGTCATATATCCGCCCCCTACACGTGCGTCACCGCCGCATTACCATACGTACGCCCAGCGTTTTCATGGGAACGCCCATGAAACGCGGGGCGTATGCATATGGTAATGAGCCCAAATAGCCCTGCACGCCCCTCTTCACCCCCTGTTCGGAGTGTTCACATATCATGCGGGATTTGGCCGTACGCCCCGCTCGCACATGCGCAGAGACGCCTCTGCACATGCGCAGACACAAAACATCGGCGGGCCGAACGCACGCGGATATATCCGCACCGATCAGAATAAGGGCCTATGTCCACACTTTCATTAAGACCGTGTGGGATCAGGGAGTTGAGTGAATAGATCCAGAAGGTTTCCCTTTTGCATAAAGAGAGATCTCTATCTCCACCTCTAGGATTTTCTAAAATCTGTTCTAAAATGGTGAAAGAGAAATTGTGCACATCGACAGTAGAGTTGTGATTCTCTAAGTAATGTCTAGGCAGACTGTGGGTAAGGAGTTTGTTTTTTATATTACGGATATGTTCCTGTATTCGTATCTTCAATTGGCGCTTCGTTTTGCCAATGTAAGTTTTGCCACATTTACAGGCAATTCTATAGACTACATAAGTGGAGTTGCACGTTGTGGCGGAATTTGCAGTATGTTCTCTTTTATCGATGGTACATTTAAATTTTTTTTTTTTCTACTAATTTACAGCATCTGTTGCAAGGATTACATCTGTTGACCTTTTCCAGAAAGTTGGTTTTTGCGCTTGTTTTCGAAGTGGTTTTAAATCTGCTCGGTGCAACAATACATTTTAGATTGTTAGCCCGTCTGAAGACTATATTCGGTCTGGGGGGAAGATGTGGTCCCAAGATGTGATCCTTGAGTAAAATGCCCCAATGTTTCGTTAGGATCTTTTTTATCAGATTACTTTCTCTCGTATATTGGGTGATAAACGGTCTTTTATATTAAGAGGTTGTTCCATCTTGACTGTCAACTATTTTGTTGAGAATTTCTTCTCTGCTTTTTAAGGCTGCATTCTCAATTTTTGACGGATCATATCCTTTCTCCAAAAATCGATCTGATAACCTAAGAGATTGTTCATTATAGTCTTCCAGATTACTGCAATTGCATCTGATCCATTTAAATTGTGCAAATGGGACATCGTTCTTCCACCGTGGAGGGTGGCAACTGCTATATGGAATGAAACTGCTGGTGTCGACTTTTAAAAAAAAGTTTTTGTACTGATTGGTTCGCCTATAGTGCCCGTTAATTCCAGATCTAGATACTCTGGGTGAGATTTAATAGGATGAGAGCTTCAGAAAGTGAGAGATTTAGTGAGAAATCTCCAGCTTTTTTAAAGTGGCAATCATTTACACGGCAAAATCTAACTGGTTTTGCAGTGTACATGATTGCCACTTTAAAAAAACTGGAGATTTCTTACCAAATCTCTCACTTTCTGAATCTCTCATCCTATTAAATCTCACCCTCTATACTTTTGTTGTTGGTTTGGTGCGTGAATTTCAGATTGTATTCGTTATGCTGTAGATGTTCCATGAATATCTCGATACTGGTTATATCACCACACCAAATGAAGATAAGATCATCTATATATCTTTGGTATAATTTTATGTGATGTTGGAATTCAGAACCATAAATGTACTGTTCCTCCCATACCCCCATAAGGAGGTTCGCTTACGAAGGGGCGAATTTTGTCCCCATAGCTGTTCCGGTTGTTTGCAGATGGTATTTTCCATTGAAATCGAAGAAATTATGGGTGAGAATATATTTCATGCTTTTCAGCACAAAATTAATCTCATCCGGAGTATGGTCTATATAGCTCGACAAAATGGTAGAGACCGCTTCAATACCCTTTTCGTGGGGTATGGAGGAGTACAGTGCCTGTACATCCACTGTGAGACATATGTAACCTTCTTCCCACGAGAAGTATGTTAGTTTTCTCAAAAGTGAAGTGGAATCTTTGATGTGTGATTTATTTCTCAACACATATGGTTGGAGAAGTATATCTAGAAAATCAGATAAATTACTACTTAAAGATTGAATTCCGGCTACAATGGGACATCCCGGATGTAGTTTATCATTCTTATGAATTTTAGGAATATGGTAAAAAATTGGAACCAATGGATGTTTCTCAAAAAGATATTCAAATTCCTCATTACTGATCAAAGACTTGGTTTTGGCGTCCATAAGCAAGTTGTAAAGATCTTTCAGGAAGTTCCATGTAGGTGTATCCATCATAAAGGAGTTTAGTTGCCTCCTGAAGGTATGACTCTTTGGATTGTATCACCACTGCACCACCTTTATCAGCATTCCTTATGATTAGGCTCTCATCTTTTTTCAAACTTTGGAGTGCTTTTTTCTCCTGCAGATTCAAATTACCTCTATACTTTGTACTGGTTGGTTTTATTTATTTTTTTAAATCCTGATTCATGAGATTGTAGAAGATATCAAGGTTGCTACCCTTTGATTCAATGGGGTAGAACTTTGAATGGTTTGAAACCCGAGGTTTGATCTTTTCTTTCAGTTCAGTAGAAGGATTTTTGAGGAAATGTCTCTGCAGTGTCAGATTTCTTAAGTATGTATTCAAATCTATGAATAAGTTAAATGTGTCAGTGTGATTATCAGGAGTCACAAGGGAGATTACTATTCGCACAGGACCCTCAGGACCCAATTGGAGGATTATGGGTGGACCCCTAATTTGTACACTGAATATTCTGTGTCAAATACTGTGGGGGGGGGGGGGGTGCTACCACTGGACATCAAAATTGACACATATAACAAGAGAAGAAAAGTATGTCCTTGTGTGGTGCACCTACTAGTAGGTGCACCACACAAGGACATACTTTTTCTTCTCTTGTTATATGTGATTATCAGGATTAAATTTTAGACCTTTGAGAATATAGATAGTGAGATCTTTGTTGGGGAAAGGTCCTTCTCAGAGAGGTTAACAATCCCGGTTTCGGGTTTCCTTGAAGGTTTGGGGCTATCCTCTTTGGGCTTTTATCTGCTGCCTCTGCACCCTCTTCTCCGCCATTGAACCCTTGTTTTATCCCTTGGGGTGAGTCCAATCGGTCGTATAGTATATCTTCTTTCTGGAGGTATGAATTCTTCCTTTCCCCTAAAAAATGGTGATGATGTGATGAGGGTCTTTCTTGTGAGGGTGTTCTATATCTCCTCGTTTTTTCTCTATACGATGGTACTCTGTTGTTCTCATATTCTTGAGGGATTCTGCTACGGTGTGAGTTTGTTTGCTGGGGGGGTTGTCCGTAATGTTTGCTTGGGGGTATCAGTAATGTTTGCTGGGGGGGTTGTCAGTAATGTTTGCTGGGGGGTTGTCAGTAATGTTAACTGGGGGGGGGGGTGTTTCAGTAAAGTTTGCTGGGGGATGTCAGTAATGTTTGCTGGGGGGGGGGGGGTTTGTCAGTAATGTTTGCCAGGGAGGTCAGTAATGTTTGCTAGGGGGGTCTGTCAGTAATGTAAATCCCAATGCACGCACCTCTTTTCCTCCTCTGCACCCCTGTGTATGTAGTCAGCAGGGTCTGCATGGCACTGGTGGTTGTGGTGGTGTCACACTGAGCCTGGGCACACTTCCCTGTGCTGCTGCTTGCACTGGAGAAGTTGTGATCAACTTTTGCTAAAGCCTATGGCTGTGTGACTATATGCGGGATGTATTAAAATACATTGCTGTGCCACCGCAGCGATGCTATTGCATATGTATTAACATACTGTATGTGATTAGCATCGCAATGCGGGTCTCCGTCACCTCCCTGGGCTCTCCTCACTCCCCCCATGCCTGGAAGCCTAAGCAGGCTGTCCCCAGTGCCTCCTTCTCCCCTGCAGCCAGAAGGACCTCCGGCTGCGTTGCTAGGGAAAGGAGGAGTTTACCTTCCGGGTCCAGGCTTCCTGGAGGAAGGTAAGCCAGAGGGAGGGGGGTCGGCATATGCGGAGGAGGTTGGCGGGTTGCGACTGGTGGCAATAAGAAGCCCATTGGCTTCTATAGGGTATCGCCACCCAAAGGTGGCAATACCCTGGCCAGCAAAAACTCAGCAGCCGGGTCTTAATACATTTGAATACTGGGTTGAATACTAAATTCCTTTCAATTTTCCATACCCTCACTTCAAAATTCCCACTTCGATCACTTTATATATATGTATGTGTATATATATTATATATATATGTGATAGGGGCCCCACTGCACTGCTTTGCCAAGGGGCCCATAATGCTCTTAAGATGGCCCTGGCTGACTAGCATCTGCTTTTGTCAGAGACATCTCTCCATCTCCCAGGCCACCACTGTACAGTACAACAACCTTAATGCAGGAGCCCTGCACCGTTGACCTACTGTCGCAACCTCGGTGGTAAATTGGCGGCCCAGGCACCATTGTCGAAGTCGATGAAAGCCTCTTCGTCAAACATAAGAGTAACGTTGGCCGCATGCTGCCCCAGCAGTGGATCTTTGGGGGAGACCGGAGAGTGCTTTTTGATGGCAGTCGAGAGGCGTGATGTCAGCACCCTCATGGCTGCCATCGACAGGCACGTGTGACCGGGGATGCCGATTTATTCGGACTGCTGGAGGGTCTACAGGACGGAGCAGGCTGGGTACCACTACGCCAGGGTGAACCACCAGTAGCACTTCGTGGATCCAGAGAGCGGGGTTCACACCCAGAATATAGAAAGACTGTGGCGCAATAAGCGCCAAAGGGGGACTGCGCGCCATCAGCTGGACTCCTACCTGCAGGAGTTCATCTGGAGGAAGACACTTGGCGCTGAAGACCCCTTCCAGCGCATCCTGCACGCGCTGACCCTGCTCCCCCAGGCAGAGAAAGGTGACGCCGCAGAGGCAGACTTCGTGTGTTGACTTCGGCTGCTGTTTCTGCCAGTGCAGTTTCTGAGGAGTGAACTTTTTCTAATTTTTGTCTCTTTTTTTCTTCTTGTTATTCTTGTCATTTGTCTCATGGGCATAGTGACCAGTGAATACCAATAGCTACCTGTGACCAGCACATTCTTCTGTTCCTGGCTTACTGGCTGCCTTACATCTCTCTGCATAGGGTGAGTGTCTGTGAGTGTGTGTGAGTGTATCTACCTCTTTCCTTATATCACAAATTCACTGATTGAAGTTGCCTAGTTCCCATGGAAATATTGGTTTCCAGTACTCAAGGTGTCATAAAATCTAGTTTTCCTTAGTTTAGTCCCTTTGAAGTACCCCAGTTTAAACAGTTGTATCCTGTCCTGCAGTATAACTGGACCATAGCTAGTTTGCATTTGCTAAACATATACCGTCTGTGCTAAATAGTATATGCTTAAAATACCCTTTTGTCTTATTGTTCTGTTATTTGCATCCTGGGGTGTGAAGTACATTACTTTGTTTATACTTGGTTAATAAGGATGTATGGAACTGGGGGAATCAACACATCTCTATCTGCTAATTAGCATGCCTTAGACATTTCGTCTCCTAAATGAATTCAGTTGCATTTGATATGTTACAAAGTGGTCATTCATATTATTTAGTAAAACAAGCTACACTACAATGTCTAAACATTAAACTCTGATATCCTAATTATTAAGCTATTCCTACTTATATATACACATGATACATAATATATACTATGGTTAAAATCACATTACATTAATTATGGTATAAAACAATATCTATATTTCTATGCAAGCCAATTGCCTATATGGTAACAGTACTTAGAAGCTATAGCGTCTAAGTAGTAGACGCAAAATTCAGACGCCCCCTTTGTTAGCGGTTTGCCGGGGGTCTACTTTAGACGCACCCTTTGTTAATGGTGTGCCGGGCTGTCTATTTCTCTGTGGAACTGCAAGTGCCACAATGACCTGTCAGCGCTGGGCTGCCGCTGAGTCACTAAGCTGACAACGAAATTCAAGCTGGTGTCGTGAAACTACACAAGTAAGGCTGCTACACTGATTCAGATTCAAAATTCAGACGCCCCCTTTGTTAGCGGTTTGCCGGGGGTCTACTTTAGACGCCCCCTTTGTTAGCATTGTGCCGGGCTGTCTATTTCTCTGTGGAACTACAAGTGCCACAATGACCTGTCAGCGCTGGGTGCCGTGGAGTCACTACACTGACAACGTAGTTCAAACTGGCGCCGTAAAACTACACAGTAAGGCAGCCGTTGGACTACGCTGATAACGTAGCTTCAAACAAACTTAGTGTAGCGCTGCTGCCGGGGCTGCGCTGATAACGTTCAATTCAAACTTAGTGTAGAGCTGCCGCCGTGAAATTTAACAAGTACCCATATTTCTGTTCTGGGCTTTATAAATAAGCATTGATTGTGTAGGAATAGTTAAGTTTCAGTGTCTTACACACTGTATCATTAAACTGGGTGTTTGGGCGGCAGGCGGTATGTACTTGTTTCACACAGCCTACTGAATCAGGCCCACAGTTTGTTCTTCAGCCTTGGTGAGTTTTTAATAAAACACCTCTATACTGTACCTTAGGACACATTTTTATTTCAGGTGCCCTTTCCAAATCGACTTACTGTATTGCTTATATTTATTAACGCAGTGGGGCACAGCACCTAACGGCCTTATTGAATGCAGAAGTTGTGCAATTTTTAAAACTTTTTTAATTGATTTTTTACAAATGCCAACTCACACTTCAGTCTTAGAGTGCTTTGCACTCAGTGGGGCATGGCCAAGCCCTGGACACACATGTTTTTTTCTTTCACACTGCTGAGAATCACTGTGCTTACATAATGTATAGTAATGGTGGCATGAACAAGTGTGCACCAATAAAGGGTTAATGAGGGCAGTGACAAAAAAACACCAGTAGGTCAATGCTGCTCCTGTATTGTGCCGTCCGCTTGGCTTCTGCTGTAAAGTGGTTCCATGTATCACCACAGGAGGGACTTATACATGGGAGCGGGGCTTAATGATGGCGCCATGCATACCCATAGGAGGGACCTAATAAATGGGGGCGGGACTTAATGATGGCAAGCCGTCATTAATTCCTGTAAATGTTGTGATTTATGGCTCTTCGGGGAGGGGGTGGTACTAAATGATGAGATTTGCATCATTTTAGTACCAACCCCTCCCAAAATATCCGAGAATGCCGGTATTCGACAAGCATAGGGTGAGGGTGTGGCGCCGATGCAGGGCCCGCCTAAATGCGGGCATCTTGCACACCGGGAGGGGGACCAGATTTGCGGGACCCTCTCAGCCATTACAGGAGGGTAGGTAAGTATGAACGTGTATAGAACCCAAAACACGTGATATCTGATGCCAGGAAGATTTTGTTTTGCTTCATTTTGGAATCAGAGCCTGGTGGAAACCTAGAGTCAGGGCTGGGATCCCGAAAAATCCGATGGGCTCAGTTCTCGGAGAACAAAGATTCTGCATAGTATCGAAACCGGCCGGTGGATAACAGGGGGAGCATCAGAGGACTTGAACACTATTCCAATGGGTCCAGGGATGCCTGTATGGTTGTTATATCTTTGCCTTTTTGTTTACATTTACTTGTGGACAAAACCTTAAGGTGAGAGTCGCTTTGTGATATCCCTCTGTCTTTTTTACATCTGGTTTTAAGAAAATTGTATTAAATGATATTGTGCTATGATGGCTCTTCACTCTGTCATCTCTTATATTAGTTAACCTTCTCTGGATGTGGAGGAATAAGTGAAGCCGTTTGTGACTGGACCTGTCTCTCAATAAACGCGTTTGTCAACCTCACCATTAGACATTCCCCTATGGTGCGAGTCAGTGATTACTTTTATTGTAATTATTTGAATACTGATTATCCCTGTGATATCAAACTATCGATATTTCTTCTCCTTTCTGGGTATCACCATCCTTGGAGAGGAGGAGGTGTAAAAATTTCAAACGCCCAAGGAACGCTCCAAATCTATATTTTTGGTATTATATGTTTGCTTTATTGAAGTGGTTCTTCAATCTTGGTAGCAGTACCTCAGGCTGCTTGTAGCACATGGTATATAGGAACACAAACTATTTGCATTTACTCTGGATGAGCGCTCCTTGCTGGATATACCTGTCTCTGTGGGTCCTTGGAACCCTGATCCTATATCCCTGGATCCGACTGCGATCCAACTAAAACCTCCTCCATTTTTCCTGTCTGCAGATGTGTTGACCCTTTTCTTCATTCTCTTATTTTTTTGTCACGAGAGACTGGATACGTATCTCTTGCTACGCCTTTGTCATATCTCGGGTCTGACAAATGGCCGGACTGAATGTCACCACATAATAGTGCACATTGTCCTTTCTACCTTTTATTTCCCTGTGTCATGCTTTTCCACCAACGCACATCTTTACCTATACTATTTATTGTTATTAATGTCTGTATTGCAATTTTTTACTTTACTTTGCTCCTGAGAAGTGAAGCAAGATATGCTACTACTTGTTGAGGGTGGGCAGGCTCTCGTCTGACCCGGCTTGGGGTTACTATTTGAATGCCCTAGTTAATTATTTGTTGTAATATCCTGTACTGGGGGGTGGGTCGGGGAGGGGGGGGGGGGGGTTGATACATTTCGTTACCATGTGTTCTATGCTTCCTTTGTTTCTGTTGTTATTTTTCATATTGCCGTGCATTTATGTATCCTGTTCCACATATGCTATATTTGTCACATTTTCTATTCTGCTGTCCACGACTGCACCATATAATGATTTTGATAGTTCCTGGTTTTACATACTTAAAGACCAATGGGTCACTGTCCCTTTTTGATCAATACTGTGATGGATCAATACTGGCCTTCTGCCTTTCGCCTTTACGGATACTGAATATTGGCCAGATTAGAAGTTGATAGATATATTTAGTTCTACTGCTTTTGCTGCAGACCCTTTTAATTCCTAATATGTGATCCTGTACTATATACTAAATACGAGTTAGCGCAGGCATGTCCAAACTATAGCCCTCCAGTTGTTGTGAAACTACACATCCCAGCATGCCTTGCCATAGTTTTAGCATTCCCTAACAGCAAAACTGCAGCAAGGCATGTTGGTACTTGTAGTTTCACAACAGCTGGAGGGCCATAATTTGGACATGCCTGAGTTAGCGGGTCTAGGATAGAGTTTCCGACAGACAGTGGCGTAACTATAGAGGGTGCAGTCCCCTGCACCCTTTTTTTCTTTAACTTTTTTTCTAATAGTGTAGCGCAGGCAGTGTCTGTAGTCCGCCTTCAGCGGGGGTGCCAAACAAGTGACACGCCACTGCTTGCGCTGCGCACAGGAGAACCGATAGGCTGCCCACAAGACTCCCTGGGTGACATTCTATGGGATGAGATCTGGTTTTTTTGGCGTTAATTAGACCACAAAATGGCGATATCGCATTTTTCCCTGAAATCGCCAATTTAATGGGATGCGCTAAGGGGCTGAAATCGCATAATATGTGCGTTAAGGTATGCGGAACAAAAGTGCGAGATTATTTCGCATTTATATCGCATCCAGATGTTTTCGTATAGGAAAGTATACAAATCGCTTATTTAATGCAATGCGTTTTCGCAAATCGCACTTTTTAGGTGTCTAATTATCGCACTTATTTCAGACCAGGTTCTGTTTGGCGAATTTGCACAGAACTCATTTTGGTCAAGTGCACACATGGTTAATTTCAACACAGGTGCCCTCATTTTCACTCACAAACACCCCTACATAAACCCCAACAGCATTTAGGACACCTGTGAGGGTTTGAAACATGGAGATTTTGCAGAGTGGTTTGGAGTTGATGATTTGTGATGTGGCCCATTTGGAGGAGCTGCGCAGGAGGGAGGAAGCTGCGCGCCAGATCCAGGTAGCCCCCCGACTACTGCGTACCCCACGTATGTATCGTGCTCGGCTCTACCTGGACTCCCTCTCGGATCAGCAGGTTGTGGGGATGTTTAGGCTGAACCGCATTAACCTGTTGGACTTATATGAGCAGGTGAGAGAGAATTTGGACCCTTTTGGGGAAGGCAACTATGCAGTGTCTGGGCTGCACAAATTAATGTGTGCCCTCTACTATTTGGCCACAGGCTCCACTCAGTCTGTGACCTCATGGGCCTTGGGGGTATCACAGGCCACTTTCTCTAAGCATTTCACTCAAGTGTTACTTGCTTTAAAGAAGTTGTGGCGGACATACATCAGATTCCCCAGTTCTGAGCAGGAGTGGCAGGACCACAAGTTGGCTTTCTATAGACTCTCAGCATTCCCTCGCGTGCTGGGAGCTATAGACTGCACACACATTGGGATTAGGGCACCGCACGTGCGGGGACACGTCTACGTCAATAGGCGTGGGCGGCACTCCCTGAACGTGCAGGTTGTATCCAATGCAAATTTGAAAATCCTGAGTGTTGTTGCAGGCTTTCCGGGAAACTGCCATGACGCCTATATTCTGAGACACTCAGCCCTCTGGAACAGATTTACCAACCACCAAATGCCAGAGGGCTGGCTACTAGGTAAGTACCTTTTAACATAATACCCTGTCTGTCCCTAATTGTACCTGCTGCAATGTGTGTGTTTCCTCTTTCACAAGCATATTGCTCTTCTACCATTGTGTCCTGTTTGAAATCAACACATACATTACCATATAAGGCAATCACTTCCTATCTGTGTTTTAGGTGACTCAGGATATGGTTGTGTTTCCTGGCTCATGACACCTTTGCGCACCCCAGAGGGCCCTGCACAGCACCGGAATAATGAAGCCCACATTGCAACCCGCAATGTGGTGGAGCGCACATTTGGCGTCTTGAAGAGTCGCTTCCGGTGTTTGGACAGGTCGTCGGGTACACTGCTTTACCATCCTGGCAAAGTAGTCATGATTATCCAGGCTTGCTGCATGCTGCACAACATAGCCCTGTCTCAACCTGCCTATGTGGAGGAGGAGCATGCAGCAGTCGTTGAGGAAGCCCAACCTACCACACCTCCGGTAGTGAGGGGTACGCAGAGGGGGAATCTGGTGCGCACACACATCATCAGCCGATACTTTTCTGGTAAGCACATGTGCCCTGTACTGCAAAATGTACCTGTGCTGTAAGTGTACTCATTAACTAATGTGTGACCAATACCATCTGCTTCCACCCACATTTAGCCTAATACACAGAGCCCAACGGATGCAGATGGTGGTGCTGACCTATCCCTTGCTGATATCTAGCTTGTAAGTACTTTTCAGACATGTATGAATGATGTATGCAGTCAAACATGTCTCACTGGTGGTGTGGAACTACACATGCCAGCATGCCCTGACACACTCTAAGCATTACAGTCCAAACCATGAGTGTCAGAGCCTGCTGGAATATGTAGATGCACAACCTTTGCCAGCCAAGGAGATACCCCACACTACTTTAGTGCAATCCCATTGTCATATACCATTGCAATATTTTAGACTGCACACAATAATTGCTTAAAAAATAATACACAAACACAATGGTATGCGGCTAGACATTTTTACTTCTGTATACTTTCTCAGACGCAATCTGCATTTTTGCAGGTGAAAAATAACAACTCTGGGGGCATGTTACAAGATGATTGGGAATGGGAAAAATAATGAAACATATGTAGGAGCTACCTTCTCCCAGCATCAGGCACCCCTACACCACTTCTAGACCCTGTACCAAGCCCACCACGGGTCCTAACACTCCGACGGGGTGGGGAAGTGGGGGAGCCACTTATTGGGGTGCTGGATACACTGCTGAGGGTTGATGCTGTGCCACCTCCCACATTGGCTTCCAGCTGCTGGATTTGGGCCTGCATAGCTAGTAAGGCATTAGTCTGCGCTGTGCATGATTGGGTGAGTGCAGCAATACTTTGCGCCAGGCTGCCAATATGCCTATTCTGCTCCCTTACAGCAGCAGTTAGCTCAGCAAGACGGGTGTCAATGCTGTTAGCAATGCGCATAGGGTGGCCAATCCCGGGATCGGGATCGGCGGGATCCCGGGATTTGGCCCCCAAAACGCCGGGATTTCAATCCCGGGATTGGAATTTCCAATCCCGGGATTTCGGGATTAAACTGCGCATGCGCAGTTTAATGCCGGGCAGCGTCTGAGCACTCAGACGCTGCCCGGCTTCCCCATACCCCGCAGTGCGCAGCGTGACGAGGTCACGCTGCGAGGTCACGCTGCGCAGGGCACACGGCACAGCCGCACATCCACGGCTGCCCGCCCGCCCACCCAGCGCTGACGGCCGGCCGGCCACCCACCCAGCGCTGACGGCCGGCCACCCGCCCTCCCACCCAGCACTCACGGCCGGCCACCCGCCCGCCCACCCAGCGCTCACGGGCACCCAGCGCTCCCTACCAACCACCCACCCAGCGGTCCCTGACAACCACCCACCCACCGGTCTCTGACAACCACCCACCCCCCCCACCCACCCAGCGGTCCCTGACAACCACCCGCCCACCCACCCAGCGGTCCCTGACACCCGCCCACCCACCCAGCGCTCGGGCGGCCAGGGTGTTTTTTATTATTAGGGAAGCCAATCCCGGGATCCCGGGAATCCCGGGATTGAGCATTTTTCAATCCCGAATCCCGGGATTGAAAAAATGCCCCGGGATTGGCATCCCTAAATGCGCACATGAGTGCCTACACCTACCCGTACACTACGTGCCATTTTCCGTAACTGAAGGAAGGTGTCACGCATGTACCCCTGGATATTACCTATTTGGAGGCTTTGGGAGGCCATGAATTCTATCTGTTTTTCCTTGAAATTAACCAAGGAGTTAGCTACTTGGGAAGCCGAAGCGGCTGTATGGGGTGTGTTGGTGGGTGGGGGTGGGTTGGGAGACACCCCACTTGGGGGAAGATCACTCTGTGACGAGGTCTGTATTTCTTCCTCTGCCGCAAAGGTGTCGACTGGTTCAAGAATGATGTCCATTTCGTCTAGCACCATCATTGAAGAATCTGTTTGGTTTGACCCTAGTTGTATAGCACCTGTGGATACAGAGAAGAGGTAAGTACTCATGCATATATAGGCCACACTGTCCTCTATACTGTTTTACATAGGGCTTGAGATGCTGGACGCAAATACCTAGGGGTGTTATGTACTTACACATGTACCCCGATACAGCATGTAACATTCACATTAATAATATGTCACATGCGTAGCTCAGATGACATTCATTTCCGTTGCAATGTAGCAACAGGAGTTGAATGTGGTATGAGATATTGTTGAGGTGACATGGGTGTGTGTACTGTATGTGTAATGGTGTGTTTTTGTTCATTTACCTGCTTCCGCAGATTCTGCAGCAACGGGCCTTCTGGTCTTGGATGCGTGAGCACTTCGGGATTGACAATCTGTAGAAGGAAAGATGGCCAGCCATTATGGACCTTGCAATGGGGAAGCATTTTGTGCAAACAGGCATTGAGATGACAATAATGGACAATACCCTTTGGACAAGGACTGCTTTATTTCTTTGGCACCATTTTGTTTTGGAACCCACAGATTTTTCTGTGACATTAATAAAATTACACTATTGTACACATGACAACTATTGTATAATCTTTGCTATGTAGGCATGGCAGCTAAACCACCAGTACACCTCTGGGTTTTTGTCCACATACATGTTAGGCTGCTAGAAAGAATGTTACAGTGTTAATCAATGTGAGCAGTTGTGGAACAACAAGGCCCAGCATTATCAGCAATTTTAAAGGAGTAGCAGGCAATTTCTTGTGCATGACCTTGCTGGGCTATGTAGTTCCACAGCAGCACTTTACTTAGCATAACAATACAAGTGAACATTATAGTTATAATACATTAGCATGTATGTTTAGGATTGCATGTGGTCACACTTACCAGCTCTAGATGGCGTTTGTGGCCTATCGGTATCCGCCACGTGCATGCCAGGCAGGACCTCAGGGGGGATGATGCGCTTCAGCTTCACCTCATACGAATTGTAGCACACAGTGGTGGGGCTTCCTCCTCCAGTCTTGGTGGCCTCCTCCAACTCCATGGCCATTTTATTCTTCAACTGCCTTTTGATGTCGTTGAATCTCTTTTTCACATTGCGGACCAGGCGCTTGTGCTGACTCACAGCGTTCACCGCCTGGGTGATGTCCTTCCACATAGCCCTTTTGCGCTGTGCAGTGGTCTTGTGGTGAGATTTGCCAAGCAAACGCTCAAACACTGGCAGGATAGCCCGGACAAGTGCTGCATTTTCTTCATAGGAAAAACGCACCTTTCTGCCACTTTTGGTGCGGCCAGCTTCAACCTCCTCCTCCTCCTCCTCATTTTCAACACCAGCCATGTAGCCCTCCTCCTCCATGGCAGTGTCTTCCTCCTCCTCACCACCATCTGCCTCCACCTCTGACATGTGGCCCTCCTGCAGCTGGTGTGGGGTATGATCAAGGTCTTGGCTGTAGGATGGGGATGCCAGCGGATCCTCCACCTCCTCCTGCTGGGGCTGGACGCCCAGGGCCTGGTGTGAGGCTGCCCTTGCTGTGGCCATGCTGCCTGCCACACTGCTGCCTCTCACACTTGTCTGGCTGCTGCCACTGGTCCCTCTGCCACTGGTCCCTCTGCCACTGCTCCCTCTGCCACTGGTCCCTCTGCCACTGCTCCCTCTGCCACTGCTCCCTCTGCCACTCCTCACTCTGCCACTGCTCCCTCTGCCACTCCTCACTCTGCCACCAACACCTGTTCCTGAACGCACACTGCCACTGCTCCTCTCCATGCTCCTTACTTCCTATCAAAGAGTGAAATGGCGCCAATGACCCTTTATATAGGGGGTGTGATGCATAATGGAGGGGACACAGGTGGGCCAATAGGTTGGGGGGTTCTTACTCATGCGGAGACAGTTTTGTATATCGCACTCCGGTTGGTCCAAAAATCGCACATGACCGGCGGAAGAATTCGCACTATTTTGTTACTTAAAAGCTCACCACTTCGCCGCAAATCGCACCTATTCGCACTTTTCAGCCTCCAAAACGCATCACATTAAATATGCGAATTATGACTGAAAAGTGCGATTTGTAAAAGTGCGATTTGCGGCGATGTGGTGCGCTAAAAAAACATGCGCATTTATGTGCAAGCATAGAATGTCACCCCCTGTCTCTCCCCCTTCTTTCCATGACACCTTCTCTAAGCACCTTGAGTCCTGTTGGAGAAAGTGCGCTATATCAATTAAACGTACTTACTTACTAGTCTCTCACTCTCTGGCCGGAATGTAATGAAGTCCCAGTTCGGTGGCCATGCGGGATGCCTGACGAATTGTGTCATTTTCATTAAAGGGGCAATAACTCACAAGGCAAAACCATGCCTTGTGAGTCATTGCCCCTTTAAAAAAATGTCAGAGTTCGGCCAGCATCTGCAAAGCCACCAAACTAGAGCTGCATTACATCCGGTCCCCAGTCTCTCTACCTTTCACTCCCTGACACCCTCTCTCACTCACTGTCTCTGCCCATCTCTCCCTCTCACCCCCTGTCTCTCCCCCACACCCTTTCTCTTTATTGTGACAATGCTGGGGGGGCTTTCAAAATTTTACATGTGCTTCATTATCTCCTGTTGTTACGAGTGCCCGGAGGGCATCTTCGGGCTAAAACGTTTCGGATATAGTGGTAAAGGGTGTCAATACTGTCTAATTTTCTCTGTGCATATACTATCCTATATACAGTATTACACACAAAATATTGTTTATTCCCATATGCTATTTGTTCACTTTGTCTATGTCGGATTACGTATATTCTCTATATAAATCTGCAAAACTTTCAATAAAAATTATTGAATTTAAAAAAAAAGACATGTTCTGTGTATTGTTCAGCACAGTGATACACAGCTGTAGTTTTACCATGAGGTGTGACAAATAGAGGACCAGCTGTCTGTCTCTCAGCACAGGTGATAAGATAGTAGAGCAGGGAACAGCCAATACAAACAGGACCTACGCCAGTTTCCTTCTTTCAGCATACACCTAGCACAGTGTCCACCTCCCGGCAAACTACCTGCATATACAGCAAACTGGTGTCATTTCTTACAACCTATAGAGCCAAATGTAATAGGGTGTGAGAATCAGAAAGTGAGAGATTTGGGGAGAGTTTTCTAATTTTTTTTAAAGCGGCAATTATTTACATGGCAAAATCAACCTGGCTTCGCAGTGTTAATGATTGCCACTTTTAAAAAAAATGGGAAAACTCTCAAAATCTCCCACTTTCTGATTCTCACACTCTATTACATTTGGCCCATAGTATGTAATCTGTGTCCATGGGAGAAAGTCCCAGCAAGCCCATTAATGGGCCGCATTCTGTGGTTCTCCAAGTCCCAGTATGCAGCCCGGACTTGCTGGGCCTCATAGTTTCCCAGCATAGTTACGTAGTAGTTAAGGCTGAATAAAGACTTGCGTCCATCGAGTAAGCAGAACCCAATCGCTTTTTTTTTTATTTTTACACATGTATCAGCCCGGTGGCCACAACCCAGGGTCAGCGGGGACAGCCCCAGGCTTCAGAATGGGTAGGTAAATTCTGGAGGGGAGGGGGGACCCCTTCATTGGGGGGCATCCCCACTCCCCCAGGACCCCTGCCCAGGCTGACCAGTCAGGGGGTAATGCTTTTGGCCGCACATTATACTCCTATATTGCGAATTAACTCTTATCACTACTATATATTCTGTATCCATATTCAACCTAATATCCTAAAGAGAAATAAATGTAAAAGTATAACTTTAAGGGGGGTAGTGGCGGGGTGTAGGGTGTTACAATAGTGGTGTCAAAATGAAGTTAGTTCTCACAGTTTTTTATCTGTATTGTACCAAAGTTATGAATTATTCTGAATTATTCAAGGTATCTCTCTAATCATCTACACACAATTGTGAATCCTACTTTGACCACACGTATTGTGATAATTCTAAGAACAGTAACATTTAGGCAGTTTCGGAGATAGAAAGGATAATGCTCCCTAGTACAAATGTCCAGAGTGTCTATAAAAAGAGTCAATTTTTTCAGAAAACCTTTTGGACCCTTGTGATAGGTCCAGCTTACACTGGGCCCTATTTATTAATTATCAGGTTTTAGATTTAACTCATAATTATCATTTATCAGCAGTTATTGCAGCGATAAAAAATGTACCAGCAGAATGAATGTAAGTAATACATGAGGGGACAGGGGGACCCCTATAGGACCCATCCAAGCAATGTCTAAAAGTAAAATGATAGTGAATGCTTTTACTTTACATAATCATTTGCAGACAGCCATTATACTGTGCAGTATACCATGCACACTGTCCCTATTTAAAATATGGGGGCACCAATACTAAATGTTCAGCTCTGTGGTTCAGGATTACCATGGGTGTTGCTGGCTGCTGCAGTGATCTGTGCTGCTGGGTGATGGGTGTCGTGCATGGAGAGGAGAGCTGGATCAGATGTGGAATTTGTGGCGGTGCTAGGTGCCAGCCAAAATCTTGCTTAGGGCATCAAATTGGTTAGGGCCGGATCTATGAGTACATGTTTCTATCATATCGGTGCTGAGCACGTTTCCATCTTTCTCCTCAGTTCTGTGTCAGGGGCTCCAGCCGCATCTGGTAACGCTTAGGAGTATGGGAGAGTCCAAACACCGGGGTGCTGTCTGGAGGTGACTTGGGGTCCGGCCAACAGAGCTTGAAATGCGTCAGTATATTAGTGAAGAAGAGAAAGATCTCCATGCGGGCGAGATTTTCCCCGAGGCAGCTCCGTGGTCCTGAGGGGAAGGAGAGGAAGGGTCAGCGGGTAAAATTGGTGCTGCAATGTGTAACTGTGGGCACAAGTAAATTATATTAAAGGCATCCAACACAAAACATTTATATGGCAAAATATAGTGTTTCCATAGATTAGGGCCGGGCAACACCGGCCCTCCAGATGTTAGTGAACTACACATCCCAGGATGCTTTGCATTAGTTTTGCTATGTGGCCATGCTGAAACTGATGCAAGGCATGCTGGGATGTGTAGTTCATCAACATCTGGAGGGCCGGTGTTGCCCAGCCCTGCCATAGACTATATCAGACATGAGGAGGTAGAGACCCAGCACTGGGATGGGGATCTGGGGATCACTGATTGGCTGGGAGGGACACAATGTGATCACACCTCCTTTCTATAACCACATGACCATTGCTCACAGACCGGTTACTTCTTATCCATTACGCGGAATCTGTCATGGCAACAACAGTTTATATACAGGACTAATACCCATATTCCATACAGCATTCACCTGCATCAGAGCGGTAGAAGCAGGATTGCCCAGCTTCAGGATGGTCAGTGCAGGAATCTCTATAGCCACCTATAACGCTCATGTAAGATGCTGCAACGCAAAGGTTTTGCGACATTAAGCTTTGATATCCCTTATAAAGGTAACAATTGTGTTTGTTGATCAAGATCATGACAATATTGTATATCCTGCTAGGAAGAGCCGCAGAAACCAGGTGTCTCGGATTAAGAACCAAATGGCCGTGGGCTGCAATTGCTCAAGGCCTTATAGGACGGAATGTACTAAAGGGAAAATGTGGTAAAACGGGGGTTTTACCGCATTTTCCTATGTACCATTAGCTGTCCGCCCCTTCTCCGCCTGGTAGGGTATCGCCACCCTCTGGGTGTGCAGACTGCCTATATGAATTCGTAGTAGCGGCTGTATATACGGCCGCTAATACATATCAATACGAATGAATACGCATCGGGAAATACAAAGCAGTCGAATCTGACTGCTTTGTAAATTATCGCCCGGAACACGAATTTGCATACGGCTGCAACAGCCATATGCATTCATATATATATTTGTATTATGAATCCTGAATACGAAAAATCGTATTCGGATTCTTAGTAAATTTCCCCCAAAGTGTCTGTGTTTGTGTGATGCCACAGAAGACTGCAAACACTGAAGGACAGAGAAGGGCCGGACTGGACAGTGTCAGGGAGACCTAAGGTGAGGACCCATAGTGGAGATGGTTCCCAGCAGGAGGTTCCTAAAGCCGTAGCGGGTAATATCCCCTCCCGGAACTGAGGTCGTTCTCCTATAGGATGCATGCACTAGAGGGCGCCTGTACCAAGGTGCACTAAGTCCTAGGAGGAGGAGAGCCAGTCCAGAGCCTCTAATGTGGGTTTGGATCATTGGGTCGACCTAATGATGGTCGACAGTTATTAGGTCAACACCGTTGGGTCGACATACTGCAAGGTCGACAGATGTCTAGGTCAACATCGCTCAAGGTCGACAGGTGACAAATGCATTAGGTCGACATGGGTTAAGTTGAAAGTCAAAAGGTGGACATGGGGTTTTTCACTGTTTTTTTACTCGAATGTCTACACAGTCAACATGGACACTGTTTTAAGTGCACCTTGCTTCGGGCACGGTGCCTCGCTGCGCTCAGCACACTATTTTATTCTACCACCACGCCCTAGTGGATGGTAGGGCATGACATACCGCCATGTCGACCCCTGCCCCCCCCCCCTCCCCTGGTACTTTCCAGTGGTACCCCTATAGAAATTAATAATAATAAACATTATTGTCCAAGCATTATGCACCCCCCCCTCCCCACCAACGACCCCCGTTGCCATGTGTTACCTGCAGAGAAGGGCAGGAAGGAGTCTACCTTCGCCAGCTCCCCCTCATTGGTCAGGAAATTCTCTGGATTAAACTCATGCGGATATTTCCACTGACTCTCGTCATAGTGCAACGAGGTCAGGTCTGTTATAATCAGCGTTCCCTGGGTGGAATAAGGTCAGACCAGTAATGGAATGTAAGAGACAATTTCATAGAATTTGGCATGTCATTTGTTAAATAGATAATGTCGAAAACACATATGCAGAAACGATGTAAATGGAAATTTAACATTAGTTAAATACAAAGTTGATAATTGTGTCATAAACCATACATCATAAGTGATTCTGGGACATATAACCTGATTGGAGGTAATCTTCTGCGGATGTAGCCTCTCAAATCCTTCTGTCTCTTCAATCCCAGATAGACTCAATGATTCTGATCAAAACTGAACTATTAACATTTCTATATGAAAGCATTCTTATTTTGCAGCATTTTTCCACAGCTGCCTAAAACCTTTACACAGTATATACAGTATATTGGAAAACAGGTAAAATACCCTGAACATTGTATAATGAGGGGTGTGGCCAAGATGACAATGATTGTGGATACCACGCCCCTGGACCAACATCATTTGTCTTGCCACGCCCCCTAGACTTACACGCCCCACTGCAATGGGCAGCCAGAATGAAGGCATCTATGGGTTACAGTATAGCGGGTTGACAATGTCTAGGTGGACAGTCACTAGATCGACCACTGGTGGTCGACAGTGACTAGACCGACACCTGAATATTTATCTTTCCTCTGGGCAACTGGGGTGAACTTACGCCACTGCTACCTGATGATAACCTTGCCATTTATATAATTGTTGCTCACCTTTGGGATGGTATAGCCGTTGAGCTGCACATCCTTGATGGGGGAGTGAGCGACCCCTAGTGGCACGACGGTGGTAAAGCGTTGGACCTCTTGCAGCACAGCCTGAGTGTATGGCATCCTCACTCTGTCCTCATAGTCTAGATGCTCTCTGTCTTCTCGGACTTTATTTATTTCCTCCCGGCACTTATCTGACAGAAGAGAAGTTACATTGTATTACTCCTACCAGATGCACAGATAAGAAAGCTAAGAGCGTTCTGTACCCTGAATGTCTGGATACATCATCATGTACAGGAAGCACCACTCCAGGCTGGCCGCCGTGGACTCAGTTCCAGCAATAAATAAGTCACTCACACATGTGAAGAGATGCTCATCGCTGAAGGTGGACTTGTTACCGTCCTCCTGCCCCTAGATAAAGTACAAGAGGAGACACCAATAGTAGTCATTGCAGAGCCAGGGAAGGTTGCCTAGCAGTAGGGGGTGGGTTCCAAATAAAGGGTTCAAATTAATTGGCACTAGTGATGCAATGGGTGGCAAGTGCAACATTAACTCCATGTAGAGTAAATATGTCCCGTTTTTGCATGCAGCACACAGACACTGAGCAGATGTAGCTGAGGTAGACTAGCTCTCCATCCAACTACATTTAGGCAAAACTTGCAACCCCTCCTTCTAAATCATTAGATTGCTGGAAATTTGCACTTTCTAGTTAGATTTACCCCTAGCTTCACATGAGATTTATCCCCTAGCTCACATACCCGCCAACATTGAATACAGTAAAATCATTACAAATTGGGGAGGGGGTCTGGCCATAAGTAAAGGAGGTGTGATTATGGGTAGACAGGGTGTGGTCACGCCCCCTTTTCCCATCTTTTTCACAGGTCGCGGCATGTCCGGGCTGCGGAGAGGGGAGTCCAGCAGAAACAGGGGCTGCAGGCGGTGGGGTGGGAGGAGTAGGATGCAGCTGGTGGCTGCTGTTGCTCTAAAGGAGGAGGTGGAGGTAGGGAGCTGAAAACTGGGGATATTGGTTTTAGCCAGTACAAACCATAAAAAAACAGTACTGTATGTGTGGTACTCCACTTTAGGGGGGTATCCCCTATACCCCTAAAAGGCACCTGTAAAAGGCACCTGTAAAAGTGTATTCAACTACCCCTAAGAACCCTTTTCCTTTGATGGAGGCTAAGGGGTTCATGAGAGCCGCCTAGCACAGGGATTCAGCGGCTGCCCTTACCTTAACTCCTGGCTGGCTCAGGGCACAAAGAGGATGGGGGCAGAGGTCATCCCAGCAGCAGCGTGATGGCAGAGGAGGAAGCTGGAGGACTGGCATGTGAGAGGAGTCTCTCCCTAATCTCAATCACTGGCGGGAACCTCTCGGGAGCGCCCTGGGAACCGTAGAAGAGCGGGCGCTGCCGAGAGGTTCCCGCCAGTGATTGAGATTAGGGAGAGAAAGAGCCGGCACCTGCAGCAGCAAAATCAGGTGATCAGGGCTCAACCTCACCCAGGGTGGCTAACAGCACAAGGGGGCATATCTGTTACCCTCTCACCCCATAATCTGTTGCCCCACCGAGACTGCCCTCACGTACAGCCCCGGGCACAAGATAGGAGGTGCCTTATCTCCACAGACCCTCTCCCTTGTGTAGGCAGTGACTATGATGGGAATCATTACTACTCCCAGCCGTAGTAATCTCCAGCCCCATGTTAAAGGGCGGTATAGAGGCCTGGACTGAGAAATATCTGTTGGGCTCCCATTCTTGTGGCTACCCCTACAGCCTGTTTTTTTTGCGTATACAACAGGAGGTTACCCTAAGGCAGGAAACTTGCCTGTCCCTCTAACTTGAGGACTGTTTGCTATTCACCTTTCCCTGTGGATCATAAATTAGTGTGCACACTACTATAGGGCCTAACTAATGTCAATTTGAGGTCCCTTCTTTGCGGGACCATTTCTTTGAGCCAGTGACTGTTTATCTGGGACAGTGTACGTTGATCTGCTACTTATTTGCATTAAGCGCTGCGGAATATGTATGCACTATATAAAAAACTGTTAATAAATAAATAATAAATTAAGTTGTTAGTGAGTTTCGATTGGCTGCAGAGCCAGAGATTGAGGTTTAATATACACAGGTTGAGCAGCGCCATCTGGCGGGCACTTTAAATCTACAGTCGTCTTATAGTCACTGTTACAGCATTTTAGTAAAATTATGTCATTTTCTATGCAAAATGTTATTTTTCTCCAAATGTCCTTCCTTGTTATACTGCTCTGGTAATGACAGTTAGAATCGCTAAAGCCTATACAGGTTTAGAGTACTGATAATTGCTTTACTTAATGTTTTATCGTGACTACCTGTCAAGTAGTTCTTGTGTCATTTACAGCTGCCCTTAGAAGTATTGCAGCGACCAATCCAGGTGTCTTTAAATAAAACCTTGTCGCTGCTAACAGTGGTAGTTGTCCTTTTGTGGGTCTTCCCTGGGGTGTACCATTCCCTGCCATAGGTTCTCCAGCAAAGGGCCGTGAAGAATCGCGAAGTTGCTGCAGTCGCCTGATCCAAGTCCAGGTACCATCTTACACCTGTTCGTTTCAGGGGCCTTGTTACATACCGGCTAAAACCATACAGTTAGAGGGTATGGGCTCATTGCATTGACACTATACCTTAACCAGCTCTTCGAGGTAGCAGTCTATGTAGTCTCTGGGCTCTCCGGGTACCCTGGTTATCTTGTGCTCCTCCAAAACTCTTCCGAGGAATCCAAAAACAATTTCTAGGTTCCTGAAAATCGTCTTGTGCGGTAATGGAAGATATTGGACAAATCCGAATGCATTGTACAGCTGCAGGGAGGAACCAGAGACATAGTCATATATTCATGTGTAGGAAATCGAATATATAATATTCTACATTGTGTGTCCAGCAGCAGAAAGACTCCGCCCCTCCCCTCCCAGCTCTCACTGGCTGCCAGACTACCAGATTCATATGTACTGGCAGATGCTCAATTAGTGAAGTGATATCACACAGGTGGTTACAAGGGAGGGGTAATCTTATGTAAAGAAAAGCACACTGTGCATATCAGTAACCAGATATAATCTACATGATAATATAATTCAGAGTTCTTGGTTACATATATTTGCAAATATATGGAAGCCCCCAAGCCAATCGTCAAGGCCTCTCTGAGTATTGGGGGTCCCTATTGCTATATCTAGGTTTAGGGTGTGGCACCCCAAAAATCAGCATACACAAGAAAGCCTAAAGCAGCACTCCAGTGAAAAAACTGAAGTGTTAATAAGTGTTAGTGTTAAGAAGCAGAAGCTATGTACAAAAAGTGATACAAAAGTGATGAATGGAATAAAAATAAATAAAGGAATAGTGTTAGTGAGATTATTAGTAAGAGATAAGTGTTAGTAGAATGTAATGGTACGCCACCCCAGAGCCACCTAGCCACAGCAATCATGGGGCACCGCATCCCAAACCCATCTTAAATCCAATGTGGATCCTCTAACTATCTAGTAGAGCCACCTGATAACTAAACATACCTTAACTAAGAGCTACCTGCCCAGAGCAACCCCATAACGCTCCATGTGGCATGTAGGACCAGCATCTCCTCCTAGGGAATTTGTCGCCAGCCAATTAAAATGCAGCACTGGCTGGTGAGCCAATCAGAGCTCGCGTACCGGCAGCTGCTCTGATTGGCTGCCGGTACGCAAGCTCTGATTGGCTCAAAAGACGGTGCAGCATTTTAATTGCCCGCCGGCGTTCTGGGTTGAATAAGCTTCCGCTATGGAACCTGCTTTGTTCAGTGCACTGAGCGCAGCGCAGTTGAGGCAGTCGGGGGGGGGGGGGGAGATTTGGAGCTGCCCATGCACTTTCAGAGGCTGGAGCCTGGGACAGCTGTACCCACAGCACCCCCCTATCGGCGGCCCTGTCTCCTCCTAACTACTAGACTACCAGTTATACTGTAGTCTCACTTCTAGGACCCCCCAGATCTGTCAGCACCTGCGACCAGCACCCACCCCACCCACCTGGGTGACTGGTTGTGGCTGTGGGTAAGGTGTTTTTCTGCTTGTGGCTTGATTCCTGGTTGGGGTTGCAGTAGATAGTCATCAATACATTGGTCAGTGGTAATGAACCAAGATTTCTGTCTGTGGAAGCAGGTTGGAAAATGACCTACCCAGAAAACTAGATGACCTCACCTGTGCATGTTTCTAGATTTCCCCATCGGTCAATGTGCCATTGTGGCCATCTGTGCCTAGATGAAGGTATAGTGTGGCAATGTTGGTCTGGGTATGTTAGAGAGAGAGTTCCCCTGGTTGGGAGTAGTATCTATTTGAGAGTATGATGTATGGGGTCCATATGTACTATTAGTCAGGGACCCCATGGCCAGCAGAAGGTTTGGTTTACTTAGTCAACTCTCAGAACCCCTGGGAGTAGCATCCAAACAAAAACATAATAAATATTAATTTTTTCTTCTAGTTTCAAAGGTTCATTTGAATATCCATCTTTACCTTAAGATTTGGTTGTCCCACAGTGACTTACCTGAGCCCAGATTCCAGTAGCTATCTTCATATTTTCATGGACAAGATTGAGAATGTTTCGGAACGTTGGATCATCGTAGTCGTAGCGTCTCCCAAACACAACGAAGCAAATTATGTTGGACACAGCGTTGTCAATGACTAAGTGTGGATCTATTAGTGCATCTGAAGTTAGAAAATATCATTCACTATTACATCAGATTATACATTTGGTTACTTAGCAATTACTAAGTGGCCATATTGCACAGTCTGAGCACAAGTAACAAAGGAATAGTACAGACAACTATATTTTAGAGCTAAAACTAATGAGGGGCCATGAGGTTCTTACTGTGGAGGCATCAACCCGACTACTGCCAGGTGACCGGAGCTGGAACCTCAACAGCAATGAGAATACTGGTGCCGGAAGCCCTACTGCAGGAATACCAAATGTAAGTAGGCAGCGGGTTAGGGTTAGGCATGCGAAGGGGTTGGGTAGGTTTAGACAGTAGGGGGAATTTAGGGTTAGGCTGGGTGGGTTAGGTATAGGCATTTAGAAGGGAAGGTTAGGGTTATGCAGTGTGGCCAGGTGTTTGTATTAGGTAGCGATTAAGGGGGTTATGCACTAGTTGGGAGGGTTAGGCTGCTGTTGGGAAGGGTTAGGGAGGGGGGATTTAGGGGGCAAAAGCAATAGGTCAACATGGCACTGATCAACATATGATAAGGTCAATGTAATTATTTCATACAGTACTTTATCATCCACGTGGACTGGGACCATATAACCCACCCCAGTACACATACAGGGCCACATCCGGGCATTACCTGCTCACCGGTGTTCTTCATATACTCCTACCATGCCATAACCAGCCCCAATACACACACACACACACATGGCCGCACCTGAGCTTCACCTGCCACCTGTGTTCTTCATATACTCCTACCATGCCATAACCACTCACTACACACACATGGCCACACCCGGGCATCATCTGCTCACCTGTGTTCTTCATATACTACCATGCCATAACCAGCCCTAGTACACACACACATGGCCACACCCGGGCATCATCTGCTCACCTGTATCCTTCATATACTCCTACCATGCCATAACCAGCCCCAGTACACACACATGGCCACACCCGGGCATCATCTGCTCACCTGTGTTCTTCATATACTCCTACCATGCCATAACCAGCCCCAGTACACACACATGGCCACACCCAGGCATCACCTGCTCACATGTGTTCTTCATATACTCCTACCATGCCATAACCAGCCCCAGCACACACACACATGGCCACACCTGGGCAACACCTGCTCATCTGTGTTCTTTATATACTCCTACCATGCCATAACCAGCCCCAGTACACACATATGGCCACACCTGGGCATCACCTGCTCACATGTGTTCTTCATATACTCCTACCATGCCATAACCAGCCCCCAGTACACACACATGGCCACACCTGGGCATCACCTGCTCACCTGTGTGTTCTTTATATACTCCTACCATGCCATAACTAGCCCCAGTACACACACATGGCCACACCTGGGCATCACCTGCTCACCTGTGTTCTTCATATACTCCTACCATGCCATAACCAGCCCCAGTACACACACATGGCCACAACTGGGCATCACCTGCTCACCTGTGTTCTTCATATACTCCTACCATGCCATAACCAGCCCCAGTACACACACATGGCCACACCTGGGCATCACCTGCTCACCTGTGTTCTTCATAAACTCCTTCCATGCCATAACCAGCCCCCAGTACACACACATGGCCACACCCAGGCATCACCTGCTCACCTGTGTTCTTCATAAACTCCTTCCATGCCATAACCAGCCCCCAGTACACACACATGGCCACACCTGGGCATCACCTGCTCACCTGTGTTCTTCATATCTCCTACCATGCCATAACCAGCCCCAGTACACACACATGGCCACACCCAGGCATCACCTGCTCACCTGTGTTCTTCTTGAACTCCTGGATCAGGTGTGTGCTCTCCTCACAGATTCTTTCCTCCATAGACTTTTTTCCCAGCCCAAAATTGCGGAGGGTGGACAGGGTGAAGCGCCGGTGCTCCTTCCAGGATGGACCATACGGAGCTATTATAAGCCCTGGAGAGAGACATATGCTTAGGATGAGCCATAGTATACATGCCCGAGGCCATCCTGTGATAAAATCCTGCTACTTTTTTTTTATTGCTGGCAATTTCAGTGTCACAAATATGGCATATGGGGGTGGTGACTAGATTTTTTGTGGGAGTGTCTGGCGAAATTAAGGCACGTCCATGTGGTTTAGGGAAAGGACTGTGACGTTAGCTCCCGCCCAGATCTGACTGGAACTTGTTGGTAGGGCAGACCAGGGAAGCAGTGTGAACCGGGCAGACCCAGGAATTTCCCAGGTCTAATGTGCAGTATGAACGGGGTCTGTGAGCTGAGATGAACTGTGCCCTACCAAACACCCGGGTTTTTGCAGGGGCGGCAATGAGAACATGGTATGAGTGAATTAGAATGAACAGGAAGCAAAATGCTGCTTTCCGTGGGTGTGGACCTAATAGCAAGAGTTGCCTTAACGCACCCCTTATCTGCGGCCACCTCCATCTTTTTCCAAGGCTTCTCTCAGGGAGAAGAACATTAAAGTCAGCAAGTGTGTCTATTACTATTGAATTAACATTTACCCTTGGTACCGGAGATGGCTTCTGCTATTCTGTTCTGGGGCCTATCTGCAAAGTCAACACCTTTATTCACCAGAACTTCTTTGAGTCCTTTGAGCCCCCGGACCACCACAGCTGGCGTGAATCCCAGATAGATGCTGTACACCGGACCATATACCTGGGAGAACTGACATAGAAGGGTCATATTGTGTTATATATAATAACATGCCATTTGTGACTGTCCCATGCCCCAGCTGTCCCTCGCTGAGTGCGCACAGCATATATTCACTGGGCAAGAGGGACAGGGGGCATGGCCAGCAGCTCAAAGAGCGCAGGTCATGCCCCACAGCAGTGAAAACAGGGGTGTGGCCTTGTAAGAAAGTGCTGTGAGCATAGGCCACATCTAGTTTCAGGCTGACACCAAAGAGGTCTCAGTTCATAATTTTGTAAAGTTGGGAGCTATGACACAATGTTGTGTTTTTATTGCCGTTGGTCAGTATTACATACCTGTAAGTGAAACTATAGAACTCTGGAGAACAATGGCTTCAGCAGCACTTCCTGTATTAACATAAACTTACTGTATGACAAATGGATAATAATGATGCAATACAAATACATCTACACTGCTCTTATATGATCGATCACCCATGTAACTAGTCCTGACCGGTCTGTTGCTGCACCTACAAGCTTTGTATTGTAATAGCAAAGAAGATAAGATGCCTGACATTCAAGCTTGATAATCTACGTTCTCTGTTATTGCAAAACATTTCCATTGCTAAGGTAACGATTATGGCTGAGAGGCAGACACGTATAGCGCAGTTGAACAATATAGAATATTAACCTGGGTACACACTATATCATGTGCGGCACCAAATGAATGATCTAGCACTGAAAACTGAACAATATCGTCAATGATATTGTTTAGTGATGTCACCAGGACCCCGCTGAACATTCATTATAGTCAGATTTGACTACATGTTTAAGATGATAGGAGGATTGTTAACAACCCGCAGGAGCGCACATCCTTAATGATATGGGCCAGATGTACTAAGCTTCAAAAGTGATCAAATGGAGAGTGATAAACAACCAATCAGCTCCTGCCTGACATTTTTTAAACACAGTCTGTGACATGACAATTAGGAGTGATTGGTTGGTTGTTTAATACTCTCCATTTGATCACTTTTGAAGCTTAGTGCATCTGACCCATAGGCCGGGATGTATCAACGCTTACCGCTGCGCTGACATCCCGTTTTCGCATCCGCAGTGCCCTCGCTTAATGTATTAATAAAGTTTCGCAATTTCGAAGACAAAAAACTCCGCTGGTTTCAAGTATCGCAGAGTTTCCGGTGCGGCTAACATTTGCATTGTGTTCAATGCAAGGTGATGCGCTGTGGAATGTATTAACATTCGTAGCGCAATGATCATCCCTGGTTTTGTTCGCCAAGTCTTTGTGCGTTATACACTGTTGTGTCATATTAAATTAAATTTTATTGTTTATATAATATATTGTTGGGTCAGAGGAGTTGGGAGGCACCAGAAGGTGATGTGGGAGGGGCAAGATGGTGGGATGGGAGGCACTTTGGGTGGAGGTAGAGGCACCAGAGGGTGGGATGGGAGAGGCAGTTTTGCTGGAGGTGGGAGGCACCAGAGGGCGAGGTATGAGGCATGTTAGGGTTTGGTATGTAGGATGAGGTGTGAGGCTTATTATGGTGCAGAGCATGCAATTTTAAGAACAGAAATATATAAATATATTTTAGTATATATTTGTTGAATATTTTTAAAAATATACATGTGCGTCCCCCTGCATCCTTTGTGGATTTGTGGATTGCGCATGACAGGAAAATCAAACTACATTGCGCATGCGCAGAAAGGAAAAAAAAAAACCCGATAACTATCCGGAGGAGGCAGCCGATTACGCAACATATTAGAAAAGTGAAAAAAATAATACATGACACGGACAGACCCGCAAAACGGCGGCGAAACAACCACGATAAATAAACGGTAACTGCACCTTACACCCGCGAATATTGATACATTCCGGCCATAGTGAGTACACTCTAAACAACCATAGTATCGTTGACGATATCATTAGCATGCTTATCATTGGCTAAAATCTCATAGAGTGTACCCAGCTTCAGCTAGAATTCCACAGAACAGGTATTTCAAGTTATACATATCTAAGGGGCGTATTTATCAAACAACAAATAAAGGGGGTTATTCTTGTTTACTCCTTCTGGCAAATTCCTTCTTAGATGGACAAAACCATGTGCACTGCAGGTGGGGTAGATGTAACTTGTGCATAGAGAGTTAGATTTGGGTGGGGTTTTACTTCAAAGTGAGATCTATATTGCAGTGTAAAATAATGCAGCCAGTATTTACCCTGCACAGAAACAAAATAACTCACCCAAATCTTATTTTCTCTGCACATTTTACATTTGCCCCACTACAGTTTTGTCCATCTATGAAGGAATTTACCAGAAGGAGTAAACCAGAATACCCCCAAAGTCCCAGATTTGTTTCTTATAGCAGCTCATCGATTTGAAAGAAATGAATTACTGGGGCAATGTGGCAAAAGCTACTGCAGGGATAGGATTGGAGACGTCCCTGCAAAGTATAAAAAAGTGATTTCTTATGAGGCCTCTATACTGTAGTTATGTGTTGGGGCGCAGCAGAGGAGCTACACGTGTGACCGTTACCAGATGGTGAGTATGTCGCCCTCACAGTGCTGGGATCCAAACAAGGGTTTAATGCTCCTTTCAGCACTTTTCTGTTTGGGTCCATTCAATTCAAAATTATGGCTCCCTGAATATGATGTATGACGAGCTGGATATGACATATGATGAGCTGGATATGACATATGACATATAACGAGCTGGATGTGACATATGACTAGCTGGATGTGACATATGACTAGCTGGATATGACATATGATGAGCTGGATATGACATATGACGAGCTGGATGTGACATATGACGAGCTGGATATGACACATGAACAGCTGGATGTGACATATGACAAACTGGATATGACATATGACGAGCTGGATTTGGCTTATGAAGAGCTGGATATTACATATGACGCGCTACTGTAAATATGACAATATCCAGCTCGCCATACATCACATCCAGCTCATCTTATGTCATATCCAGCTCGACATACAACATATCCGGCTCATCTTATGTCATATCCAGCTCGCCATACATCACATTCAGCTCATCTTATGTCATATCCAGCTCGACATACAACATATCCGGCTCATCTTATGTCATATCCAGCTCGCCATACATCACATCCAGCTCATCTTATGTCATATCCAGCTCGACATACAACATATCCAGCTCATCTTATGTCATATCCAGCTCGACATACAACATATCCAGCTTGTCATCTTCATATCCAGCGCGTTATATGTCATATTCAGGGAGCGCTAATTTTGACTTAATTGGCCCCTCGTACTTTCGTGTGTGAGTGGTATAACTAAACATGCCGCTTACCAGTAAGTGAAGCCCCCTACAAAGTAGCCGATACTGGCGGCAGCAGGGACCCTGGGTGCATACACACTTGCAGTGGCGCACGCAGAGGGGGTTTCAGGTTGCCGGGAGGGTGACTTGTGGCACCTATATATTCTGCCTCTATGCTACTTATATGGTATACCCCTTTCCCATTGCACAAATACCTGGGGTTATTACATTCAGATAGTTACTTACAGTTAGGCAGACTCTGTACTCACCTCCCTTATGTTCTTTAGGGGATTGGAGAAGTCCATCTGCAGAATGTTGCCCACTATGGGCAGTGCTGGGGGACCGGGAGGGAAACCCTTTGGCCGAGACAGTTTCCTCCATAGTATTACCAGGAGGATGATCCCCAGCAGCAGAGCAGTGCTGATCTCCATGCTGGCTGGTAGCTGTTTCTCATACAGTGACTCCTGCTCAGGGCCTCACACTGCTTCCTATAACACAAAGTTCAATGCTGAGCCTCCCCCTCCCACAGGGGAAGCTGTGATAATAATATACAGTACAGTAGTTGTTTGGTTGCACGTTCCTGCCCTGTTCTGTATCACAGGCATACCTGCTACTATAGACACTGGGTTTAATTCAGACCCAAGTGCTGATCTCCAAAAATCACTACTACATGTGCCACTATTTGGAGACTGTCCCGCTGTCCCTCTGGCTGGTGGCAATGCCCACGGGCAGGGGGTGCCGGAGATCACCTGTAATCGCTGTTCATGGCATCTATTCAGTACTGGGAGGGCAGGGTGGAAGCCGGGGGCTGCCCAGTTGCTGGGGAGCGCTGGGCATGCCCCTAAAGATGGGGGCCATGGTGCCAGACCACACCCCCAGAAGATCTGCCCACCCACCATGTAACCGACCCCTTTTTTCGAACCAGACAAAAGATTTTAAAATGTTGGGAGGTACTGTATGCTATTAAGCAATTCCCAGAGATCTGTGACCGCACTTTAAGTATTGACCAGGGGAGGTTACGACAAACCATCACATCCCTCCAGCAGCCTCTCCCTGTGTGTGACCAGCAGGTGTGGATTTGGCGCCAGGCTACTTTCAGCTGACGCACCAGGAGGCGGCGGCAGCCATAGAAAAATAGTAATGCAATTTGAATCTGGTGCGGGTGATGGGCCAATCTGAGCATGCAGACTGGCAGCCAATCAGAAGCTGGCCTTGCTATATGGTTGCCGGTCTGCAAGCTCCAATTGCCTCGTGACTGGCGGTTCTGTCTTTTCATGCCTACCTGTCTGTGTGCCAGCTGTAATCAGTAAACTAACACCTCTGCATGAGTGAAAAACTCATTTTGACATTTTGACTGTCGACCTTCCCAATGTTGACATAATGCTTGTGTCCACTGTCGACCTAATGAAACTGTTGACCTTTGAGTGTGTCAACCTAAGGTCTGTCGACCTAATGACCTTTGCAAAGTTGACCTAGTGAACGTATCATGACCATCAAGCCCTGCCCCCATATCAAAAATCCCCACAATTCATGGATGTATGCAGAGGGGGCGGGGTTAAAATTATGCAAATGGCGTCATTCTAGCCCCTCTGCATACACATGCGATCTGCAGGATTTTACCAGCGGGGTAGAAGGATGCAGTGGAGACCGGTTGCACATCTGCTCACATGAAGCCGCACGGAGGAAAAATCATTCGACGGTCACTCACCATCGGAAATTTTTCCTCCCTTCATTGATAAAAGTGTCTATACTTACTTTTATCCTGGACAGTGATGGCCGGGATTGGGGTGGGCGCTGACGTCACAAGCATGCATGCACACGCATACCCTCCAACATGGCCCATTCCATTAGGTACAAAATGCTCTGTTCCTGGCCTCATAGGTGCCGATTTATGTTTTTGCTGGTGGGTGCTCAAGCCAAAAATATGTGGCTTCATGGGGAAGGGGTGTGGCCACAAAATAATACCAATTTATATTATGGAGCACAGTTGTCTCCAATATTCAAATTATGGCAATAGAGTTCCACATACATAAATGCCCCCACAGTGCAGGTACATAAATGCCCCACAGTGCAGGTACATAAATGCCCCCACAGTGCAGGTACATAAATGCCCCCACAGTGCAGGTACATAAATGCCCCCACAGTGCAGGTACATAAATGCCCCCACAGTGCAGGTACATAAATGCCCCCACAGTGCAGGTACTCCGCGGACAGAATACACTCTTCCCGGCATACTGTTTCCCAGGTGATGGGTCCGGCGATGTGGGTGCTGCAGCCGCAAATTAGCAAGTTAATATGGCGGCCCAGCAGCGGGACTCGGGCCTGTGGGTGTTCATCAATTTCCGTGGGTGCTCGGGCCCTTGAGCACCCACAGAATCGGCACCTATGCCTGGACTTCCCTGCCAGTGGTAGTTACAGAGGTAGGGCTCCAGCCAGGCCTGGCGACAGGGGGGCGGGGTCAAAGGGGACAGTTGACCTGGGCCCTGGGCAGTCTCCTCCTACGTGCCAACTTCAGAGCACTGAGGTGAGGACCCGGCAGATGACGGAGAACCCCTGTAGCAGGGCGGGTGCTCTCGCTCCTGGAATCCACGGCACTGGGACAGATGTTTACCACTGAGTAGGTAGAGGCCGACAGGAAAGCAGTGGGGACAGGGCACATGCTTAACAGGTCACCAACTCTCGCTGCACTTAGTAGTGTGACAGTGGGGGAGCCAGCGCATGTTACCTGGATTTAAAAGTCCCTTGCTGGTGTTTGGCTGTCAGTGTAAAGTGGAATGGGGGAGATACAGTATGAGGTGACCCCAAATACCAGTGTGCACATGTTTTGCACTCAGCCCCCCTGCAAGCATCAGTCTTTCCCCCATGTCTCTCTTCCTAACACTCTCTTTATCTGTCTGACACTCTGTCCCATCCTACCTCCTTGCTCCTCTCCACTACTCCCATCCTCCCTCCCTGCTCCGCACCACTAATCCCATCCTCCCTCCCTGCACCACTACTCCCATCCTCCCTCCCTGCTCCGCACCACTAATCCCATCCTCCCTCCCTGCACCACTACTCCCATCCTCCCTCCTTGCTCCACACCACTTCTCCCAGCCTTGCTTCCTGCTCCGCACCACTACTCCTATCCTCCCTTCTTGCTCCGCACCAGTACTCCCATCATCTTTCCCTGCTCCGCACCACTACTGTACTTGATGAGGAGGGGGCCCCCCAGAGATATCAGTGTATGGGGCCCCAAGATTTCTGTTGCCGGCCCTGGCTCCAGCACAGTCCAAAATTCAAAGAGGGGGGTCACATCAACTGTCAGTGAGTCCAGGACAGAGATGCTTGGGGTGGTAGTATATGTGGCTCCCCTTTTTGAATATTGGACTGTGCTGCAGCCCCAACTCTGCAACTGTGACTGGTAAGGAAGTCCAGGAACAGAGCATTTTGTACCTAATGGAATGGGTCATGTTGGAGGGTATGGGACACATATGCATTCTGACAGGCTCGCCCAGCGTTTCTATGGGCGCGCTCACTGTTTCTGTGGGCACGCCTATGAAATATTGGGAGAACCCCAGCAACAACCCCCCTGCCTGCCCTTTGGTGAGCGGATGCCTCAGACCCTGCTCTCTTGAAGCGCCCCTGCGTCCTAAGATGCATGCAGTCCAGTGTCAACTCACATTTATATCCTCTGACATCATTTATCACAGGTAAATTAATGTTAAACTATAGGGGAGATCTATCAAGGCTTTTAAAGAGTGGACAAGTGCAGAAGTTGCCCATAGCAACCAGTTATTGCATCTATCATTTTATAAAATGTACGTGATAAATGCTAGCTAGAAGCTGCTTGGTTGCCATGGGCAACCATTGTACATGACCCATTTTCCTCACTTTAGCATGGCTACGTGCCTCCTACAGTATGTTAGAAATGTGACTGTTATGCATTTGGTCCCTGTGTGAGAATACTGTAGGTACTGAATGCAGCATGGCATCCACCATGGAGGCAGGGTCCTGTCCACCCGGCGATCACTCTAGCATATACTCGGATTTACAACTCCATTCAGAAGTAAAATGATACATAAATCAGCATTGGCATCAACAGTGGAGGGGGACGAGTACTTTTTACTCGTGCCCGGGTCTGCTGGAGGGGCCGGGGTCCTGCTCCCCCCTCCCCGTTGCAGGGAGCCGGGCAGAGGGGAGAGACAGGCTGACGCCAAAGCACAGCCTCTTACCCCAGCTCAGCACATGCTGCTCAGTGCCGTCTGCTGAGCTGGGGAGAGAGACAGCTGCAGCGGCAGCCTATTCTCTCTCTCTTCTTTATGTTTTTTCACGGGGCCGTGGCCCCCTACATTTTACTGGGGCCCGAACGACCTGGTGGCACCCCTGTAAATCAGTGACGTAGGGGTCTATGTACTATAAGAGTGTAAGCTTGCGAGCAGGGCCCTCCTACCTCTATGTCTGTTTGTTACTACCCAGGTTGTTTTAGCACGATTTCCAACTGTAAAACGGAATCTGCTGCGCTATGTAAGAAACTGTAAATAAACAAATATAAGTCTTGGGGCGGGATGCATCAAACAAAATAACGTATCCAAATCTTACTCTCTCTGCACAGGTTACATCTGCCCCCATCTGCAGTGCAGCATGGTTTTGTCCATTTTGAGAACAAATTTGTCCTGCGATCGGGTCTGAATTAGGCCCATTGAAAGCATCTAATACTTAAAAGGACTAATAATGTAGTATAAGAAAGTATTTAATGGGTTGTGATAAATTGCTGAATGTTATTATTGCTGTAAATGTAATGTATGTTATTAGAAATGTCAAATTAGGGAGTATTATAATTTAATAGAATAGTATTTACTTACTAAACGTTGTAGTTGACAGGCAAAATGTCGACACATTAAAGGTTGGCACACGGTCAAAAGGTCGACATAAAAAGGTTGACATTGAGCAGCATGTACCTCATTCTGAGATAGTAGAAACAGAGTGTGCAATTCTACTTTTGATCCAGCGCATCAGGATCAAATGCGGCAAAACATGGTGCAACTTACTATTGACTGTGACAGTATAGTCAGAATCGATAGCCCAAAATGCATCATGTGCACATCCTGGCTATTAGTACAATGGGATTACATATGTAGAAATGAGAAGCGAAACGCGTGAGTACCTTGTGCTGGTATCACAGTAATGATCGCAGTGTACAGATGTAAAGAAAAGCAAATGACCAATCATACAGGTTTATTTTATTTAGTAATCTATATATAAAAGGCTAACTACTCCTCACCTCTATGAGGTGAAGTACCGTCACTGACCACTAGAGACCAAATTACTCCTTTGTGTGTAAAAAAAAGAAAAAAAGAAGGCATGACAGAAAGTGAAAGCAATTTTTGCAGGGACACTGATCCGCTTCAACCGTGCTGGAAATGGAGAGAGGTAGTCAGAGATTGGATAATGGAATCTGTTGCTACAGTACATACATCTTGAGGATGCTTACGTTTTGTGTGGATCTCCCACAAAATGAGTAATAAATAGGCCCCATTCTCACACATTACACGTTCCCCTAGCCTATCATTGCCGAGTACATGTCAGTACTGAATGCTGAGCAGTTTCCTGAAGTCCGTTTCCATCTTTCTCCTCAGTTCTGTGTCAGGGGCTCCAGCCGCATCTGGTAACGCTTAGGAGTATGGGAGATTCCAAACACCGGGGTGCTGTCTGGAGGGGACTTTGGGTCCGGCCAACAGAGCTTGAAATGCGTCAGTATATTAGTGAAGAAGAGAAAGATCTCCATGCGGGCGAGATTCTCCCCGAGGCAGCTCCGTGGTCCTGAGGGGAAGGAGAGGAAGGGTCAGTGGGAAACATTGGATCTGCAATAGGGTGTGGTATAGGAATCCCGACAGTCATTAGCCCGACGTTGGGATCCCGACTGCCCGGACTCAGACAGCATGGTGAGCGCAACAAAGCCCCTTGCAGGCACGGTGGCTCGCTATGCTCGCCACCTATTCTATTCTCCCTCTATGGGGGTCGTGGACCCCCACGAGGGGAAATAGCGGGTCGCCGTAGGGCACCCATTTGTCGGCGTTTAGACAGTCGAGATTCCGACATCGGGTAAATGACTGTCGGGAACACTTCCGGCACCCCTGCAATATGTAGCTGTGGGCATAATTACTGTAAATCACATTACCTGCATTAGAGGCATCTATCACAAAGCATGGTACTTGTTTAGTTTCACAGCGGCAGCGCACACTACACTGTAGCTATGAATCTTGGCAGCTTGCCAAACTGCCTTAAGCTACGTTATCAGCGTAGCGCTGCCTTACTTCTGTAATCTACATTATCAGCATCCTATGCTGACTCCACGGAAGCCCAGCGCTGACAGGTCATTGTGGCACTTGTAGTTCCACAGAGAAACAGACAGCCAGCGTAGCGCGGCAGCACTTTTCTAAGCTACGTTATCAGTGTAGCGTGGCAGCAGCGCTATGCAAAGCTACGTTATTAGTGTAGCTGCCTTACTTGAACTATTTCTCTGTGGAACTACAAGTGCCACAATGACCTGTCAGCGTAGTGACTCCGCGGCAGCTCAGTCACTTATATAGTGTGGCGAGCCCAGTGAGGGGACGCGGAATACATGTGAAGTAATCCGCGTCCACTCGCCACGCTTCGGGCTGGACTATATAAAATTGACACAGTGAGATGGCAATGGCAGAACCGCACACTGGTCAGCACCTCAGCCCAGCAGAAAACGAATCTTATGAGGGTGACGAAGGGCAAGTGGCACCCTCTAAACCACTGTGCTGCCCTCAAACTGACCTTTTTGCCACAGGCCCTGATATGGCTGCACCACATCCGCTCCCTAATAGAGAGCCTCATCGGGTGCCCATTGGGGCAGGTCTGGGTCTAAGGCAGGAAATGCTGCCCCTGAAGAAAAGACACTGCCTCCTCACTCTGAGTAAAGATAGTCAGCCTCTCTGCAGCCATCTCTGTGATACGTCTGCCTCTCACAAAATACAACAGCTGACTGACTACGTAGACTGACTACGCAACAGCTGACTGACTACGCTAACCGCATAACGCTCTGACTGACTACGCTAACCGCGTACCGCTCAATCTACAAGCTGACTGACTTAGTCGCGAGAACTAGACGCTGTTTCCGACAGTGACGCTAATTCTGACTAGACGCTTTGAAAACTAGACGCTTTTCAGTAAATACGATGACTACGCTACTCGCGTAAACAGTACTGCCTACGCTGACTACACTACACTACTTCTGACTGACTGCACGCGCAGCTGATAACGTAGATTACAGATGTAAAGCAGCTGGCGAGCTGCCAGAATTCTGATTACGTACTGTAGCTGAGAGAAGTAAGGCAGTTTGGCAAGCTGCCAAGATTCATAGCTAGAGTGTGCGCGCGCTGCCGCCGTGAAACTAAACAAGTACCCAAAGCATTTATATAGCAAAATATTATGCCAGGCAATAATTCAGTGATGAGGGAGCTGATGGCGGAGGACAGAGTTGGACCGGGGGGCCCAGGTGCCTGGTAATTCCAGTGTGGGCCCTACTACTTCAAGGATCTGCCCCTTTCCATGGGTGTGGCTCAGTGGGCCACAATCGGGGGGGGGGGGGGGGATGCAATGACTGAAATTAGGGTGTCTGTCATCCAACAGCTGCTCCTTTAACCTCCTTTAATAAATGTATTTGGAAAATTGTGCATCTGGTGTACTTCCTGTTCTGCCCTGAGGGATTGCTGCTATGCATGGAAGGATCTTGTGCTCCTCCACCTTATTGTACTCATCATGGGGGCCCCAGCAGACTTCCAGGATGGGAGATCGCATGAATGTGGGGGGTGAAAGAGGGGAAAATTGAGTAGGACACCCAAGAAGCAGAAGTGAGGGACAGGAGATACGATAATGTAGAAAGGTGGGGTGAGAAGGAACCCTGGTGGGGTGTGTATGTGTGTGTGTGTGTGGGGGGGGACGGGGGAGGGGGGGGGGACACACCTCCATAAGCTCAGTCTTACACAAGTCCTTCCATACTATACTGTAGAACAAATATTACACCTGAGTGCTTGGCCAATCATAACATTAGTATTCAATCAACTGGATTTTGTTTGCCAGTAACCTGAGTAATGTGCAGGCATTATTGGCTGACCCAGAATTGGGCGTGTACATCTATGGCCAACCTCCCATTGTGATGAGCCCATTCAATTCACTGCCTGACCAATCAGATTAATGTAATCTGGCCATCTACAAACAGGACTTAACTGTATATTACATCATCCAATAAGTGTCAGTCATATGGAGATCAGCATGTGGTTAGCTACTGATTATATTTATCAATATTATATTAATTTATAGGGTGAGATTTAATAGGATGAGAGATTCAGAAAGTGAGAGATTCAGTGAGAAATCGCCAGTTTTTTTTTTAAGTGGCAATCATTTACACTGCAAAATCAGTTTATTAATAGTAATAATAATAATAAACATTATTGTCCAAGCATTATGCAACCCCCCCCCCCCCCCCCAACCACCCCCGTTGCCCTGTGTTACCTGCAGAGAAGGGCAGGAAGGAGTCTACCTTCGCCAGCTCCCCCTCATTGGTCAGGAAATTCTCTGGATTAAACTCATGCGGATATTTCCACTGACTCTCGTCATAGTGCAGTGAGGTCAGGTCTGTTATAATCAGCGTTCCCTGGGTGGAATAAGGTCAGACCAGTAATGGAATGTAAGACAATTTCATAGAATTTGGCATGTCATTTGTTGGTAATGTCCACTACATATGTGTATTGTATGCAGAAATTAGGTAAAATGGGTTTACATTAGTATTATGCATATTGATAACTGTCATACACTGTATACCATACTCTGTGATGGAGAGGGAGACATGGGAGTCCAATAGCTAATTAGCACTTAATGATTGCAATACAGGTGAAATACCTGCAGGTCCCCAAATCCAATGAAGGCCGAGCAGCTGAAGCTTGAAGACCCATACACAGTAGAAGATTATCTTTCCAATCTGGCTGGTTGGAATGAAAATCTGGAAATTTCTGGGAACAAATTACAATCCACCGTTTGCTCCCAAACGCAGGAAAATGGACAAAAGCCGTCATCTGCATAAAGGCCCATACACACTAGAAGATATTGGCACCAATCTCAGAAAGGGGCTTCTGGTGTGTATGCCTAATATCTTTAACAATGTGCCCCCCCCCCCCCCCCCTTAATTGCTAACGATATTGTCATCTTCCGGACATGCAGGTCAATCTGCCAATATTGCTCATGCCGTTTGCACCCATCGTTCAGTGTGGATGCACAATATCTTTCATGATCCGCTCAAGGGAAATTGTTCAACAATATCTTTCCTCTTTCATATCTTCTAGTGTGTATGGGCCTTAAATTGACTAATTTGTCTGTAGGACCAATTTGTGTCTTCCATGTGTAGGAGCAAATGGACAATTGTCATTTGTTTCCAAAAATGTCCAGATTTTTATTCCAAGCAGCCAGATTGGAAAGATAAACATTCTGGAGGCCATATCTCCAGAAGGATAGAAATACATTAGAGACTGTACAAAGAAGAGCAACTAAAATGGTGCATGGCCTACATCACATAACTTACCAGGAAAGACTAAAATATATTAATATGTATACTTTAGAGCAGAGGGAAAGGGGGGACATGATAGAAACTTTCACATATACCAAGGGCTTTAACAAGGTACAGGTGGGAGACATTCTTCACAGGAAGAGGAGCAGCAGAACACGAGGACATGCACTGACACTGGGGGGAGGAAGGTACAGGTGGGAGACATTCTTCACAGGAAGAGGAGCAGCAGAACACGAGGACATGCACTGAAACTAGAGGGGGGAAGATTCAGTGGAAATTTGAGGAAAAATTACTTAACAGAAAGAGTAGTAGATAAGTGGAATAGCCCACCATCAGAGGTGGTAGAGGCAAATACAGTAGTGCAATTTAAACATGCTTGGGATAGGCATATTGATATCCTTACAAAGAAATAAGGATCAAATATGGTTTGAGGTAACATGTTTAAAAAAGGGGCAGACTAGATGGGCCATGTGGTTCTTATCTGCCATCAAATTCTATGTTTCTATGTGTTACATTTTTTGGACCGAATAGTCCCTTCTACTGCTTTGGTATAAAGCTCTTGCCACGTCTAGTTACCTGATGCCAGCCTTGCCATTTATATAATTGTTGCTCACCTTTGGGATGGTATAGCCATTCAGCTGCACATCCTTGATGGGGGAGTGAGCGACCCCTAGTGGCACGATGGTGGCAAAGCGTTGGACCTCTTGCAGCACAGCCTGAGTGTATGGCATCCTCGCTCTGTCCTCATAGTCTAGATGCTCTCTGTCTTCTCAGACTTTATTTATTTCCTCCCGACACTTATCTGACAGAAGAGAAGTTACATTGTATTACTCCTACCAGATGCACAGATAAGAAAGCTGAAGCTGGCCATACATCTACAGATCGATTGTCAGATTGGGCTGGTTGGAACAAAATCCTGGTAATGGATGAGAGCAAATGACAGTTGACCATTTGCTTTAAAATGCTGGAAAACTGCCAAACTGCCATTCAGATATTACCAGGTTTTTGTTCCAACCACAGCCCAATCTGACAATTGATCTGTAGATGTATGGCCACCTTAAGAGTGTTCCGTACCCTGAATGTCTGAATACATCATCATGTACAGGAAGCACCACTCCAGACTGGCCGCCGTGGTCTCCGTTCCAGCAAGAAATAAGTCACCCACACATGTGAAGAGATTCTCATCGCTGAAGGTGGACTTGTTACCGTCCTCCTGCTCCTGGATACAGTACAAGAGGAGAGACCAATAGTAGTCATTGCAGAGCCAGGGAAGGCTGCCTAGCAGTAAGGGGGGATCCAAATAAAGGGTTCAAAATGGCACTTGTGATGCAATGGGTGGCATGTGCAGCATTAAGAGCATGCAGAGTTGATAGTGCATGCTTTTGCATGCAGCACACAGATACTGAGTAGATGTTGTTGAGGTAGAAGAGCCCTCCTCCCAACTATATTTAGGCAAAACTTGCTGCCCCTCATTCTTAATTATTAGAAGAAAATTGCACTTTCTAGTTAGATTTACTCCTAGCTTTACATGCTATACATCATTGCATTGACACTATACCTTATCCAGCTCTTCGAGGTAGCAGTCTATGTAGTCTCTGGGCTCTCCGGGTACCCTGGTTATCTTGTGCTCCTCCAAAACTCTTCTGAGGAATCCAAAAACAATTTCTACATTTCTAAAAATCTTCTGGTGCGGTAACGGAAGATATTGAACGAATCCGAATGCATTGTACAGCTGCAGGGAGGAACCAGAGACATAGTCATATATTCATGTGTAGGAAATCCAATATATAGTATTCTACATTGTGTGTCCAGCAGCAGAAAGACTCCGCCCCTCCCCTCCCCTCCCAGCTCTCACTGGCTGCCAGACTACCAGATTCATATGTACTGGCAGATGCTCAATTAGTTAAGTGATATCACACAGGTGCCTGCAAGGGAGGGGTAATCTTGAGAGGAAAGAAAACACACTTGGGGGTAATTCTGTACTGATCGCTAAGCAGCAGTCGTTCGCTGCTTAGAGAGCGACTTAACGGCAAACTAGCAGCCGCTAGCAGGAGAAATCTATCGATGGTCGCCGACCATTAAATGATTTCTCCTACCTTTGCAAATAAGTCAGTCTGGAAAGATGGGGCTCTGAGGCGCTGGGACAAAGACGGCTTGTCCCAGCACTCCCCTGAGAACTTCCAGCGTCTTCATGGGGATGTCCATAAAACGCTGGGCGTTCACCTGGTCTGGACCTGTGTCCGCCCCCAGCCTTCCCTGAATCCTGAGTCATCCCCTTTGTTCACCGGCAACACTGTGTTATATCAGTAAATAGGTTTAAATCTACATGATAATATAATTCAGAGATCTTGGTTACATATATTTGTAAATACAGTATATGGGAAGCCGCAAGCCATTCGTCAAGGCCTCTCTGAGTATTGGGGGACCCGTTTGCTATATTTAGGTTTAGGGTGCGGCACCTCAAAAATCAGCATACGCCAGAAAGCCCAGAGCAGCACTCCAGTGAAAAAACTAAGTTGTTAAAAAGTGTTAAGGCCCATACACACTGGGCGACTTTGAGCTGAAAGTCGTGTGATAACCACGAGTGTAGAATGAGGTGCGTGTTCTTACCGGTGTCGCCGCTGGAATAGTTTCTGCTTCTCCTTCTTCTTGCGGATTAATTGCAGGCAGGGAACAGAGGTTTCTTAAAGGGTTAACGCTTTTATTGCACAGTATTTCGCAGCCTGCGTCTCAAATCAAACAGCAAGACATGCACAATAACAATTGAGGTATAACGTGTCTGGTTAATTAAAACAGAAAGGAATCGCTACGCTCTACGGTCCTGGCCGTCAACTTCTTTAGAGTAAAGACTATACTTCGCCTACAACTACTAATGCTATAAGTCTATCTAAACTTCACAGCTGCATGAATCAGTGTAACACATCTAATGATTATTGCATAGACAAAGTAAATAACAAATCTCACTATCGCATCAACCACAGTGACAGGTACATGTAATTATGACATAGATAACCCAGTAATTATTAAACAGATAACATGGGATTATTATTGCGCAATAATAGGTGTTCTTTTTATAGTGCACTTAAGAATCCTAACGATTACTGCAGTAACTCTTTAACCCTTGTGATCCTGTGGTAAAACATATCCGGGACCCGGTAACACAGTCCGGCCTAATTTCTCAGTCTATGGCCATAGGGTACTTGTAATCCACAGGGGGGCGTAATGATCCGGCTCACAGTTGGGTCTCAAATGTCCCGAAGTACTTGGGAAGGCCCAGAGTCAGTATCTAGTTATCAAGCAGGGTGCTGCTTGTAACTTGGGGAGGAATCGCTCCGTTCTCTCTCTGCATAGGGATGGGGCACTAAAGGGGTGTTCTTACTCAGTCCTGCGTGGCTCCTAGGCAGGGAAGGTAGCAGGGGTAATTTAGGCTCAGTCTATAGACAGTTCTTATATGAAAGTGTAAGTGCCACTCTGTGCTGCAGATAGGGGTGCAGGACGCTGCAGGGGACAAACAGGCTGGTCTGGCTGGAATGCAGCCACTCACCCTCTCTCAGTTGTCAGGTTGGTATGCGGTGGACTGGAGTGCTGCTGTGCCTCTCTGCGGCTGTCTGCTTCTCCACGTGTCAGGTTGGTGCGCGGTGGATTGGAGTGCTGCTGTGCGTGTCTGCGGCTGCCTGCTGCGTCGCGGGACCCCTCTGCGCCGTCTGCGCACTGTTGGCTTCCCCTGGGGGCGGTCTGTCCCTCTCTTCCCCGTCCTTTTGCTCTAGCAGCCCGGGCACACACACGCGTCCCGTCCGTTTCTCTCTGCGCACTCCTCCTTCCTCTCCCCGTCTTTCGCGCGCTCCCCTCCCGGAAAATCGCGCACTTCACCCCCACGGGCTCATGGGGGATGTAGTCCTCTCGCCTCCCAGCCTCCAGCCGACTGCGCATGTGCGGGGCTCCGATAGGGAGACGCACAGCTCTGCCGTGTTCCCCGTCGGTCTCAGTCCCGTTCAGCGTGAACGGCTTCCCTGCTGCGCACAGGTATCACATTCTTCCCTTCTGAAATGTTTGCATGTCCCCATGCAACTATGCACATCTTCCCGTACATTAATACAAAACAAACAGTAGGTTTAAATACGGTATTTCTGACAGAGAATACAACACGTAGCCTCAACTGTAACTTTTACACTCTAAGTCAATCATTATAATTATTCTCTAAATCGGAGGGGCTTAACCCCTCGGGTGCTTCGGATGGGTCTGCTGGACATCTGCTCTGTTCCGCCTGTACGGAGTGACGGCCCGAATTCCTCTGCCTCCCTTCTGTCTTCTGCGACGACACCGGGTGATGCCATTGGAGCTGTTTCGCCCCCCCAGGAGCAAGGGGAGGGTCCTCCCATGAAGAGTAGGAGGTCTGTCGGGTCTTGCAGAGGGTGGATGGGAACTTGTGTCGACTCTTCTTCTGTATAGCTGAGCCCCCCTTCTTCCGACCTCGTTCTGTGACGGCATAATTTGAGTTGGTTCCGATGTACCATCTTGAGCGCATGGCGGTCACTTCCCTCTCTCTCTATCCGATACACCACTGAGTCGGTGTCTGGAAGATGTACGACCACATAGGGTGTGGATTCCCAGATGGGGTCCAATTTGGTGCTTCGTCGATTGTCTTTCTTCCAAACCCGATCTCCCACGCGGAATGATTCAGCCCCCGCATCCTGATCGTAGCTTGTCTTCTGCCGATGGCGGGCTGTCTCCATCCTTTCTTCCACTACTTTCTTCGCCAGATCAATCCGATGTTTGTGGTCATTTACCCAGTCGGTCTGTATAGCTTCAACCCTCTCAGGGAGAGTATTGAGCTCGAGGTCGGCGGGCAGTTTCCCCATTCTTCCGAACAGGAGGTAATACGGGGTGTATCCAGTCGAAGCGTGTTCCATGTTATTATACATATACGTTAGCTCTGGTAGTAGGGTGGGCCAGTTCAGCTGTTCTGCCGAAGAGAGTGTCCGCATCATCCCTATCAGGGTCTGGTTCGCCCTCTCACATAACCCGTTGCCCTGCGGGTGGTAGGGGGTGGTCCTTAACTTCTTGCAGCCGGCCACTTTGCAGAGTTCGCTGAACAACACCGATTCGAATGCTGGGCCCTGGTCAGTCAAGATCATTTCTGGATATCCGTAGGGTCGGATAAAGTTCTTCAACAGCTGTTCAGCAGTTGTCTGAGCTGTCATATCCCTCACCGGTACAGTCACCATGAACTTGGAATAGTGGTCGACTATCATCAGGGCATACTGGTACCCTGCGTGGCTCGGCCCAAGCTTGACATGGTCTAGCGTCAGGATCTCCAATGGCCGCTGACTGTGGATGGATTGGAGCGGTGCTTTCTGTCCAGGCCGAGGGTTTCTCTTCAAGGCGCAAGCCTCACACCGTTCGATCCACTCTTCGACGTCTGCCTGTAGGTGGACCCAGAAGAATTTCTTCCTGATGGCAGTCCCCGTCTTTTTGATCCCGAAATGGCCAGAGTGTTCGTGGTATGCTTTCAGCACCACCGTCCGTTGGGAATGGGGAACCAGTATCTGACTTAGGGTGCTGTGAGTACATGGGTCGATGCTAGTCCGGACGAGTATCCCTTGGACGATACGGATCCTGTCTCGGTGCCTCAGCAATCGGACCAGTTCTGGGTCAAGCCTTTGTCGCTCCTCTTTACTCGGGGTCTTGCCAGAGGCCAGAAGACGTCTCAGCTGCTGCAGGACTGGACTCTCCTCTTGGATCTTGGCCCAATTCAGTTCTGGTTGTCTAATAATGTTGCTAGTTACGGCAGGAGGGATCGCTTCGGTCTGCTGGGCGGCCACCAGGCTTTGTTTCGCAGGCGGGGGTCCGAACACCGGGAGTTCAACTTCTTCCCACTCGTCTTCGATTGCCGGTTCGGGGCCCCTGGGGAGTCTAGAGAGGGCATCTGCGTTAGCGTTTGTCTTTCCGCTCCTGAATTTGATCCGGTACTGAAAGTTTTCCAGTCTGGAGACCCACCTTTGTTCTAGCGCTCCGAGCCGAGCATTCTGGAGGTGGGCCAAGGGGTTGTTGTCTGTATAGATGATGCAGGGTGTCGCAGCCAAATAATCTTTAAACTTTTCGGTCACTGCCCAGATCAGGGCTAGTAACTCCAGCTTGAAGGCACTATAGTTCTTATCGTTTCTTTCCGTTTGTCGCAACCCCCTACTCGCATATGCGATCACGCGCTCCTTCCCTTCTTGATCCTGGGCTAACACAGCTCCCAGCCCCTGGGTACTGGCATCGGTGTACACTTTGAATGGAAGGTCGTAGTTCGGATAGGCCAGTAGAGGTGCTTCTGTGAGTAGACCTTTCAGTCGTGTGAACGCTTCCTCTTGCCGGTCAGTCCAAGTGACAAGGGCGTTCTTCCTGGTTTCCCGGCCTGGTGTACTCCTCAGTAATTCATGTAGCGGGGTCGCAATTTTGGCAAAGCCCTCAATGAATCTTCTGTAGTACCCTACGAATCCTAAGAATCGTCGCACATCGCTGATGGTTCTCGGGGTGGGCCAGTCTTGTACCGCTTGCACTTTCGCAGGGTCAACTTCTACTCCCTTAGGGCTGACAACATGGCCAAGGTATTGTACACTTGTTTTGAGTAAATGGCACTTAGACGGCTTTAACTTGAACCCATAATCAGCCAGTCGGTGGAATACCTCTCCCAGGTGCTCCAAATGTTCCTCGTAGCTCCTGGAGAAGACGATGATATCGTCTAAGTATAGGAGTAGGATGTCGAAATTCCGTGAGCCCAGGCAGTACTCCATCACCCTCTGAAATGTTGCCGGGGCGTTGGTCAGCCCAAACGGCATCTGGTTGAACTCAAACAGCCCCATTGGAGTCGTGAATGCCGTCTTCTCTTGATCCTCTGGGGCTACCGCGATCTGCCAGTAGCCGCTGGTGACATCTAATGTGGAGAAGTATGCTGCTGATTGGAGGGCGGCTAACGACTCCTCAATCCGAGGGAGGGGGTACGCATCTCTTTGTGTCACCGCATTCAGTTTTCTATAATCGACACAGAAGCGGAGGCTGCCGTCCTTCTTTTTGACCAGTACTAGGGGTGCGGCCCACGGGCTGCAGCTATCTTTGATCACCTCCGCTGCCTTCATTTCCTCAATCATCTTCTTGACAGGTTGGTATAATGCCGGAGGGATCGGCCGATGGCGCTCTCTTATCGGAGGGGCAGCTCCGGTTGGGATGTGGTGTTGGATATTTTTCACGTGTCCATAGTCGTTAGCATCTTTGCTAAAAGCCCTCTCATACTTCAGTACAAGTTGCAATACTCCCGCCTTTTCTGCCTCTGGTGTATCCTGGTCCCCTATTTGTAGTTTACCCCACCAAGGGGGTTCACGTTGACTTCCTGGGGCGTCTCCAGTAATTGTATTCTGTCGAATCGGAGTAGGTTCCGTCCCAACTATATCTTGGAAGTTCACTTCATAAATTTGGGCGATCTTTGTGAATCTGGCTATTTTGATAGGGTGATTGTGCGGGTTCAGCAGCCTTACCGGGACTCGTCCTTGCGTCACGGTTACTAATGCGCGGGCTACCACAAACTGTTCCGACCAGTTTTCTCTGTTCCTTTCAATAATGGCATCATAATTTCTCCCTCTCGGCCCAATCTTTGCTTTGCACCAGAGCAGACTTTCAGAGTTCGGCGGTAACAGGACGGTTCTTCGTTCGGCACTTCGGACGGCCCCGATCTCGCCCTTCTTATCGGCGAACCTCTGTTGACTTTTCAGGACACGGATGGTATGTTGCAGTGCTCGCCTCTCAATCTGATTTCTGCTGCACAGTTCCTGTTTCAGCGTTGAGATTAATTCTTCAGGGCAGTTTCTGAGAATATTCATTCCTATTATGACAGGCGGTAGTCCCTTATCTTCAACGGTCGTGATCAAGCATCCTTGATTGGGCAGCTGGGTTTGTCCGATTTTGATCCCAGTCTCCCAATATCCACAACAGTCGATACTCTGCCCGTTGCTGGCTAGCAGGTTCAGCCATGCCGGCGGTGGTGCCAGAATCTCTTCTTCTCTCCAATGCTTGGCGAACTCAACCCATTGGACAGTGGTAACCTGGGATCCAGTATCTAGCAGGGCGGGTAAGGTGACTCCATTAATCTCAATCTCAATCGTGGGGCATTGGCCTATATATTTCGGCAGCCATTCCTGGGGTGAAGGACCTATTGCTGGGGGTTCTCCCGACGGTTGGTCCTGGACCTCGGGAGTTCTTCGTTTAAATGTTCGGGTTGTCTACAATTTCGCTCAATGTGCCCGCTTCTCTGGCATCGCCTACATACCGGCCTCCCTTGTTCGTCGAATCGATCTGATGGGAGGCGACCGGAATTCCACGGAGTATTCCTCCATTCATTACTGTATCGGGGTTCCCTTTCCATTCTCCACGGTCTCGGTTGGGGAGGTGTTTCTTTTAGGGCTCTCAGTTCTCGGCAGAGGTCGGCCATCCCTTGAGTCAAATTGGCGATCTGTCCTTGCATTTCTGCGACTGGGTCTTTCGCTGCGGTGGCTTGGGCTTGTTGCTGAACGGCTACTTCAGGATTCACAGCCACTTTCCCTTTGCTAGGCTTGTCCCCAAAAACCTTGACCGCCAGTTCCTTGAATTTGGCAAAGTCTATGGGTGCTTCTTGTCGGTGTAGCATCTTCAGTTGACCCTTCGTGTTGTCATCGTATATCCCATCCAGGAACTGGTTCGTCAGTGTCTCGTTCTCTGCTATGACTTCGGTGGGGGTGCACTCCTTGATGGCTTGTAGTGCCTCTTTCAGTTCCACAGCGAATTCTCGCAACGTCTCCTGCGGTTGTTGCTTCCGAGCGTAAAATTGTGTCTTCAGTTCTGATAGCGTCTTAGCGTCAAAGATCGTTGCCAATTTGTTCAATATCGCTGTCGCTGATTCTTTTTGATCTGCTGCCCACGATTTTACTTCTCTCTTAGCAAACCCCTTCAACTGTGCCATTAGGATTTCGATCTTCTGTTTTTCATTCAGGCCGTGTACGTTGAACAGGGTCTCTATCTGGTCCCTGAAGTCGCGGAATCCGTCGGGTTCTGACGATCTGGTCTCTCCTGTATAGGTGGGGAGCCACGGTGCTCCGAAGTAGTACGGCATGTTGATTGTCGCCGGAATCCGTGCAGTAGCGTCGCTTCCTCCAGGTGTATCACCTTGATCCGTGCTCCGCATGGCTTGCGGGTTTCCTTGAGCTTCCTCTTGCGACATCTTGACCGGTGCTGGGTTGGGTTTTCTCCGCTTCTAGTGTACGTATCCTGTTCGTCAGGCGCCAAATGTGATAACCACGGGTGTAGAATGAGGTGCGTGTTCTTACCGGTGTCGCCGCTGGAATAGTTTCTGCTTCTCCTTCTTCTTGCGGATTAATTGCAGGCAGGGAACAGAGGTTTCTTAAAGGGTTAACGCTTTTATTGCACAGTATTTCGCAGCCTGCGTCTCAAATCAAACAGCAAGACATGCACAATAACAATTGAGGTATAACGTGTCTGGTTAATTAAAACAGAAAGGAATCGCTACGCTCTACGGTCCTGGCCGTCAACTTCTTTAGAGTAAAGACTATACTTCGCCTACAACTACTAATGCTATAAGTCTATCTAAACTTCACAGCTGCATGAATCAGTGTAACACATCTAATGATTATTGCATAGACAAAGTAAATAACAAATCTCACTATCGCATCAACCACAGTGACAGGTACATGTAATTATGACATAGATAACCCAGTAATTATTAAACAGATAACATAGGATTATTATTGCGCAATAATAGGTGTTCTTTTTATAGTGCACTTAAGAATCCTAACGATTACTGCAGTAACTCTTTAACCCTTGTGATCCTGTGGTAAAACATATCCGGGACCCGGTAACACAGTCCGGCCTAATTTCTCAGTCTATGGCCATAGGGTACTTGTAATCCACAGGGGGGCGTAATGATCCGGCTCACAGTTGGGTCTCAAATGTCCCGAAGTACTTGGGAAGGCCCAGAGTCAGTATCTAGTTATCAAGCAGGGTGCTGCTTGTAACTTGGGGAGGAATCGCTCCGTTCTCTCTCTGCATAGGGATGGGGCACTAAAGGGGTGTTCTTACTCAGTCCTGCGTGGCTCCTAGGCAGGGAAGGTAGCAGGGGTAATTTAGGCTCAGTCTATAGACAGTTCTTATATGAAAGTGTAAGTGCCACTCTGTGCTGCAGATAGGGGTGCAGGACGCTGCAGGGAACAAACAGGCTGGTCTGGCTGGAATGCAGCCACTCACCCTCTCTCAGTTGTCAGGTTGGTATGCGGTGGACTGGAGTGCTGCTGTGCCTCTCTGCGGCTGTCTGCTTCTCCACGTGTCAGGTTGGTGCGCGGTGGATTGGAGTGCTGCTGTGCGTGTCTGCGGCTGCCTGCTGCGTTGCGGGACCCCTCTGCGCCGTCTGCGCACTGTTGGCTTCCCCTGGGGGCGGTCTGTCCCTCTCTTCCCCGTCCTTTTGCTCTAGCAGCCCGGGCACACACACGCGTCCCGTCCGTTTCTCTCTGCGCACTCCTCCTTCCTCTCCCCGTCTTTCGCGCGCTCCCCTCCCGGAAAATCGCGCACTTCACCCCCACGGGCTCATGGGGGATGTAGTCCTCTCGCCTCCCAGCCTCCAGCCGACTGCGCATGTGCGGGGCTCCGATAGGGAGACGCACAGCTCTGCCGTGTTCCCCGTCGGTCTCAGTCCCGTTCAGCGTGAACGGCTTCCCTGCTGCGCACAGGTATCACAGTCGCTCAAAACATCATGTTTGAGTGTACAGTATTTCAGCTCAAAGCCGCCCAGTGTGTATGCCCCAGCAATGAGCGGTGCTGCGTGCTCCCACATCATTGCCGGGAAAGCTGTTCATCTGCTGGTATGCTCTATGCAAAGCCGTCCGCACCCCCGCTGTCGGCTCCGGGCAGGGGGGAAAGCGGCTCAGCAATGAAAACGATCATCGCTGTCCATACACGCTCGGCAAAGTCGCCCAGTGTGTATGGAACTTTAGTGTTAAGAAGCCGGAGATATATACAGAAAGTGATACAAAAAGGATGAATGGAATATATATATATATATATATATATATATATATATATATATATATATATATATATATATATATATATATATATATATATATATATATATATATATATATATATATATATATATATATATATATATATATATATATATATAGTCCGGCACTCACTGTTGCTGTAGGTTAATGCTGCGGTGCCTTCCCCAGGATGTCTGGTCCAATGTATAGCGTGGTGGTGAGGGCGGCACTCGTCAGACTTGTTTAATGCAAGTAAAAGCCTTTATTTATCCGACGGCGTTTCGGGTAGAGACCCGTTTTCAAGGACATACGTATGTCCTTGAAAACGGGTCTCTACCCGAAACGCCGTCGGATAAATAAAGGCTTTTACTTGCATTAAACAAGTCTGACAAGTGCCGCCCTCACCACCACGCTATATCTATATATATATATATATATATATATATATATATATATATATATATATATATATATATATATATATATATATATATATATATATATATATATATATATATATATATTAAATAAATGTGTAAGAGATAAGTGTTAATAGAATGTAATAGTGTGCAACCTCAGAGCCATCCAGCCGCACCAATCAAGCACCCCAAACCCATCTTAACCCCAATGTGGGTCCTATAACTAACTAGTAGAGCCACCTGATAATGGCTATAACTAAACATACCTTAACTAAGAGCTACCTGCCCAGAGCAACCCCATAACGCTCCATGTGGCATGTAGGACCAGCATCTCCTCCTACCTCCCAGACATAACCTCACTTCTGCCCACCACCACCCACCAGCGCTATCAGCATCTGCAACCAGCACCCGCCTCACCCACCTGGGTGACTGGTTGCGGCCGTGGGTAAGATGCTGTTCTGCTTGTGGCTTCATTGCTGGTTGTATTGAATAGTCATCAATAATATAATTGAAGACATGAAAACATGAAAATCGGTGCATGATTATAGACTCCAAAAACCATGACCTATCGTGGTGCTTGAGGACTGGAGCTACTGTATGAACCCCTGGTCTAGGTCATTGACGTGGGCCTGGAGGTTTACGGTTTTCCTCTAGTATGTGGTCATGTACTTCGGTTTCAGCCAATTGATGTGGTGGGTGGGTTTACTAACTTCTATAAAGAAGGGACAAGGGGCCCGATTCAGACTTGAGCAATTATTGAATGTGTGGGGTCAATCTGCCAATGATGCCAGCGATGGTTATTGACAGCCTATGGCCATTTGTGGGCGTCACACCAGCGTTTTCTCAGACCACCCAGGAACACACAGGCATGACCGCGAGTTGGGAGGGAGGGCCGCTGAAGTCTGCTATGCTTCCTTCTATAGACGGAAAGGGGTTTACTTGATGGATGTAGGTTTTGGCCTGTTTATTAAACAGCTGTTGAGGGGAATTCTGGTGGTCATTCCAGGGACTATAGTAGCTTTTCTTTTACAGTTAAGTGGTTGTATCTGGTGGCAAACAGGGCCAGTGGCTCTTCAGCAACTTTTGATGGTTGGAAGCAGGGCCACCAGTGGCAAAGCCTCCACAGGGAAGATTCCCACCATTGAGGCCACCTGTGCCCTGAAGAGGGTAGATGGTGACAGAGAAGTGGTGTGAGTGTGTTAGGGGGTAGAGGGTGGCATGGTGGTGTGGGCGTATTATAGGGAGAGGGTTCCCCTGGTTGGGAGTAGCTTCTATTTGAGAGTATGATGTATGGGGTCCATATATACGTCAGGGACTCCTTGGCCACCAGAAGGTTTAGTTTACTTAGACCACTCTTAGAACCCCTGGGAGTAGCATCCAAACAAAAACATAATACATATTTCCATTAGATTCTTTTTCTAAGGTTTATTTGAATTTAGTTCTTCACCTGAAGATCTGGTTGTCCTACAGTGACTTACCTGAGCCCAGAAGCCAGATGCCTTCTTCATATTTTCATGGAGAAGATTGAGAATGTTTCGGAACATTGGATCATCGTAGTCGTAGCGTCTCCCAAACACAATGAAGCAAATGATGTTGGACACAGCGTTGTCAATGACTAAGTGTGGATCTATTAGTGCATCTGAAGTTTAGAAAATATCATTCACTATCACCACAGCTTATACATGTGGGTAACTACCAGTTATTAAGTGGCCATATTGCATAGGCTGAATAAAAGTAAAAAATAAATAGTGCAGACAACTATATTTTAGAGATAAATCCCACTCTTCTCAATGGTATCAATGTGACGTAGGGTTAAGCTGCAGTGGGGAAAGGTGAGGGGGAGGTGGGGGGCACAAGCAATAGGTCGACATATGAAAAGGTAAATTACATTTTTTCATGACTGTTATATTTCATACTTTATCATCCAGATGTATACCATGCCATAGCCAGCCTCAGTACACACATATGGCCACATCCAGGCACCACCTGCTCCCCTGAGTTCATGCCATAACCAGCCCCAGTACACACACATGGCCACACCCAAGCACCACCTGCTCCCCAGTGTTCTTCATAAACTCCTACCATGCCATAACCAGCCCCAGTACACACACATGGCCACACCCGGGAATCACCTGTCACCTATATTCTTCATATACTCGTACCATGCCATAACCAGCCCCAGTACACACACATGGCCACACCCAAGCACCACCTGCTCCCCAGTGTTCTTCATAAACTCCTACCATGCCATAACCAGCCCCAGTACACACACATGGCCACACCCAGGAATCATCTGTCACCTATATTCTTCATATACTCGTACCATGCCATAACCAGTCCCAGTACACACACATGGCCACACCCAAGCACCACCTGCTCCCCAGTGTTCTTCATAAACTCCTACCATGCCATAACCAGCCCCAGTACACACACATGGCCACACCCGGGAATCATCTGTCACCTATATTCTTCATATACTCGTACCATGCCATAACCAGCCCCAGTACACCAGGGGCTGGCTGGCAAAGTTTAGCCTGGGGGGCATGCACAAAGGACAGGCCCATGAGTGGTGATCCATCCTCCACCTCGCATCTACATATATACATGCACCGCCTCTCACATACATACAGCACCACTTTCATACGTACGTACATGCATACATACATACTCCGGCACTCTCATAAATACATACATACATACATACTCTGGCACTCTCATACATACACCATCACTTTCATACATACATACATACATACATATTCCGGCACTCTCATACATACATACATACATACTCTGGCACTCTCATACATACACCATCACTTTCATACATACATACATACATACATACATACATACATATTCCGGCACTCTCATACATACATACTCTGGCACTCTTATACATACAGCAGAGAATATACACCGAACCACCTAGGTGGGGCGGTGTATACAGGCGCTTTGGGGTGAGTTGTTTGGCAAGCTGCTCACACCGTGGGGAGGTCAACCCCCAAAAAATAGGGAACAAGAAAACAGACAGATGGTGGAGCGCTAACACAAAATTACATATGACCAAATTGGGTATCACAAATATTTTATTTAATACTAGCTAAAAGGTTGATACGTTTTGGTATAAAAAAAGGCAATTGCAATTGACAAAATAAAAAGTGTACAGCCTATTGAGGGATATATGGATGTGACAATGATAACAATAGGGGGTATCTCACTTGTTCCTAGAAATCCTCTCCAGAAATAGAGTTGGACAATCTCCCACAAATGAATGGGAAACTGGGATGGCGGGTGTCCATGAACCTGCTGGAGTATTCTTGGGACTTTGATCCTGATTTTTATGGGACCATGGAATTCAGTCCTTGATGTAATGTCTCCAGGTATATTAGCAGGTGATGGTTTCCCTTGAATTTTCCAGTAGGTGTCCAACAGTGGGAAAAGATGGAAGTGTGGAGGGCTGGTTCAAGTGAGAGTCCTTTTGTAATCCCAAGGTAGATAGGCTGTAAGCACTAGACCTGACGCGTTTCGTCGTCCACAGACAACTTTGTTGGTCATATGTAATTTTGTGTTAGCGCTCCACCATCTGTCTGTTTTCTTACTCTCATACATACATACATACTCCGGCACTCTCATACATACATACTCTGGCACTCTCATACATACTGAGCCCCCCCCAGCACAAAGATGACATGCAAAGCTCTGCGTGTCAATCAGAAGCACACCCTATATGCCGGCTGCAGACACCTGCAGAGATAAATGCAAAGGGAAACACCATGGAGTAAGCAGGAGTCTCCCTGACCCTGGACACTGTAAAACCCGTTCCTCCCATTGGAATGTATGCAAATTCATCTCTTTGAAGCTCTAACTCTAGAGAGCAATAAAAACATTTATTCAGACAACTGACACCTTCAAATGTACATGATAGTTCTGATAGTCTACCTCTCTGCTATTCCTGCACAAGCTTTTTTTCCAGTTTCTTTATCTCCAAAGCAGGGCAGGCTGCTAGCTGCTCTTCGAAGCTGCAATTCTTAAATGGGACTGTAAAACGGGTCTAAACCTTGAGACCTTTCACATTGCACGTGAAAACCGTTTTAAAAATCATTTAATACCATTCAAAATTCAACCCGTTTAACCCCCAAGGGACACGTTTCAAGCCATTGAAATAGAGCCATTCACACTGCCTTAAAAACGGCTTTAAAACGTGTAGGACTCTGCTTTTTAACCGTGTTGAAATACCGGTTATCTTTAACCGGTAAATCAACTTTGGCACTTTCACATTGCAGCCTTAAACGTTTTAAAATGGGAAAAAACAGCAATATACCGTTTTAAAAGTGCAATGTGAAAGGGGTATCAGCTTCTCCTCGCTCTGTCCATACTGACAATAGCTCCCGCAGACCCCAGCGCTCAAATTTACTAAGCGCCTGCAAGCCACCGCGGGGTCTGCACCTGCAGAGCTATAGATACGCCACTGGCGGCTCCATATACGCATTTTCAGTGACTTCATTCAGCCACTACTCCTGGGCGGGCCGCCTCAGTGTCCAAGAAAGATCCGAGTTCTTACAGCTGGGCTGGTACTGCCCTGCTACCATCTGATATATATGCTGCACTGTAATATAAGTGACCCGTGCATGCTCTGTAGTGGCCTCTTACACTATACATGTCCTCAGTGCAGGAGGCCGGCGGCCATGTTTCTGGAGACCAGAAACCAGACTGGTCAGCCGTGGCTGCAGCAGCAGCCTCAGAACAAGGCGGCCCGCACACAAATCGATTAAGCGGCCCGGGGGGCACATGGCACCCTGCCCCCCAGCCCAGCCCGCCTCTGCAGTACACACACATGGCCACACCCAAGCACCACCTGCTCCCCAGTGTTCTTCATAAACTCCTACCATGCCATAACCAGGCCCAGCACACACACATGGCCACACCCGGGCATCACCTGCTCACCTATGTTCTTCATATACTCCTACCATGCCATAACCAGCCCCAGTACACACAGATGGCCACACCCGGGAATCATCTGTCACCTATGTTCTTCATATACTCGTACCACGCCATAACCAGCCCCAGTACACACACATGGCCACACCTGGGCATAACCTGCTCACCTGTGTTCTTCATATACTCCTATATGCCATAACCAGCCCCAGAACACACACACACACGGTCACAACTGGGCATCACCTGCTCACCTGTGTTCTTCATATACTCCTACCATGCCATAACCAGCCCCAGCACACACACATGGCCACACCCGGGCATCACTTGCTTACCTGTGTTCTTCATATACTCCTACCATGCCATAACTAGCCCCAGTGCACACACATGGCCACACCTGGGCAACACCTGCTCACCTGTGTTCTTCATATACTCCTACCATGCCATAACCAGCCCCAGTACACACACACATGGCCACACCTGGGCATCACCTGCTCACCTGTATTCTTCATATACTCCTACCATTCCATAACCCACCCCAGTACACACACATGGCCACACCTGGGCATCACCTGCTCACCTGTGTTCTTAATATACTCCTACCATGCCATAACCAGCCCCAGTACACACACATGGCCACACCTGGGCATCACCTGCTCACCTGTGTTCTTCATATACTCCTACCATGCCATAACCAGCCCCAGTACACACACACATGGCCACACCTGGGCAACACCTGCTCACCTGTGTTCTTCATATACTCCTACCATGCCATAACCAGCCCCAGTACACACACACATGGCCACACCTGGGCATCACCTGCTCACCTGTATTCTTCATATACTCCTACCATGCCATAACCCACCCCAGTACACACACATGGCCACACCTGGGCATCACCTGCTCACCTGTGTTCTTAATATACTCCTACCATGCCATAACCAGCCCCAGTACACACACATGGCCACACCTGGGCATCACCTGCTCACCTGTGTTCTTCATATACTCCTACCATGCCATAACCCACCCCAGTACACACACATGGCCACACCCTGTATCACCTGCTCACCTGTGTTCTTCATATACTCCTACCATGCCATATCCAGCCACAGTACACACACACATGGCCACACCCTGTATCACCTGCTCACCTGTTTTCCTCCTAAACTCCTGGATCAGGTGTGTGCTCTCCTCCCAGATTCTCTCCTCCATAGACTTTTTCCCAAGCCCAAAATTGCGGAGGGTGGACAAGGTGAAGCGCCGGTGCTCCTTCCAGGCTGGGCCGTACTTAGCAATTATGAGCCCTGAAGAGAGAAACTGTTTAGGATGTCCCATAGTATGCATGCACGAGGCCGTCCTGTGATAAAATCCTGCTACTTTTTATCGCTGGCCATGTGCAAGTTGAGCGTCAGAGAGCTGGCGTTTGGGTGTGGTAACCTGCTGTTTTCTGGGAGTGCCAGGAGAAACAGGCATTTTAAGAGAGGGTGTGACGTCAGCACTGGCCTGATTTGACTGCGTCTATCACAGCCGCTGAGTAAGTCCTGGGCTACGCACAAACTGCACACATTGGGAAAATGATTCCATCGTGAGCGGCTTGTGAATAGATTGGCAGTTATAAGCAATGTGCAGGCTTAGCGAGGCAATGTTGTATACCTGATTGCAGGGCTTCAAAAATTAGCAGCCAAGCACTCAGTTCTGAATTAGGCCCTATGTGACAACAATGTAGATAGAGGATGAACTCATAGATGAAGGTAACAGATGTGTACCAGGAGGTTGACACGGAGGGGAGAACATTCTGAGGTGGGCCATCGGCAGGGCCATCTTAGCGTATGGGCTCAATGGGCAGTTGCCCAAGGGCCCCACAATTCTAGAGGGCTTTGAGTTGTGGCAGACTGGGTTGTGGGCATCTGGCTCCTGAGCTTCTTGGGAGGCAGTAGAGAAGCTGCCTGGTCACCATGATTGTGAAACAGACACAAACAGAGCTACCTGGCAGCATTCTCTTCCTGCTTCCCAGCCTGCAGCCAGACATTGTATTGCTGTCAGTAAGCTGATTGGTGGATGACTGGAGCTATCCACCAATCAGAGTACAGAAAGCCATTTACTGTATGGAGGCAAGTGGAGAGATGGCACAAGACCACAGGAGGGGTGGGTTATGATTTTTCTTTCTGTTTACATGTTTTCCCATGAATAGGTGAGGAGGGGCCCCAGATGCATTACTTTGCCCGGGGCCTACAATGCTGTTAAGACAGCCTTGGTCATCAGTACCATGTGCTATACAGAGTTGTATATATCTTCAGACAGATCCATTGTATAGTGACATAGTATAAGGCTGTTACAAGTGTGCTCTGATGATAATCATGATGGGGTAAATTTAGTTGCATGCTCACTATGCTGCAGCAAGTATGGCTGCTTTGCGTTCAACTCATTGCAGTGGCGGATCTGAGTTGGGGGTGTGAACCTGCTCTTGCTCATTTACAACCACACTGCTAAATAGAGGCAAGTGGTAGTGGGCAACGGAACACTTGCCTTAATTGTCCCCACCCCCTGATCCACTGGTGAACGGTCAAACTCCTATGTGTGCAAAAATACAAAAGCTTAGCACAAGTCCACGCATTGGCTACAGAACTGCTCTGATCAGTCTCCTGTTAGGTAGTCACTGTGATATGGAGTAGGTTATGGTTAGTACAGGTTTGGCACGGCTTATTGCATAGGATCAGAATCTAATCAGGTGCAGGTTATCACCAGGAAATCCCTCAAGGGAATATGGTCATGCTCACTTGTTAGTGAATTAGTAACAAGGAGCATATCCGCCATCCATGGGTGTATGGGGAGGGGCGGGACACTAATCTGCGGCCACGGCTATACAAAACCATACACCCCCCCCCCCCCCCCGCCGATAGTTTGGCACCAAAGTCAGCAAGTGTGTCTAGTACTATTGAAGTAATATTTACCCTTGGTGCCTGAGATGGCTTCTGATAATCTGTTCTGAGGCCGATCTGCAAAGTCAACACCTTTATTCACCAGAACTTCTTTGAGTCCTTTGAGCCCCCGGACCACCACAGCTGGCGTGAATCCCAGATAGATGCTGTACACCGGGCCATACACCTGGGAGAACTGACATAGAAAGGTAATATTGTATTAGATATAACAACATGCCATATTACTATACAACATACCCAGATCTCCAAACTGTCCTAGTTTTCGTGGGACAGTCATGATGTTTTGTGACTGTCTCGTGCCCCAGCTGCGGGCAGCAGTGTCCTGCGGTGGGCAATTGGGAGGCCACCTGTCCCTCGCTGAATGTGCACAGCATCTATTCACTGGGGAGAGGGACAGGGGGCATGGCCAGCAGCTCCTAAAGTGCTGGTCATGCCCCACAGCGATGAAAAGAGGTGTGTGGCCTTGCAAGGAAGTGCTGTGATCATAGCCCACACCCCCTAGTTTTAGGCGCACACCAAAGATGTCTTGGCTCATTCTTTTCGTAAAGATGGGAGCTATGATACAATGTTGTGTCTTTTTTGCCTTGGTCAGTATTACATAAGTGAAACTATAGTGAATTGATGTTGTAATATGTTTCAAGGTGAGTAAGTAACAGTTGCAACATGGCCTGTGTGCGCAAATCACCTCAGGACTCTGGAGAACTGTAGCAGTGTGACCTTACTACTGTAGATGCAAGTCATGTTGATCAATGGCTTCAGCAGCACTTCCTGTATAACACAAACTTCCTATACGGCAAAAAGATAACATGATGCAATACAAATTCATCTACTGAACATTGCTCTTATATGATAACAGTAGATAAGGCACACTTTTTCTTCAAACTAATTGGTTTTGACAGGTCCACGCCCCTTTTATACAGGTTGTCCACGCCCCCATTTATACAATTTGATATCAAACTTGATATGATCGTATCACGTTTGATATCAAAGTGGTATAAATAATATTAACCCCCGTATTAAAATATAATTGGTTTGAGGCTGTAACTTCATACACTGATATTGACTATGTGAAATAACACATATATAAAGCTCGCTTAATGTTATCTTAACCAGCTGGAAGAATTTCTAAACATAATGCTAAAAAAGTTGTTAGAAAAATATGGTATACAACAGATATATAATTCGTAGAAATGTAGATCTTGTTTTATATCAAATTTGATTTGTGTAGGATGTCGCGCAACGCCGATCATCAAAACAGCCGGCTGAAAGCCAGGTATTATAACGTATTAAAGCCGGGGAGTTTTTGCGGCTTTGATAAATATTATAAAGCTTTGAAAAATAAATTTAAAAGATCCGATGTGAGAAAATGGTTACAAGAGCAAGACGCGTACACATTGCACAAACCGGCTAGAAAAAACTATAAAAGGAATATGATATGCGTATCGGATATAAATCAACAGTGGCAATGTGATTTGGTATCACTCATAGATCTGGCAAAGCACAACGACGGCGTAAAATATATACTAACCGTCATCGATATATTCAGTAAGAGGGCCTGGGCTGAAAGTCTGACTGCTAAGAGCGCGACGACTGTCGCTAAGGCTTTTGAAAAATTATTCCAACAGGGGGACGTACCGCGGAAACTACAAACCGATAATGGTAAAGAGTTTCTAAACAAAGTCCTAAAAAAGTTGTTAGAAAAATACGGTATACAACATTTCACAACCAATAATGATGTGAAAGCAGCCGTTATAGAACGCTTCAATAGGACTTTAAAAACACGAATGTGGCGATATTTCACGGCGAATAATACATACCGATATATAGACGTTTTACAAGCGTTCATTACCAGTTATAATAACACATACCATAGAACGATTAAGCGGGCGCCGAATGAGGTGGATGGCTCTAATGCGCTGGATGTCTTCAAGACGATATATGGCGATTACTTTAGAAGTAAGAAAACAAAGGCTTGTTTAGCGGTCGGGGACCACGTTCGTATCTCAAAATATAAGGATATATTTCAGAAAGGTTACGAACAGAGTTTTTCTGAGAAAATATTTGTAATACGCGGCGTGAACACTAAAGGACTTAAGCCGCTTTACACGTTGGAGGATCTCTACGGGGAGGCTATAACGGGTAGTTTTTACCCCGAAGAACTTCAAAGTATACCGAAAAACTATAATAGGATTTACAAAGTGGAGAAGATTTTAAAAAATAAGACGGTTAGAGGGAGGAAACACGTATTAGTCAAGTGGCGTGGATACCCCACAAAATTTAACAGTTGGGTCGCTGCATCGGAGATAAAAGATATATAAACAAAGAGGAAGATGGATGACAAACCCTTCTACATAACATTGCCGAGTAACGCCTCAGCCGATACATTTCCACAAAATAAGATTTCTGACTATACCACAAAGTTAGCAAGGCCTATAGACTTAAGTGGAGATTGGGAAGTAGCTCTTACAGAAATACAATACCCACACACCTGGAATACAATCGATGTGCGTGATTGTGTGTTGAAAATAACAAAGTGGGATGGGACGAGCGGTACAGCAACGAGGGTTTGCGTTAAACCGGGGTTTTATGAAACCATCGGGGCGTTACTGTTTTCTTTCAACGCTGAAATTGACCGACATAAACTGGATGGTTTAAAACTATTGTACGATCCGCTTGAACGAGAGATAATCATCGACAACAAGGCGATGTACAACATCACAGCCGGTCCTAAATTGTCGAGAATACTGGGGTTATACCCGAAAACTAAGTTTTTAAAACCGTGCGCCGACATCAACGGCGGGCAATATACGCTCTTCGTGTACACAGATATTATCGAACATCAGAGGGTCGGTGATAGTTATGTTCCGTTGTTGCGCACCGTTGAAATAAAGGGCCGTAACAACGAGATGGTCACTATACGGTATGAGAAGCCCGATTATGTTCCGTTGTGCAAGACGCATTTTGACACTATAGCCATAGAGATAAAGAATGATCAGAACGAAAACATGTCATTCAAGTTTGGGAAAGCGAACGTGAAACTACATTTCAGACGCCGCAAATCCGAATTTTATTAAAGACAATGGTGGCCGTTAAAAATTATGGTGACCCGGGGCTCTACGCGCAATATTATAAAACACAGGCCGGTAATGGATTACCCGGTTTTCACGGCAGCACGTATATGTACGGGTGCGGTTTAGGTGGAATTTTTCGAAGCCTGTTCAGAAAAGCGGTACCGCTTTTCCGAAGAGGGCTGGCGATAGCAAAGCCCCACGTGAAGAATGCAGCACGCAACATCGCGAAAGACGTCATCGGACAAGCCACAGCGGCTGTTGTGAGCAAAATACACGACGCAAATCAAGCGAAGCAAGATGGATCAGGTTTAATCTATGCCAGGAAAGGGGCGGCTAAAAATAAACGGAAGCGGGCAATACGACTTCCGACATGGTGCAGACCCCTTTTAAACAAAAAACGGAGCAGACGCGGCTTAATTAAAAAAAGGAAACCGAAGCGAAGGGTCGGTGATATTTTTTAAGCATGTCTTTCATACACAATGAATCCATGGAATGCGCAAAATCTGAACTTGACCTTTTTGACGTACCACCGACGCAGACCAGCGTAGAGAAAAGCCTCTACGTCGAAGTTCAACCTTTGGCGGCATTATCCGAGACCGCGCCGCTTGAATTCTACATAGCGGCCAGCGGTGAACACTACTACGATCTGAACAACACGTTGCTGTACGTGACCTGCAAGATCGTACGGCCTGATAACACGGCTATACCTCAAGACGCCAAGGTCGCTCTTATTAATTACCCCATAGCAACTTTATTTAGTCAGGTTGATGTCACTTTGGGCGATAGGCTAATATCGCAGTCCAATAATCTTTACGCTTATAGGGCCTACATAGAGACCATACTGAATTATAGCTCAGATGCGTTATCCACAAAACACACAACTGGATTATTCTACAAAGATGTGGCTGGAGAACACAACACAAGAGCCCTGGATGGTGTAAACACAGGGTTTATAAAAAGGGCAAGAACAACGGCACAAAGTCGAACGGTTGAATTATTGGGGCCGCTACACTGTGACCTTTTTCATCAACATAAACTAATATTGAACGCCGTGGACTTGAAGATAAAACTCATCAGAAACAAAGATGCTTTCTGCTTAATGTCTGCTGAAGCGGAGGCCTTTAAAATTCAGATTGTTGCAGCGTCCCTGTTTGTGAAAAGAGTTCAGGTCTCACCCGCAGTCCGGATTGGACACGCCCAGGCCTTACTGGCCACCAACGCCAAATACGCGATCGATAGAGTGGGCATGAAGATCTATAGTATACCGACGGGGAGCCGAGTATTTAATTTAGAAAACCTGTTTTTAGGCCAGGTACCAAAAACCGTTATAGCCGCTTTTGTAGATAATGAAGCGTTTTCAGGAGCCTATACCAAAAACCCTCTACGGTTTGAACATAAAAATGTAAACTTCGCATCCCTATACCTGGATGGAACACCGCATCCGGCCAAACCATTTCAACCAGACTTTGAACACGGTAACGCGGTTCGCGAGTATATGTCGCTCATTCAGATCACAAATAAGCAGAAATCAGATTCGGGGATACTAATTGACCGTGAAGAGTACCTCAACGGCTACACACTATTTGCTTTTGATCTGTCGCCTGAACAGGAATGCGCGGAGCATCTGTCTCTAATCAGAACCGGAAATCTACGAGCTGAATTCCGGTTTGCAGGAGCACTAGACCGGACAGTCAACATAATAATATACGCATTATTTGATAATATCATCGAGATCAACCAGCGGCGCGATGTGCTGTATGATTATCTATAAATGAAATAAATAATTTTTATATTTATCGTATATTTACCAATATTCATCACCCCATCAGCGATATGAACACATTACAGATAAATTGTATACTGTACGCTAATCCGGTGACGCGCCTGTTTTTTAAAGGGACCTACCCGTGTGATATGCTTCCGAGCGGTAAACTATCGCAATACCCCTGCGCGTTTGTAATCAACACACACACCAGCGCCCAACCGGGGGAGCATTGGTTGGCCGTTTATTTTAACAACCAGCGCGAGTGTTACTTTTTGGACTCTTACGGTTTAGAACCTGACAATCCCCTATTCCCAAAGGCCATAATAAATTTTTTAAACTCAAATTCAAAAAGAATTTACCACCAAAATAAGCAGTTGCAAGGTTTTAACAGTACCGTTTGTGGGCAATATTGTATATACTTTATATTTTTCATGTGTAAAAATTACAAATATACAGATGTGTTGGTCCGTTTTAGTTTTGATACAAAACGTAATGATCGCTATGTATCAAACTTTGTAAGACGTCTCCCTAGAAGTCATTGTTTGAGTCGATATACGGGTAACTGTATACAGTCCTGTGTCACCAGTAACCAACATGTGTTTGATAAAAATAATGTGTAATACAAAATTGTTTGTGTAACTTGTAACTAATGTTGTGATTGAAATGCTGTATGTACATTGCTTATGGTTACTTTCTATTAAAAAATCTTGCTTATTGAACTTTATATCGTGTGATTGCATATTTTTGCAGACAAACTGGTTAGAATCAAAGAACAAAACAGCATTTTATAAATCATAACCATATTTTATTGGTACAGACAAAATGTATTTACAGCAAAATAATCACGAATAACACGATAAACTTTACAGTTAAAACAATACACTAAATACATGATACATTACAAATTAAACGTCATCGTACAAATTAAACACACAAAAATACATCGTATAAAAACATTATAAATTAGTTATATGTTAAAGGTTCAACCACTGCGAATCCTGAAACAGATTTACGGATCTTTTCCTCGGTAGTAAGTATCCGTGTGGCGTTGTTAACCCGGGGGAATTTAAAGCATTTATACGACTTTTTTTAATGTTGTGTATTGGGGAGGCTATATTTACATTGCCAATTTCATCATCGTAGATTTCAGCTTTTAAGCGATCTAACTGTAATCTGTTTGATGCATTACCAACTACAGTGGACGGGATATTCAACTCAGCCATAGCGCGCATAAATTCAATCCATCCGTTAGGCATTTTATGACTCGTCACGCTGTGATTTTGCGTGATACCCCTTATCAAGTCTAACACATTGGATCCTGGCACTGTGACGCCTTTATACATAAACACACCCTTGCGGTCCCAATTCGCAATGTCTTTAGAGCGAACCATTTTACTCATTAGTATTTCACAGTTCTTTTTATACCGCGCATTAACACTGTTCAAGACATCGTGGTAAACAGCGTCGGTAGCGTCGTCTTGTGTAGGGTTAGTTGTATCCTCAACAGCATTTGCACCGGGTGATAAAAGCGTTAAAGTTGACATTTCTCTATCAGTTTGTTTACTCAACACCAGGTATCTCTGTAACACAGCTGTGTAGCGTTTTGCCTTTTCATACTCTGATAAAGCATTATTATGTAGTATACTTATGATCTCAGCATCTAGGCCTTGCGTGGCTGTTTTGCGTATATCATCGCTGTTTGGTTTGTTGTTTAAACGGTCTATCTGTTGCTGGGGGACCAGATACATTTTCTCAGCGTATGCCATCACCGGTTAGACAGTAGTCCGGTAATTAATGGAATGGCAAATCCTAGCAACGATCCGATAAACCCACCCGACTGTTTCACCAACCTCTTCTTTTTCCCAATGGCGCATTTCTTATTACAAAGCGATTTTATAAGGGACCTCTTCTTTTTAAGGTAGTTCAACTGGCGCTGTGACAGGGGTATTTTACCTTTAAGCGTATTGAGAGCAATCTCACATATGGCTGTCACCAAATCGTTTGAAGCGTTGGATAATATAGCGTTTCTTTGGGCCGGTTTGGCTTTAATGAGGGTTTTTAAAAGGGCCCAATTACGCCTTATCCTGGTCGACATGTTCACAGCTGTTAGAAGTGGTAATGAATGACTATAGGATGCGCGGTTATAGCTATTTAGAACCCCGCTTCTTAACAACATAAGCTACTGGTGTGTCGGGGGGGAATAAACCGCTTCGTAAACGATAATCATCAAGGGCATTGTTTCTTAAATCAACCAGTAAATAACCGTATGGAGGCTCCGTAGCGGACTCATAGGCTTCAAGAAAAAAACGATATTTTGATGGGTACATTTGTCTAGCCAGAATGCTAACCTGCATTTTATCCCTGGGGTTTTTAAACAGGACCATATATTTTGTGTTTAAATGTATAGTCCTGCTCTTTCTACCTTGACAAAATATGTTTTGCACAAGGTACATGACACTGAGATTACGATGGTGCACATACTTTGTGAACGCTTTCTCAACCTCAGAATTATTACTCGCTGCATCCATCAAGTCATCTATCACCGTTAAATTAATCTTATCAGGGGGAAAAAGCTGGTCGTCGCTAAATGACTCGGGCAACCCCTCTATAAAACGCATACCAGGGTGAGCACTCAGAAGTTGGTCATATATCGGTTGCCAACAGGTGTAAAACCAAACAATATTATCAGGTACATGCGTCATATGTGTGGATGCGTGTTGTATTAGCGTTTTCACAAAATAACTTTTCCCCGAATTGGAGGGTCCGGCTAAAATACAGGAGAAGGGGTGTTGAAAACGGATATCCATCTTAATAACCAAATGGTAGGGTTGTAAAATTATCCGTGAGGTTACGTTTAGTGTAAACGCACTTTTGCGTTTTCTGCAGCATACGGGTTTCAATCTGCCAGTACTTTTTCACACGTACTATACCGGGCTGCCTGGTCACAATTTTTTTCTGATCCTCGCCTTTGGGGTTTAAAGGATAATCTAAGACCAGTTCTTTCAGACTGTCAAAGTTAACGTGCTGCTCATTACAAACATTCAACGTTATACCTTTGACCTTGAGGCTCGTCTTGCCGTTGCTTAGTCTATAGCCGTATGACTTGGGGCCGGCTGAAACAAACTCTGTTATATGCGTACCAGATGGTAGTTCGCTGGTCAACTCCCCTAGATAATCGCCTAATGGCGGATTCCAGTCACCGGGCCTGCTGACAAAAATTACAGAATCTGTATCGTGATACAGACATCTATCTTGTAATCTATCCAATAGGTTGTACAACTCGACGCGGGCGTGCGCTGTGGTAAATGCTGCTATAAATATATTTGTTGTTGAAGACCTGGTATAATGGTCTTTGGCGTATTTCCAGTTGACCATAACAGTTTCTGAGTCTATGAAGTCTAAAGCAGACACCTCATAGTGTGGTTGAAAGGCATATTCAAAAAGCTTATCAGGATCTGTCACTAGACAAGTATTGGGCATGTTGCTACGTTGACCAAATTTACCCCATAATGAGTTTAAAAACAATTTAGAAATTTGTCTTTTGGCGGGGTTGACATTTATGTGTTCGTGTCTTAAAGCTATGCCCTCATTTTTTTGATACGCGTCTATGTACTCTTGTTGTTTCACAGAGTCTGTACACCAATCAGGGTAACCAGAAGCCTCCTGTTTATCTCTGAGGTGTGTTTTAATGTAACCTGAAAACAGATCATCAGATCTCTCATCAAAATGCCACACCTCATAGATTTTACACACTTTGTACCCCTTTTCTATAGCAAGATTTATCTCCACTGTGCACCATGTACCGGTTAGGGCGCGGTTTTCTGTGTCATGAACACACGGCTCACACTGTCCAGATTCGGCGCATGTGCGGCACAGCGGAAACATTAACTTACCATTCATTTTAACCGGTAAAACTGGAAAGAAAAGGCCTCGCGGAGGATTAATTTTTAATTTAACAAAACCGAAATACTTTGTGACATCATCAAAGTCCTTATAAATGATGCGTGGGTGACGTATAGGATATGTTTTGGTCTTGTTGACAAATGGGTATAGGCTAGTAAAGTCAAAATAGTGTATTTTTTCATCGCACTCTGTCTTGTGATAAAGTTTTATGGCGTTAGTGAGTCCGCCATAAAGACCATCACGAGGATCCAAGGGTTCAGGGATTTCCAAACCTTTCAGAAAAACCTGAAGCTCCTCATCAGTCTCCCTCATTTTCTTCCACTCACACCCCCACATCTCCCTTATCTGAAATCCACACCGTTTAAGGAATTGTATCCTTAACTGTGTCTTGTGCCGCAGTTGACCGTAGGTTGTTTTAGTCAGATTGTTTTCATCATCGGCTTTGTAACAGTTGTCACAACCGTGATAAAAACACCCCTGGAATTCAAAAGCTGTTGGCACGCCGTTAATCACGGCGTAACCATCCAGACTGTATCTACCGACTTTCTTCTCACCACCTTGTAAAGCGTGTCTTATACTCACACCTTCTTTGTGTTCTATGTACATTAACCACTGTATGGCTGGTGTTGAGTAACGCTTCTGGGTCTTGTGATAGTTATCACCCGGTACAAGAGCCAATGTGTTTGCCTGTAAATATTTACAACGATACATAGCCATACAAACCGACGCTAAAGTCGTCAGTTGGAATGGATCAACGTGACGTTTAACGGCTACATCTTTTTTCTCTGCCGCTATTACAAACTCCTGTTCTGTCATGGCTATAACGGCTGATCTGAAAGCTGCGCACCCTTTTTGCAATATTCTGACATCCTCTTTACAATATCGTATTAATTCTTTTTGAAAATTAAACGCCTTGTGTTTGTTTTTTTCGTACCACTCTGTAACATCAGCGGCCTCCTCAGGCATCATGTGTTGTAGGCCAAAATATTCTATTGAGGGCATGCCCCCTATGTAATTTTGGTTATCGGCTGTGTTAAAAAAATGCGGGAAATGACCTTTAACGCCATCAAATCCCATGGCCTTTGGAAATCTGCTCAATTTCATGGGGAGAAAATTGAGAGAGTCTATAAACCTAATCTTCAGATCTTTTATTGTGATACACATTATGTTTCCGCCATTAGAGATGAGGGATACTGTATACCGTTCTTTGATGATCTTGTTCAATACAAAATACGAATCATACCGCCCAGCGTTATGGGCTATGAATGTGTAATGCGCAAATTTTGGTTTCATGAACGTCTTTACAAAATCATCGATACAAGCTTTGCCCTTAAACTCCCAGGATTTCTCACCCATTAATGTGAGAGCGTAACAGTAGTTTGGTATATGTATACCTGTCTCCTGCATGCATTCGAAATCAAAAAAGATGTATTTGGTGGTGGGTTCTTCCGCTTTGATGGGCTGTATGTAACACAAATGATCCGCAAACCCATCAACATATGCCTTGCAAGTAGAACACTTTAGCCCCTGACACTCATGAGACCTGCGACGGTAGAGACAACACCTGTCGCAATAAACATGTTCAAGACAGGATATTTTGCGATCTAAAGCTAAGGATTTGTGCTCCTCTAAACATTCACGCGATCTGCAAAACACCCTACAAACCGAACATCTTAATGCGGAAGCCCCATCATCAGCGCACGCTTGTCTGTGACAAGCCTTACAAAAGAAAAGACAATCGTGGCTATTTTTGCGCTCATAAGTTCGATTACATAAGGAACAGAAAAATCTCGATCCGAGAAATACGCAGATATTAATCAGGCCATAATAGTGTGAATCGTGATATAATACATACAGGGTATCACCGTAGCGCGAATCTGAAGAATAGTAATGCCAAGAACGATTATTATGATATAGTATTGTAATTTTTGTTTTTAAGTGTTTTTTAAAAACAACAACGTCGCTAAAGCTGACTGCTTTATCGATCGATAGTTTCAAATCCTTATGAATTTGAAGCGCCCGATCGTGTATTTCAGCGTCTGTGGCATTACCTTTATCCAGAAGTTTGCAGATCGATGCCGCAAAGCACAAATAATTGTGCGTATTGTTGAAATCATACAGGTGTCTTCTGCGCCTTTCTATAATTAAGCTGTATGGAATGCGTCTAAGGCCGCGACCAGTTAGGGCCCCACCCGCTCTATTTCTAAAAACAGTGATCACAAACCTTAAACCCGTGCCTAATAAGAATTCAGCGTTACTTTGAAGAGTGTTTGTAATTTGATTCAAGAAACTGACAGCGTCTAATGATTCTTGCGGCTTTCGGTGTGAGTAGATGGCGTTGTGTAAACCACCCCCCTCCAATCTTAACTGTACACGATCATTAGGGTCAACACCAACCATGAATTCATCAATCATAACCTGTATAGCGTTGTGTACGGCTTCAACACCCTCTGCAAATGATGTAACTCTTTCCAAATTAACAAATTGAAAATGATTATGATACTCAATAGCTCTGAAATTAGGATGGTGTCGCTCATACCTGTTAACAGCTTCTAAGTACACATCTCGCCGTCCTTCACCATTACCGGGTGGCGCACCCCCAGCTATGTCATTATGCATGGGCGTTGCGGGGTGTTCAACATTGTCAGGTGACGCAGCGTCACCCGGTAATGGTTGGTCCGGTGATTTGTCAGCCTGTGCACACGGGGTTGGGGGTGTGTCTCGCACCCTGTGTTGTTTACGCTTTCTCAGTCTGTATATGCATTTTAAAGCCTGTTTTATTTTCGAACGGCGAAATAAGTGTGAGATTTTGCACGGTACATTTGCTTTAATTCTTGGGACTTTTTTACACACATGTAAATTACGTTTCAATCCATAACCCACCATGCCTAGTCACGGATCCGTTTCAATTATCTCTGCAAAATGATACATGTTCGCTTTAATAAAATCCCTAGTCCTCACGGTCTCTGCTATATGGTTTGATGTTACATTCATGTACATTTCTACAAGTTCTTTAATGATCTCTGGCTTCTTTTTTGAACCATAAAGCTCATCTTTTATACGGTTCAACATGGTATTGACATTTCTACGCATGTACCCTATATGCTCACGCATCCTCCCCATGACCGCGTAGTATTGTATTTCCGCATCTTGTCCTAATTGTTCCACATTCTGACCCCCATCAACTATGTCTGTCGATACCACGGTCGCCGGGGCATCCACACCGCCCGATGCGGTTGCCTCGCCGACCGTGGTAAAAACACTGGGCAGTTTTGTGTAATCATCACCCATTACTTTATCAGGGATTCTAGCTACAGATGTTACAGCCTCATCATCATTCTGTGGTGTATCTGAGACTGACTCTTCACTAGGGGTGATAAAAAATGTTTGACCATTTAAGTCCTCATCATTAGCGGATAATGTATCTGCAGGCGTGTTACTGACCACGCTTTGTGTTTCTGCAGTATGATGTTCCTGCGTGTCTGAAATCACGATGACATCATCATCCGTCAGCGGCGTGTATCTCTCTCTTGACAGTCGTAAAGTTTTACGAGTCTTCACAGTCTTTGTATTACCGGCAATGTCAATGTCGGATTCAGTAGGTGTTGCAGGTGTTGTAAATGCGTGCGGGTAATCCACATTACTCACGGTTGGCACTGTTTGTAATGCAATTCTTTTTCTCACGGGCCTACCTTCCGAATATTTCAATCTTCTTTTAAGGTCTGATAAATCGGCCTTGTTTTCTTGACCGACTCGACTTTTTGTAATTCTCCGCTTGCTTGGCTTGAAATCGTCGCGCTCGGTGGCCATGATCTCGGCCCTTGATACATTTTCTTGAAGTTGTGGGTCGATAACCGTTTTAGCTGATTCACCCCCATCCATTTCAGCATTGAGTGGTTGAGCAACCCCGGCCGCGGCTATCATTTTTGCGAATCGTCGCGGATCCGCTGTAAATAAAAAATAACAACGTTTTAGTTACACATTCGCGGACACTAAGACAACCGCTTTATAACACCTTCAGACCCGCCTCCCAAAACACCCAACCCATCCATGTCGGTTTTCATCTACACAGACTGTTTAATACCTGTGGTTTCCATTTGTAAAGAACAGTGGTAAATGTTGTGCTATATAAGAAACCAAATAAATAAACATACACGGGTATTTGTCAAAGGTTTGCGCCGGCATGGTTCCTTTAAACAATGACCAGAAAGCTTGATCGCTGATCTGGGTTCTTTTTGCTCCTTTAGCCAATGCGCTGTTGGGTTGTTTGGCGTTTGATCCAACACTCGATGTCGGTTCTCTGTATCCGGATGGTCCCGCTTCACACGTATCGGCCCTAGGTACCGTAGGTTCATACCGACTAGCTATGTCATCTGTAATACATATATTATCAATTAACGACACATTCGCCGACTTGAGAAAAAAAAAAAAAAAAAACGTCATTTAAGTCATGATAACAACAACTCCTGTGGACACTATTCATGATTTTGCGACGATATGTAACATTTAACACAAAAACACATTATAAAAACATCACCAGCCAATCGTCAAAATTCACCTTGTATAGCCGGGGTCTGGTATAGCTGTTTATAGTGTTTTGCCGATGGTAAATTCCAGAGATCATCCATTATGTGTTCTGCATCAGATTTCGACATAATCGGCGATACTAACAGAGAACAAATAACACATTAATATCACAGGCGGTATAAAAATGAATATAACAGGATATATATATATATATATATATATATATATATATGAGTGAGAACGTGAGAGTTCGCGCGAGATAGCGTGAGAGAGAGAGAGAGAGAGAGAGAGAGAGACATATTTTTGGAAATAATAATATATCACATTTTTTTAACATACATCACATTTTTTTTGACGGCTTATGATCACCTACATTTTTGCGATTCGGACAAATCAGAGTATGCTGCGTATGGGTTTTCGAATGTCGTCAGATCCGGACCGACTGTGAAATCCGAACCATATGATCCAACTTCAGATGCGTCATTTGTGACATCTGAAACTGATTTATGGGATTAACAATTTAATAAAAAATAATATATACATAAAAAATAAAATAAAAATTAACACAACAATTTTGTAGAACGAAAAATACAATCAACACGTGTAACATTAATACCAATAGGGCGCTTGATAATTAACACCAACAGAGTAACATTTATAACCACCAACAACAATGTGTCTTTGGTCTGTAAACTTACATGTATTTGTCTGCTCATTTGACGGCTGTTGGAAGCTGGGTAAATCTTGAAAATCTCTGAGACTTATTTTATTTGCATTAATGGTTTTGTATTCCTTTCTCTGTAATAAATAATAATAAGTTGAAATAACAATACAATAAGATATTGTTAAACTATTGTAAATATCATATACACACCTGCATGTTGGTGTTTTGTTAATTGGTACAGTAGCTTAAGTTTCGGTGATATTTATAGTTCAAAGTCAATTTCTGCAACAATCACTGTTGATAATAAAAGATATCTGTAAGTATCCATAACAAAATTTGCGTGCACAAAATCGCATAAAACTATTAACGCTCTCACAAAAAACCTCATCTATGTAAATTTATTACTGGGGATCCAACAATGCTAATGACTAATCCCACCATATCACATGTTTAGCCAGCAGACAGCCATACATGGCAGCATAGCGTGCGGCTTTACACATGAAAATGTAATAACTAGCTCATTATTTAAAACCATTATGTATAATACAATGATACAATATTAAAATGAAGCTATTTATAAGTATCAACGCCGTAATACCAAAAAAAAAAAAAAAACTCATCTATGAAACAATCAATAAAAATTAATTACAGGTGATCCAACAATGCTAATGCAGAATCCCTCCATATCACAAGTTTAGTCAGCAGACAACCATACATGGCATCATAACGTGCTGCTTTACACATGAAAATGTAATAACTAGCGCATTATTTAAAATCATTATGTATAATACAATGATACAATATTAAAATGAAGCTATTTAGAAATATTGTATATACATATATATATATATTGTTACTCCATATCACATGTGTAGTCAGCAGACTGCTCATACCTGGCCGCATTGTGGATAACCAGCTTATAAAATTACACTATAATAACAAAATCACTTTATACAGCCGTTACACATCCGTTATACCGTAATCTGCGATGACTAACACCCCCCACCCTACCACTAAATAAAACATCTTGCTATGTATATTATAAAATATTAAAACTATGCTATTTAGAAATATTGTATATACATATATATATTGTTACTCCATATCACATGTGTAGTCAGCAGCCTGCTCATACCTGGCCGCATTGTGGATAACCAACTTATAAAATTACACTATAATAACAAAATCACTTTATACAGCCGTTACACATCCATTATACCGTAATCTGCGATGACTAACATTAACGAACTGTAAATTGTAATAACACAATATACTGTATTTTTAAAAGCAATATGTATAATGTACAGACCACAAAACATCTTGCTATGTATATTATAAAATATTAAAACTATGCTATTTAGAAATATTGTATATATATATATATATATTTATTTAGAAAATTAATATAGACTCACCCCTCCTTTCTGAAACAAAATCTTCAAGTATTCTCTGAACAGTGTGTGGACAAAAGTTTTCAAGTTCTCTGCCTTCAAAATGTGTGGCCTGTTTCCTCATGGAGAACATATATATACACATCATCCAGTTAGCACATCTGTGTTGCATTTGTTTCATTTGAATATTCATGAGTTGTGTTCCAAAGTTAAAGACTGGCATAACAAATATATAGAATATTACCCAAAACACAGCTGTTTTCAGAATATAGTGCTTGATAAAATAAAACCAAAAATGTGATGTATAAAATACTTATCCTTATTATTAAATAAATGACAGATATGTTTCAACATCAACAGCCTACATAAGACCTATATATACATGTGTATGCTTTTTAATTTAAAATATATACCTTATCCACCACCCCTGTGTAATTTGATTGAGATATATATATATATATATATATATATATATATATCTGATTTAAATAATATAGCATTTTATCCATATTTTATTCATCACATAATATAATGATACCATCACATTACACATATATATATTTATATATACTGTATATATATATATATATATATATATATATACTGTATATAGCTATATATATATATATATATATATATATATATATACTTTATATAAATCCTTTATTTATCAGCATTGATAATGTTCAGTTAAATATAATACAGTATATATATAAGTTAATTCTGTAGTCTCTAGCTCCGTCTGGAACTTGCTTGCAACTGCAATACATGACCACTAGATGCCACTCATGCTCTGTTGCAAAGATTTCATGGCCTTTCTTTGTACTGTCTAAACTAATTAAACGGTTAGCCGTGTGAAAATGTTTTTTTCAGAGGTATGTGCTTTCTAATGAATATAATTGTTACCAGCCCTGCTGTGCTGTCTACGCTAATTGCGTCATACATAAATGTCAACGTCTTCAAAGACTATGGAATCCGGTGTTTAAAATTACTTTTGAAAATTACAATCATCCGTCATATCTGATGTCTTTCTAAAAGTAACACTATACTTCTCACGCTGTGTGTCTTTAAATTTAAATGCCTACAACATGTCAGGCCCAGACTGAATGGCTCTGTATCTTTAAATGCATAACATATGTATACCCAGACCTCTTTGTTATGTACGCGGATATTTCATTTATTTTAAAAGCAAGAAGGTCCTTAGATGCTGTGGAAGTTATCGTGTGGAATATAACTTTTTAGCTCCTGTATCTTTAAATGCATAACATATGTATACCCAGACCTCTTTGTTATGTACGCGGATATTTCATTTATTTTAAAAGCAAGAAGGTCCTTAGATGCTGTGGAAGTTATCGTGTGGAATATAACTTTTTATTTTTATTTTATTTATTTTTGATACACGGTTGGTCAGCCACATCGTTGTAGCGCTTTTGGCTCGTTCTAAGGTAAGTGTTATTATAGTTGGTAATGATCTGCCTGTATTATTCACTGTGAAAGATCTATGAGCTATACCAAATCACATTGCCCTTGTTGATTTATATCCGATACGCATATCATATTCCTAGAAAAATATGGTATACAACAAGATCTACTTTTTCTCACATCGGATCTTTTAAATTTATTTTTCAAAGCTTTATAATATTTATCAAAGCCGCAAAAACTCCCCGGCTTTAATACGTTATAATACCTGGCTTTCAGCCGGCTGTTTTGATGATCGGCGTTGCGCGACATCCTACACAAATCAAATTTGATATAAAACAAGATCTACATTTCTACGAATTATATATCTGTTGTATACCATATTTTTCTAACAACTTTTTTAGCATTATGTTTAGAAATTCTTCCAGCTGGTTAAGATAACATTAAGCGAGCTTTATATATGTGTTATTTCACATAGTCAATATCAGTGTATGAAGTTACAGCCTCAAACCAATTATATTTTAATACGGGGGTTAATATTATTTATACCACTTTGATATCAAACGTGATACGATCATATCAAGTTTGATATCAAATTGTATAAATGGGGGCGTGGACAACCTGTATAAAAGGGGCGTGGACCTGTCAAAACCAATTAGTTTGAAGAAAAAGTGTGCCTTATCTACTGATAACCCACGTAACTCGTCCTGACAGTCTTTTGCTGCACCTACAAGATAAGTGATTATATTCAAGCTTACTCATCTCTGTTCTCTGTTACTGCAAACATTTTCCAGTAGTGTCAGGTATACTTAGAGTGACCAACCGTCCCGGTTTGCCCGGGACTGTCCTGATTTAGACCTCCTAAATCCCGCGTCCCGGCCAAACCCATCCCGGGATGCAGAAAGTCCCGTTTTAACTAAATTATTGGTGTTGTTGCCTGGTGACGTGCCGGGCAGCTCACTGCTCTATCCGGCCGCACAGCATTAGACTTGGAGTGTGGGAGGAGAAGCTGTTACGCTGTGTGCGCCGCCGCCTCCCCATCATTGGAAAGTTCGGCCGCCGCGTGACCGTGTCCCCTCCCACTCTCCCAGTAATGCTGTGCAGCCAGCCAGGGCGGGTGCGATCAGGCAGCATTACTGGGAGCGCAGCGCCGGCACCGCGTTAATGACCTGCTGCTGCCTGTGCTGGTGAGCCCCTGGCGTGACTGAAGGAGGAAGGTGAAGGCGGTGACCCGACGGCTGCTGGAGCCTGCGAGTCGACTCTGCGAGACTGTCAGTCTGCTCTGCGTCTGCGACGGTGTGCTACTGAGTGTGCCCCCTGCCTGTATATGCGGCCGGGTGAGTCACTCTGTGAGGGGGAGGGGGGGTTGTCGAGCCGCGACCCCCTGTCCCGGGTTGGCCACATGGAAAGTTGGTCACCCTAGGTATACTTTGCTAAGTTGGTAACGATCGTGAACGATCTAGCACTTAAATACTGAACAATATCGGTAATGATATCATTCAGTGATGTCACCAGCACCCCATAATGCATGATATAGTCAGATTTGACTGCATGTTTAAGACGATAGGGGGATTGTTAACAAACTGCGGGAGTGCGCACCGTTAAGGATACAGTGAGTAAACTCAAAACGAATGTCACCGTAATATCGTTAGTTGGGTAAAATCACATCGTGTGTACCCAGTTTAAGGTAGAATTCCACAGAACAGATATTTCAATGTATACATATCTAAGGGGCGTATTTATCAATACAACAAATAAAGTCCCAGATTTGTTTCTTATGTCAGCTCATCGTACTGAAAGAAATGAATTACTGGGGCAATGTGGCAAAAGCTACTGCAGGGATAGGATTGGAGACGTCCCTGCAATGTGTAAAAAAAAAAAAAAAATTTATTAAGAGGCCTCTATAATTCTGGGTTGGGGCGCAGCAGAGGAGCTACACGTGTGACCGTTACCAGATGGTGAGTATGTCGCCCTCACAGTGCTGGGATCCAAACAAAGGTTTAATGCTCCTTACAGCACTTTTCTATGAGGACCGTTCAAGTCAAAATGACGGCTCCCTGAATATGACATATGACGAGCTGGATATGATGTATGATGAGCTGGATATGACATATGACGAGCTGGATGTAACATATGACAAGCTGGATATAACATATGACGAGCTGTATATAATATATGATGAGCTGGATATGACGTATGACAAGCTGGATATAACATATGACTACAACCAGCTCGCCATACATCATATTCCGCTCGTGATATGTCATTTCCAGCTCGTCATACATCATATCCAGCTCATCATACTGTACGTCATATCCAGCTCGTCATATTCAGGGAGACAAGATTTTTACTTAATCGGCCCCTTTTCCTGTGTGAGTGGTATAACTAGAATAGAAGAATAGAATAGAATCAACTTTATTGGCCATGTATGCAGGGCCGGCGCTACCCACTCAGCAGCTCCTGCAAAGCAGGGAGGCGCCATGCTGAAAAGGCGCTGTCTCCCTCCCTGCTCTGCTAAAGCTGCCTCAGCCCTCACTGTCACTGCCTCCTGCATGCCGCCCGCAGCACCTGTCTGACAGCGGGCGGGAGGCAGTATAAAGAGCTGCTCTCTGCACCACGAGTGCACACAGCCTGCACACCGCCCGCAGTGACTGTCTGACAGCGGGCCACAGTATGGAGAGGCTGAGTAGCTCCCTGCACCGCACACACACTGTCCTCCTCCTGTGACCTGCCCCCTCTTCCTCACGGACACTTGCGCTGAGGCATGTAGCGCTGTCTGTGAATGCCTGGATGACATGCCCTGTCCGGATATGCCCCCTTCCCATTGCTACCTGCGCCTAGCCCATAACGTATGCGATTCTCGTAGCGTGTATGGGCACCTTTAGTGACTGCAACATTTTGCGGACACAGCACTGAGATGGTGTATGCATACATGTACATGCACCCGAGATCCTCCATAGGATTGCATGTTGCATACACTCCCACAATCGGGCTGCAGCTCGTTGCAATGGCAATGTGAAAGGGCGCAAAATTTATGGTTTGCAGGAGGGCGCCGGACACCCTAGCACCGGTCCTGCATGTATGCTTGCGCACACTAGGAATTAATTACATTAAGACATTACGGGGGACATTTACCAATATGAAAAACCTAGTTTTTCGTATTGGTATTTCCCCTACGGCTGCATACGACTGTTTTAGTCGTATGCAAAGTCGTGTTCCGGAGGGGAAATTACAAAGCAGTCATATACGACTGCTTTGTAACCCTCCGATGGTGTAACAATTCGTATTAGCGGCACATATATACGGCCGCTAATACGAATGTTTCTAGCAGTCTGCACGGATCAGTCAGATCCGTGCAGGCTGCAGAGTCTAAAAAAAAATAGAAAAAAAAATAAATTAAAAAAAAAAAAAAAAAATCGGCGTGGGGTCCCCCCCACAGCCGAAACCAGCACCAGGCTGACGGAGCCTGGAGCCGGTAATTAAAAATCAGGGAACCCGACAAATAGGGGTTCCCCGATTTTTAACAACCAGCCCCAGGCTCCAGCTCTGGGGCTGGTTCCCAAAATACGGGGGACAAAATGACTAGGGGTCCCCCGTATTTTAAGAACCAGCCCCAGGCAAAACCAGCCAGCAGGGTAATGCCACAGCCGGGGGGAGACTTTTTATACAAGTCCCCCCGGCCAAAGCATTCATCCCTACCGACCAGTCAGCCTGGCCAGGGGCCCTGGGGGAGTGGGGACCCCCCCAATGAAGGGGTCCCCCCCCTCCAGGACTTACCTGACCAGGCTGAAGCCTGGTACTGTCCCCGATGCCCCTGGGCGGTGGGCATCGGGCTGATTCAAGTGTAAAAAAAAAGATGAAACTATTGTTTTTTACTGTGGCACTACAAGTGCCAGCAAGCCTCCCCAGCAAGCGGGGACTTGGAGAACCACAAGTCCCAGCCTGCTGGGCATTAAAGGGCCCGCTGGCACTTGTAGTTCCACAGTTAAAAAAATAGTACAATAAACACACACTGACACAATGAAAATAAAAGTTTAATACATACATTACACACATACTGATACTTACCTTTCTTGATCCCGTAGGTAGCCCTCTGTCCTGGTGTCCGGTGTCCTGTGTCGTCCTCCAGGTCCATGTCGACGGTCCGTGTCGTCCTCCAGGTCCATGGCGGTGTCCGGGTCCGAAGAAATCCATGTTGGAGCTGTGGAAGGAAATCCTACTCACCTGGTCCTGTGCTGAAGAAGTCTTGTCTTGGTCCGCATAATCCAGGTAATCTTCATGCTGTCGCCGGTCCCCGCACTCTGCATCGCACTGAGGAGAGATGTTTCCTCCTCGGCGTCTGCACTAAGAATGAATTCTGGCCAATCAGGAGCCGCCTAGCGGCCAAACAGGAGCCGGCTCCTGATTGGCCAGAATTCATTCTTAGTGCAGACGCCGAGGAGGAAACATCTCTCCTCAGTGCGATGCAGAGTGCGGGGACCGGCGACAGCATGAAGATTACCTGGATTACGGCGGACCAAGACAAGACTTCTTCAGCACAGGACCAGGTGAGTAGGATTTCCTTCCACAGCTCCAACATGGATTTCTTCGGACCCGGACACCGCCATGGACCTGGAGGACGACACAGACCGTCGACATGGACCTGGAGGACGACACAGGACACCGGACACCAGGACAGAGGGCTACCTACGGGATTAAGAAAGGTAAGTATCAGTATGTGTGTAATGTATGTATTAAACTTTTATTTTCATTGTGTCAGTGTGTGTTTATTGTACTATTTTTTTAACTGTGGAACTACAAGTGCCAGCGGGCCCTTTAATGCCCAGCAGGCTGGGACTTGTGGTTCTCCAAGTCCCAGTTTGCTTGTGAGGCTTGCTGGCACTTGTAGTGCCACAGTAAAAAACAATAGTTTCATCTTTTTTTTACACTTGAATCAGCCCGATGCCTACCGCCCAGGGGCATCGGGGACAGAACCAGGCTTCAGCCTGGTCAGGTAAGTCCTGGAGGTGGGGGACCCCTTCATTGGGGGGGTCCCCACTCCCCCAGGGCCCCTGGCCAGGCTGACTGGTCGGTAGGGATGAATGCTTTGGCCGGGGGGGACTTGTATAAAAAGTCTCCCCCCGGCTGTGGCATTACCCTGCTGGCTGGTTTTGCCTGGGGCTGGTTCTTAAAATACGGGGGACCCCTAGTCATTTTGTCCCCCGTATTTTGGGAACCAGCCCCAGAGCAGGAGCCTGGGGCTGGTTGTTAAAAAATCGGGGAACCCCTATTTGTCGGGTTCCCTGATTTTTAATTACCGGCTCCAGGCTCCGTCAGCCTGGTGCTGGTTTCGGCCGTGGGGGGACTCCACGCCGATTTTTTTTTTTTTAATTTATTTAATTTTTCTATTTTTTTACACTGAAGCCTGCACGGATCTGACCGATCCGTGCAGGCTTAAAGCAAATACGACAGGGAAAGCAAGGTGTATTTTCCTGTCGTATTTGCGTGGGTGTTTTACACCACTTAGCAGCCGTATTATCAGTACGGCTGCTTAGTACATCAGGAACCACCATTCTTTTGAATGGTGATTCCTGTCGTATCCTATCGATGGTGTAGACATTCGTATTTGTAAATACAAATACGAATGTTCCATCTTTAGGAATACGAATTGTTGTAATTTTGGGATTGTAAATCCCGAAAATACAAATTCGTAAAAAAAAGGTGTATTTCTGCCTACGAATACACCTTTTTTCTACGAATCCATTTTAGTAAATTTCCCCCTACATGTGGGGAACACATGCCTGCCGAGCTGCACAGTGCCTAGGCAGCCATCAGCAGCGCTACTGGTCGCTGCAACAGCCAGGTAGGTAACATTAAGCAGAGACAGTACTGTTATCATATATGGCGGGATGTACTAACGGGAAAATGCGGTAAAACACCCGGTTTACCGCATTTTCCTATGTATTAAAACCCCGCCGCCCCGTCAACGCATTGTAGGGTACACTATAGAAGCCTATGGGCTTCTTTCGCCGCCCGCGCGCCCCCCCTCCCGTCCTCCTTTGATCTCCTCCTCCCCCAGGTATCACAGCCGGGAGGACATCCGGCTTTAGGGGGGAGGAGCAGAAGCAGGGGGACGCTGGCAGCCACCGGGAGGTGAGGAAGACCCCCGCAGACCACATCACTGGTATTGCGGGGGTCTCCGTCACTGCAACCCGATGCTAGCCGCATATGTTAGTACATATGCGGCAACATCTCGGCGGCTGTTACGCGAAGGGCGGCGATGTATATTAATACATCCCGCCCATAGGGAGCACATACCCGCCGAGCTGAACAGCGCCTAGGCAGCCATCAGCGGCGCCACTGGTCACTGCTACAGCCAGGTAGGTAACAATATAAGCAGAGACAGTACAGTTATCACACAGGGAACATATTTGGCTGAGCTGCACAGCTCCTAGGCAGCCATCAGCGGCGCCATCTTGATCATGCTGCTCAAAGGCAGCAGTAATAATATTTTTATTTATGTAGCACTTTTCTTCCAAAGCTGGCACACCCTGCCAGCTTGTTGCTGGCAGGGTGTGCAACCAGCGAAGGTACAGCATACAGGCTTTGCATACAGTGGGGGCAGAGGTATATGATGAAGATCATGGTAAAGAAACAGTAAAACAAAGAGTAATACATAGCTTTCCTCAGCTCAGAGGCGGAGACAGATGGTAATTTAGGAAACGCAAAAATAAAACATGGCAGTGTTTCGGTTAATGTCCATGCCGCTTACCAGCAAGTAAAGCCCCCTATCCACTTGCTGATACTGGCGGCAGCAGGGACCCTGGGTACATACACACTTGCCAGTGTCATAGGATATAGCATCAGAGCACTAACTCACCATTGGGTGACTTGCGGCACCTATATATTATTATTATTATTTATTATTTATTAACAGTTTCTTATATAGCGCATACAGATTCCGCAGCGCTTTACAGAGTATAGTTGAACATTCACATCAGTCCCTGCCCCAGTGGAGCTTACAATCTATATTCCCTACCACATGTACATGCACACACAGACATTATAGGGTTAATTTTTTTGTTGGAAGCCAATTAACCTACCAGTATATTTTTGGATTGTGGGAGGAAACCGGAGTGCCCGGAGTAAACCCACGCAAGTACGGGGAGAATATACAAACTCCACACAGTTAGAGCCATGGTGGGGATCGAACCCATGACCTCAGCGCTGTGAGGCAGTAATGCTAACCATTACACCATCCGTACTGCCCTTTATGCTACTTATACCCCTTTCACATTGCACAAATAACCAGGGTTATTACATACAGATAGTTACTTACAGTTAGGCAGACTCTGTACTCACCTCCCTTATGTTCTTTAGGGGATTGGAGAAGTCCATCTGCAGAATGTTGCCCACTATGGGCAGTGCTGGGGGACCGGGAGGGAAACCCTTTGGCCGAGACAGTTTCCTCCATAGTATTACCAGGAGGATGATCCCAAGCAGCAGAGCAGTGCTGACCTCCATGCTGGCTGGTAGCTGTTTCTCATACAGGCCCTTATTCAGATCTGTGCGGATATTCCCGCATTCTTACGGAGCGGTCCGCACGCCACGGTGTTTTGCCGCATGCGGCCATCGTCCGTAGAAACGCCCACGTGTCCTCCGCATTCGGACGGACTCACTCTTTAAGAACAGGGCGTGTTTACGGACGACATACAAACCATGCGTGTGCGGGAGAAACACTCCGATTCTGCACGGTATTACAGAGTATTACAGAGTATGCTCGGAAATACCGCATCCGACCGGGAGCCAAGCGGTGCTACCGCCCGTAAGCGGAGTATTTACGCCAAACAACCCACTATTAAGTATCTTCTGCAATACATCACATGACCCACTTATTCAATTACCTATCCTCATAAAAAACTGCTTATTTTGAATTGGAATCAATTAGATGCCAATATATCCTTACAAGCATGCCTAACACATGCATTGCACACATTAACCCTTACAGCAATTGAAGCAGCAATGGTTTCAATTAAAGCACTGACAAGCGTCCTATTAGTGAGTAATGAGTAAAGGAGTCGATTCTATTGGGTTCAGGTGTTAATGCTTGTAGTCATTAGGCGTACGTTCGCCTACCGCATGAACGAGTGGTGTCCGCAAAGCAATAGTACACTTGTGGACACCGCACATTTCTTCCCTTTTTGATCGCGTGCATTCGGAGTGGTATCCGAATGTACGCCCCCCAACATAAGTGTACTCCCCCGTGTCCGCCCATGTTTCCGCCCCGTTTTGCCCACTTTGAAACTACGCCCATGTGTCATTCCGCATGACGCCCATAATACGCCCATATTTCCCGACTGATTGCGGGGAACAGTTTGGGACGGGATTTGGCCGAACTGGTACGGAGTCAAGGCCTGGCACATGCGCGTTGCGTTCTCCACGCATGCGCAGACGGCGTAAAGACGCGATCCGAAAGTATGCGGTAAAGTCCGCGTCAATCAGAATAAGGGCCACAGTGACTCCTGCTCAGGGCCTCACACTGCTTCCTATAACACAAAGTACAACAATGAGCCTCCCCTTCCCACAGGGGAAGCTGTGATAGTAATGTAGGTGTTTGCTTACACTTCCCTGCCCTCAGGGCTATTTTTCTGCAGGCTCCAGCAGGAACTGTGGCCCTTATTCTAGTTCACTCTTCCTGACAAAATATTTCTTAGATGGACAAAACCATGTGCAGTGCAGGTGAGGCAGGTGTAAAACCCCACCCAAATCTAATTATCTCTGCACAAGTAACACCTGCCTCACCTGCAGTGCACATGGTTTTGTCCATCTAAGAAATATTGGTACTTGTTTCCTATCTGGGCGCCCAGGTTTTCTACGTACGGCACCGTAATGAAATCGGATCGCATCGCATCGGATTCGGTACTCGATGATGTACGATGGTATACGATGCGATGCGATCCGATTCCCCATAGGTAACAATGTGAAATGGCTCAATTTAGCCAAATTATCATAGGAACAATAGTAAATGGGCCAAAAACACCCCTGAACATTGAACTGTCCCCCCAAAAGTAGTTGACGCCACCCCGCCATCAACGTGAACCCGAAGCGTGGCGAGCGCAGCGAGCCCGCGAGGGGTGGCGGTACGCGTCCTCCGACCTTTTCATGCCCTACTATCCACTAGGGCGTGGAGTGAGAATAGAATAGTGTGGCGAGCGGACGCGGATACCTTAACAGGTAAACGCATCCCTTCGCGGGCTTCCCAGGTGTCCATGGCGACGCAGACACCTGGGAAGCCCGCGAAGGGACGCGTTTACCTGTGAAGGTATCCGCGTCCCCTCGCGGGGCTCGCTGCGCTCGCCACGCTTCGGGCTCGGTGGCTCGCTGCGCTCGCCACACTATTCTATTCTCACTCCACGCCCTAGTGGATAGTAGGGCATGAAAAGGTCGGAGGACGTGTACCGCCGCCCCTCGTGGGCTCGCTGCGCTCGCCACGCTTCGGGTTCACGTTGATGGCGGGGTGGCGTCAACTACTTTTGGGGGGACATTCCACTGCTCTGTGGGTTTTTTTGGGGTTTCTGGCCCATTTACCATTCTTCCCTATGCTGATTTGGGTAAATTGATCCATTTAACATTGTTTCCTATGGGAAATCGAATCGGATCGCATCGCATCGTTCAATATCGTGTATGTGTATTTGTGGTATCCGATGCGATGCGATCCGATTTTTATACGGAGAATAGCATGGTGCGCAATTAACTTAGTGGGTGCCCAGATAGGAAACAAGTACCGAAATATTTTGTCAGAATGAGTGAACTAGAATAAGGGCCACAGTTCCTGCTGGAGCCTGCAGAAAAATAGCCCTGCCTGACCTGTTCTGTATCACAGGGCTGATCTCCGAAAATCACTACTACATACCTCCCAAATGTCCGGATTACAGCAGGACAGTGTCGCTATCTGCAGACTGTCCAGCTGTCCCTCCAACAGCTAGCAATGCCCACGGTTGGGCGGGCAGTTGGGGGGAGCTGGAGATCACCGCTAATCACTGAAGAGATGCTGTGCACCTGTGCACGGCATCTCTTCAGGACAGGGAGAGAGCCAGGGGCCACCCAGTTGCTAGGGGAATGCCGGGCATGCCCCCCAAAATTGGGGTCATTCTGATAGGCCACACCCCCTCTGTCAGAAACCCCACCCACCCGTCAAGTAGCCTGCCCCTTTTTTAAACCAGACAAAAGATTTTAAAATGTTGCTGCTAAGCAATTTCCAGAGATCTGTGACCACAGTTTAAGCAGTGATGGGGTAGTTGATGATGGCCCATCACATTAGCAAATTGTGCCATTGTAGCCCCTTTTTGTACACATGTGCACTCAGGATTTTACCATTGGGGTAGGAAGATGCGGTGAAGGCCGGTTACACATCCGCTCACATGCGGCTGCACGGAGGAAAAATCATTCGATGGTCACTCACCATCGGATGATTTTTCCTGCCTTCATTGATAAAAGTACCCTGCTCTCTTAAAGCGCCCCTGCATCCTCAGATTCGTGCAGTCCAGTGTTGCCTCACCCTTATATCCTTTAGATTCGTGCAGTCCAGTGTCGCCTCACACTTCTATCCTCGATTCGTGCAGTCCAGTGTCGCCTCACCCTTATATCCTCAGATGCGTGCAGTCCAGTGTCGCCTCACACTTATATCCTCGGATGCGTGCAGTCCAGTGTCGCCTCACACTTATATCCTCAGATGCGTGCGGTCCAGTGTCGCCTCACACTTATATCCTTTAGATGCGTGCAGTCCAGTGTCGCCTCACACTTCTATCCTCGATGCGTGCAGTCCAGTGTCGCCTCACACTTATATCCTCAGATGCGTGCAGTCCAGTGTCGCCTCACACTTATATCCTTTAGATGCGTGCAGTCCAGTGTCGCCTCACACTTCTATCCTCGATGCGTGCAGTCCAGTGTCGCCTCACCCTTATATCCTCAGATGCGTGCAGTCCAGTGTCGCCTCACACTTATATCCTTTAGATGCGTGCAGTCCAGTGTCGCCTCACACTGATATCCTCGATGCGGGCGGTCCAGTGTCGCCTCACATTTATATCCTCAGATGCGTGCGGTCCAGTGTCGCCTCACACTTATATCCTCGGATGCGTGCAGTCCAGTGTCGCCTCACACTTATATCCTCAGATGCGTGCAGTCCAGTGTCGCCTCACACTTATATCCTTTAGATGTGTGCAGTCCAGTGTCGCCTCACACTTATATCCTTTAGATGCGTGCAGTCCAGTGTCGCCTCACACTGATATCCTCGATGCGGGCAGTCCAGTGTCGCCTCACATTTATATCCTCAGATGCGTGCAGTCCAGTGTCGCCTCACACTGATATCCTCGATGCGTGCAGTCCAGTGTCGCCTCACCCTTATATCCTCAGATGCGTGCAGTCCAGTGTCGCCTCACACTTATATCCTCGGATGCGTGCAGTCCAGTGTCGCCTCACATTTATATCCTCAGATGCGTGCAGTCCAGTGTCGCCTCACCCTTATATCCTCAGATGCGTGCAGTCCAGTGTCGCCTCACACTTATATCCTCGGATGCATGCAGTCCAGTGTTGCCTCACATTTATATCCTCAGATGCGTGCAGTCCCGTGTCGCCTCACATTTATATCCTGATATCCTCAGATGTGTGGGGTCCAGTGTCGCCTCATATTTATATCCTCAGATGCGTGCGGTCCAGTGTCGCCTAACACTTATATCCTCAGATGCATGCAGACCATTGTCGCCTCATACTTATATCCTCAGATGCGTGCGGACCAGTGTCGCCTCACCCTTATATCCTCAGATGCGTGCGGTCCAGTGTCGCCTCACAATTATATCCTCAGATGCGTGCAGTCCAGTGTCGCCTCACACATATCCTTAGATGCGTGCGGTCCAGTGTCGCCTCACATTTATATCCTCAGATGCCTGCAGTCCAGTGTCGCCTCACACTTATATCCTCAGATGCCTGCAGTCCAGTGTCGCCTCACATTTATATCCTCAGATGCGTGCAGTCCAGTGTCGCCTCACATTTATATCCTCAGATGCGTGCAGACCAGTGTCGCCACACACTTATATCCTGAGATGCGTGCAGTCCGGTGTCGCCTCACATTTATATCCTCGGATGCGTGCAGTCCAGTGTCGCCTCACATTTATATCCTCAGATGCGTGCAGACCAGTGTCGCCAAACACTTATATCCTGAGATGCGTGCAGTCTAGTGTCGCCTCACACTTATATTCTCAGATGCGTGCAGTCCAGTGTCGCCTCACACTTATATCCTCAGATGCGTGCAGTCCAGTGTCGCCTCATACTTATATCCTCAGATGGGTGCGGTCCAGTGTCGCCTCACATTTATATCCTCAGATGCTTGCAGTCCAGTGTCGCCTCATACTTACTGTATATCCTCAGATGCGTGCAGTCCAGTGTCGCCTCACACATATCCTCAGACCATTATTTAAACTGTGGGGGAGATATATCAATCCTTCTAAAGAGTGGAGAAGTCCATAGCAACCAGTTAGCATCTATCATTTTATAAAATGTACGCAATACATGCTAGCTAGAAGCTGCTTGGTTGCTATGGGCAACCTTTCTACATGACCTCTTTTCCTCCCTTTAGGATGGATACATCTCCCCCTATGTTAGTAAAGTGACTCTTATCTATTTGGATCCCGTGTGAGAATAGGTACTGAAGGCAGCATGGCATCCACAATGCAGGACCGGCAACAGAATTCTTGTGGCCACATACACGCATATCTTGGCGGGCCCTCCTCCCCATCAAGCCCGGTAGTGGTGTGGAGCAGGGAGGGAGTAGTACTGCAGAGCAGGGCAGGAGGATGGGAGTAGTGGTATGGCGCAGATAGGGAGGGAGGGAGTTGTGGTACAGAGCAGAAAGGGTGGATGGGAGTAGTGGTGTGAGCAGATATGAAGGGTGGGATTAGTGGTGTGGAGAAGGGAGGGAGGGTGGATTTTGTGGTGCTGAGCAGATATGGTGGGTTGGAGTAGTGAAGCGGAACAGGGGTGGAGGGTTGGAGTATTAGTGCATGGAGGGAGGGTGGGAATAGTGTTGAAAGACGTGCCATATAACGGCTGTGCCCATCAGTGCTCGGGGCTCACTTCACTGGTGACCAGACGTCTAATTGGCTTGGGTCTGAGCAGTTGGGTTCTGGGCGCCTGGTTGGTGGTGAAGCTGGGTGTCTGAGTGGAAGGAGGTCTCGAGTCTAAGCGGCAGCAAAACCAAAGTCTAAGTGTTGGAATGCCAGATGGCTGAGCGGCAGGGAGCCCAAGCAACAGGGGTGCTGGGTGTCTGAGCTGGGGGTTGGCTTTGGGCCCATCAGATCATTGGGGCACAGGACAACTGTGTATATGTTATACTGTCTCTGAGGAAGCAGCTGATTTGATTAAAGGTGGTGAAACGCTTAAGTCAACACTTTTCTGGTACCAGATCTGTTCCTGCTGGATGTGCTGACTGTGGCGGACCCAGATATGGTAAAGGAGTGTAACCTACAACCGGGAGTCAGGAGCCTTTTTGCCTGTGATTCATCTACAGCTATCTGCCATTTCTCTTTGGTGGACAAGAAAAACTATCACCTTAAACAGCTTGACTTCGCAAACCTATAATCAACCTTCACAAATATCAGAAGCTTCACTTGTTTGGCAGAACTAACCATCTACATTTGCCTTTATAAAGAACTCTCTTTTCATGATTAATGCGCATACCATCTTGCAGAACACCATCAGATGCATGCTACTATATATTGTTCTATATATTGTTCTTGCTACAAATTGGTCACATATTTAACAAACCATTCATGTGCATGTGTTCTTTCTGTTATTTACTTTTATTCTTATTTTTATCTCCATTTTTATAATTGTTGATATATGTTGTAAAGATGAAGATGACACATTTTTACTAAATTTTTCATAAAAGTGTCAATATTTTACTATATATATATTTTTTTATTAAAATAATTCCATTATAGCGCAGTGTCTTTTGTTTTATCTTGTTTTTCTTCTTTGTGGGGTGGTAGCCACAGTTCACTGCAGCTTTAAGAGGAATTCATCTAGATCTGGCTTAAAGTAGTCTTCCAAGCGCGCAGTCATACTCTTTTCTTTGTACGAGAGTTAACGAAATGCATAACACGAGAGATTTCCCGTCAACACCATGGCTGAGTGTTTTGCCTTAGAAGCAAAGGGTGCAAAACCCAAGAAGTACAAATTCAAGTGTTTCGTATGTCACAAAATTGGACACACAGCTTCAGAATGCAGGATGAAGAACACTTATGGTACGCAGAAGTGACACAACAAGAAAAACGAGTCAGCATTGAAGTTAGCAGACCAGCACAAAAAGATTGCTGGTACGTGGACTCGGGAGCCACTAGACACTTCAGCTGCAACAAACACTGGTTCAATTCTTTAACATTGTGTGTACCCACAACAGTTACAGGGATCGGAGACAAGGTCCTTACTGCTTCACAAGTTGGGACAATCACAGTAAGACTAAGAATTGAGGAACAGACAGTCGTTATGGATATCTAAGATGTCTTGTACATGCCGGAATTAGGAAGCAACCTCATTGCGATCAGCTTAGTCAAGACCAAAGGTTACGAATCTAATTTGCAAAGGGAAGGTGTATGGTGCATAATAAAAGAGGGATCATAATTGCTTCAGCAACCCTATTCAACCAGCTATATGTCCTGGACACAGAGGAAAGCACAGCCTTGGCAGCTTCTGATGATAGCAACACAATGGAACTGTGCCACAGATGTTTGGGACACTTAGGATAAGACAACGTCCAGAAATGAGCAGACTGAATGGTAACAGGGATCACAGTGAACAATGTTGAAAGACCTGTGTGCAAGAGTTGCATAAAAGGCAAGCAAACCCACAATCCATTCCCCAAGTCAGCAAGTAGAGCGGAATCACCACTAGCTCTAGTGCACATGGATGTGTGCGGACCAATGGAAGAGGAGTCAATTAGCAGTTACAAGTACTTCATGGCTCTAATTGATGACACCACAAGGATGACTCACATATACTTCATCAAGAGGAAAAGTGAAGTGATCAAGAAAATTGTGGAGTACAAGAAACTAGTGGAAACTCAGACGGGCTTAAAGCTAAAGGCCCTGAGGTCTGACAATGGGGGAGAGTACAAGAATGAGGCACTAACTGCGTTCCTCAGAAAACAGGGCATAAAGCACCAGTTGACGATGGCCTACACACCGGAACAAAACAGTGTGAGTGAGAGGGTGAACCGAACAATCATCAAAAGAGCACGAGCGATGGTAAATGACACCGGTCTGAAGAAGAGTTTTTGGGCAGAAGCAGTATCCACTGCAGTGTACTGTACCTAAAGAACAGAACACCCATGGTGGCCATAAAGGGGAAAACCCCCCCAAGAGGCCTGATCCTGGAAGAAGCCAGACGTCAGTAACCTATGCGTCTTTGGAAGCAGAGCTTATGTGCATGTACCAAAGTAAAAGAGGAAGAAACTAGATCCAAAATCCAAACAGTGCAAAATGCTAGGCTATTCGGAGGAGAGCAAAGGGTACAGACTCTGGGATGAAGAGAACAGACGTCTCTTGAAATCCGGAGATGTGATATTCCAAGATGCAGTACCACCCACAAAAGCTGTAGAGCAAGAGAACGAAGCCCTGGTAGATGTGTGTGCGCAACAGAAAGCGTGCCTGAGAAGGAGAATGAGAAAGACCAAGAAGCAGAGTTTTTACAAGAAGCAACAAGGGCGTACTGCAAAGAGATATAGCCAAGAGTAGGCAAACCTTGCTTTCAGTGAGCCCCAGAGCATCCAGGAAGCGAAAGTGTGCAGTGATTGGATGGAATGAAAATCTGCAATCGACAAAGAGCTATCAGCTCTAAAGGAGAATAATACATGGACTATCGTACATAGGCCAGGCCACCGTAAGACAGTCTAGAACAGTGGTAGCCAACTCCAGTCCTCGAGAGCTACCAACAGTTTACATTTTCAAGCTTACCCCACAGGTACACAGGTGCGCTCATTACTGACTGACTAATTTTAAAAGATCCACAGGTGGAGCTAATTTCTTCACTTGTGATTCTATGAGGAGACCTGGAAAACATTAACTGCTGGTAGCTCTCGAGGACTGGAGTTGGCTACCCCAGGTCTAGAACAAGTGGGTCTTCTGCAAGAAGTTAAATACAGACGGAAAGGTCACATGCTACAAAGCCCCACTTGTTGTGAAAGGATACACTCAGAGATCCAGGATTGACTACGGTGAGATTTACTCACCAATTGCAAGATATAGCACTCTAAGATTAGCGATTGCAGTTACCACATTACACGGGTTTGATACGAAATCCCGGCGGTCGAAATCCTTGGCGTTCAAAATCCCCCCCCTTGCGGGCTCACTGCGCTCACCGCGCAGCAGGCCCGGTGTCTCGCTATGCTCGGCACACTAATTTATTCTCCCTCTATGGGTGTCGTGGACACCCATGGAGGAAGAAAGTGTCGGGATTTCGGCGGTTCGGATTCCAGAGTCGAGATTTTGAACACCGGGATTCCGACCGCCGGGATTATAACTGCATCCCCGTTACACAACTTACTGCTAAACCAATTAGACTTTGACTTGGCATTCTTGAACAGAGAACTAGCAGAAGAAATCTATATGGAACCACCAGATCACTACGACGAAAGTTCATTCCAAACAGGAAAAGTATGTCTTCTAAAGAAGTCACTGTACGACCTTAAGCAAAGTGGTCGTTGCTGGTATGAAAAGTTGGATACAGCACTACTAGAGTTGAACTTTGTTAGGCCAGACTCTGATCACTGCTTGTATCACAAGGCTCTTGAAGATCTTGAAGAAAACTATTCAGCTGTCTATGTAGATGACTTACTAATGGCATCAAGATGGTCAAGACCATGTCACCAACTACACAAGAAGAGATAGAGGAAATGCAAGATGTTCCTTATCGAAATGCAGTAGGAAGCTTGATGTATGCAAGCATTGGGACTCACCTGACATCACACATGCAGTGAGTCAGTTGAGCCAATTTGCAATAAACCCTGGAAGACAGCACTGGATTGGAGTAAAAAGAATCTTTAGATACCTAAAGGGTACAAGTTCTTTAAAATTGAAATGTACAAGATCAAGTCACTCCAGTTTGAAAGTCTTCTGTGACGCCAACTGGGAAGTGGATGAGGACGATCTGCGTTCTCATACTGGCTATTTATTTGCACTGGCTGGAGCAGCTGTTAGCTGGGCAAGTAGAAAACTGCCAACAGTGGCCATTTCTACAACAGAGGCCGAATACATGGCTCTTACAGAGACCTCTAAGGAAGCACTCTGGATCAAAGAGACTTAGGGGGTTACAGTTCACTAGCAGAGGCACAATCACTCTCTAATGGACAAATCCATATGCGCTGCAGGTGGGGCTGATGTAATGTGTACAGATACATAAATAATCTGCGTCCACTCGCCACGCTTCGGGCTCGGTGGCTCGCTGCACTCGCCACACTACATAAATTCAAATCCATGAAAAAATTGCATCGCATCGCACGGCACTAAAATGGTCCCTGCTATGCGATTTCCCTACGCAGAATCACCCACTAAACAATTTGCTTAGTGGGCGCCCTGCTAGGAAACAAGTACCGTCTATTTCTACTTTCAATTCCAGTGCTGCGCATCGGGATCAAATGTGGAAAAACACGGTGTAATTTGCACTAACTTGCTACATAGTCAAAATCGATTGCCCAAATCGCACTGTCTGTACACAGCTTGAGCCAATGAGATACATCCTGGCTACTAGTACAATGGGATTACATATGTAGGAATGAGAAGCAAAATGCGTGAGTACCTTGTGCTGGTATCACAGTAATACAGATGTAAAGAAAAGCAAATGACCAATCATACAGCTTTATTTTTTTTTATAATCTATATATATAAAAGGCTAACTACTCCTCACCTCTATAAGGTAAAGTACTGCCACTGACCACTAGAGGCCACTCAACAGACCAAATGACTCCTTTGTGTGCTAAAAGATGTAATAACAGAAAGTCAAAGCAATTTTTCTAGGGGCACTGATCCGTTTCAAACTTGTTGGATATAAAGAGAGGGAGCTGTGAATACAGAGATAGGAGATGGGAACAGATAGGGACTGGGGATGGGGTGGAGAGTTTGTGGGTGAAAAACTGTCACAGTTCAAAGTGAACATAAAACGGTCACAGCTCAAGGAGAAAGTACATTGCAGAACTGTCATTTTGACCGGCTTTTAACTAGTTATACAAAAACCATGTGCACTGCAGGTGGGGCAGATGTTACTTGTGCAGCGAGAATTAGATTTGGGTGGGGTTTTACTTCAAAGTGAGATCTATATTGCAGTGTAAAAATAAAGAAGTCAGTATTTTCCCTGCACAGAAACAAAATAACTCACCCAAATCTAATTCTCTCTGCACATGTTACCAGGGGAGCCGAGAGAGGGGGGGAGCGGGTACTAATTACCCGGGCCCACACTTGCTAAAGGGGCCCCGCAGGGGCCCTGGTCTGACCCCTCCCTTCCCCCTCCATCCCTCCCGGGTAGCAACAGTAGCACACACTTCTACAGCATGTGCTGTGCTGACAGCAGGCTCAGCATGAGTGTCTCACTGACAGCGTGAGAGGTCATGCTGAGCCTGCTGTCAGCACAGCACATGCTGTAGGTGTGTGCTGCTTCTGAGATTACAGGTTTTAGAGTTTTCTTTCACCCTCCTCTAAACATTTTGGGGGCGTGGCCTAAGTGTGGGAGGTTCCAACAACACACTTAGGCCACACCCCCAAAATTTTACCGGGGCCCGGCATTCCTCTCGGCTGCCCTGCATGTTACATCTGCCCCCCTGCAGTGCACATGGTTTTGTCCATCTAAGAAGGATTTTGTCAGAAAGAGTGAACTAGAATAAGGCCCATAGTGCACCTCACACACTTACACATTGGGCAGATACACACAACACACCACACACAGTACACACACCCACAAAAACAGTACAACACAAAAACACACAAAAAAATACATCATAGGTGGTAAATCTCAGGATTGGATGTGGAATTCATCAACACACACAAGCTATCAACTCAGGAGCGGTGTGTTTCATACAACCACACCACACCTGATTTCATTGCTGGAATTGAGTATCAATGCTAACACATTCTAACATTATGGTAGAGGTTTTAACAAATTACAATCTTGGCCATCATAAGCAACAAGGGCAACACTGGGCGGGTCAGATAGTATGAAATACAACAAATGCTGTAACACTTATTTTTATGTAATATTCATCCTACAATTCCTGAGCATACGGAACATACAGTCATTGGATAATGGAATCTGTTGCTACAGTACATACATCTTGAGGATGCTTACGTTTCGTGTGGCTCTCCCACAAAATGAGTAATAATAGGCCCCATTCTCACACATTACACGTTCCCCTAGCCTATCATTGCCGAGTACATGTTTCCCTATCATATCAGTGCTGAGCAGTTTTCCATCTTTCTCCTCAGTTCTGTGTCAGGGGCTCCAGCCGCATCTGGTAACGCTTAGGAGTATGGGAGATTCCAAACACCGGGGTGCTGTCTGGAGGGGACTTGGGGTCCGGCCAACAGAGCTTGAAATGCGTCAGTATATTAGTGAAGAAGAGAAAGATCTCCATGCGGGCGAGATTCTCCCCGAGGCAGCTCCGTGGTCCTGAGGGGAAGGAGAGGAAGGGTCAGCGGGAAACATTGGATCTGCAATATGTAACTGTGGGCACAAGTAAATCACATTTGAGGCATCTATCACCAAGCATTTATATGGCAAAATATTATGCCAGGCAATAATTCAGTGATGAGGGAGCTGATGGCGGAGGGCAGTGTTGGGCCGGGGGGCCCAAATGCCTGCTAATTTCAGTGTGGGCCCTACTACTTCAAGTATCTGCCCATTTATGTGGGTGTGGCTCAGTGGGCCACAATCGGGGGGGGGGAAGAGGCATGCAATAACTGAAATCAGGGTATCTGGTCATCCAACAGCTCCTCCTTTAATTTATGTATTTGGAAAAATTGTGCATCTGGTTGTACTTCCTGTTCTGCCCTGAGGGAATGCTGCTGTGCATGGAAGGATCTTGTGCTCCTCCACCTTACTGTACTCATCATGGGGGCCCCGGCAGACTTGATGGAAGATCACATGAATGTGGGGGTGAAAGAGAGGGGAAAATGGAGTAGGACACCCAAGAAACAGAAGTGAGGGACAGGAGATGTAATAATGTAGAAAGGTGGGGTGAGAAGGGACCCTGATGGGGTGTGTATGTGGGGGGGGGGAGGGGACCACCATAATCTCAGTCTTACACAAGTCCTTCCATACTAAACCGTAAAACAAATATTACACGTGTACAGTATGTAACGCCTACATTTCCTAGAGCTTACACTGTACGTGAGCTGAGTGTTTGGCCAATATTAACATTAGAATTCAATCAACTGGATTTTGTTTGCGGGTAACCTGAGTAATGTGAAGGCATTATTGGCTGACCCAGAATTGGACATGTACATCTATGGCCAACCTCCCATTGTGATGAGACCATTCAATTCACGGGTTGGTGCGGTGTTCCGTGGTGAAATGATGGGGTGTGCAGGTGCCACGGGTGGGGGTGCTGCAGATGGGGTTGGTGATCCGATGGCACTGCGGGTGGGGGAGAAAAGGATGGGAAGCTGTCAGCGGGTGTGGGGGGGGGGAGGGCTAGGTGCGTGTGTGGGGCATATGGGTGAGGAGGTCCAGAGGTGCTGCGGGTGGTGGAAGGGCGGGTGCAGGTGTGCAGCGGATGGTGGAGGGGGAATAGGGGTGCGTTGGGTGGGGGATGTTGGGGGGTGGTGCAGAGGTTGGAGGGGCAGATGCGGGAGTGCAGTGGGTGAGGAAGGGGGTGTGGGGATGCTGTGGATGGGGAAGAGGCCGGTGTTGCATGGGTGGAGTAGGGGCAGGTGTGGGTGTACTGCGGGATGGAGAGGGAGGAGTGCGGTGTTTTTGCAGGTGGATGCAGGGGTATTAGCCAGCATGAGCCCCTAACCTCCTCCCCTGCTGGCTTCCCCCGGGTGACTCTGGGGCTGTCGTACCGCTGGGGAGAGCTCTATACCTGCCATGGCCTGTCACACAGTCTCCCCAGCAGCCCCAGACTCCTCACAAGCCAGCGGCCGGGCCCCCCTCCATCGGCAGCATTTGCTACTGCCGGGCACTTTGCGCTCCAGCTCCTCTTGGCTCCGTTGGCATCCGTACAGCGTACATCCCCAACGTCACTGTGTGAGAGAACGGCGCAGGCGCACTGACACCCAGGCCCTGCGCTGCTCTATGTGACGGTCATACATACGAGGGGGGGTGTGAGGTCCAGGTGTCACACGTCCGGCAAGTAACAGTGATCACAGGGGTGAGACGAGACGCTGGCTGGGGAGGGATGATTTATGCATGTGCTGCGATGATAGGCTACTAGCCCTGACCTGTCACTCTATGGCTCCGCCCAGCGTTACACACACAGATCTGGGCTATTATATAGGAGATATAGGTATAATAATAATTTACATGATTGTTCAAGCATTATGCCCCCCCCCCTCCCCCTGCAACGGGATACGGTCATTGGGTCACCAGCATGATGGTCGACAAGCATTAGGTTGATACCATTAGGTCGACATGCAATTAGGTCAACATTACTTAAGGTCGACATGCAGGAAGGTCGACATGGGTTAGGGTGACAGGCATTAGGTCAACACCAATAGGTCGACATGCATTTAGGTCGATATGAGGTAAGGTAGACATTCAGGAAAGTCGACATTGGTAAGGTCGACAGGGTCATTAGGTTGACACGGGTAAAGTCGACAGGGTCATTAGTTTGACATTGGGTTTGTTACTGTGTTTTTGAACCAACATGAGCCGATATGCACTATTTCATGCTCTCCCATCCACTAGGGCATGGTGGGAGAATAAAGAGCGTAGCATGCCCGAAGCATGGCGAGCGCAGCCAGGGCAGGATTTAAGTAACAGGCCGCCCATAGGCACAACACTGTGTGCCCCCCCCCCCCCCCCCCCTCCCTGTACCTGCTGATGTAGTCCCAGGTCTGCAGGAGGCATCCTGTCCCCTGCGACCCCCTCCCCCCTCCGCGCGCGATTCGCAAACCCCCTGGGACCCCCCCCCTCCCGCAATTCGACGACCCTCCCATGACCCCCCTCTCATGATTCGGGGACAAGAAGGGGGTGCCCATAGGCACGTGCCTCACATGCCTAGTGGAAAATCCGGCCCTGCGCGCAGCGAGCCATGCGAGGGGACGCGGTGCTACGTTTGTAGTGTTTATATTGACTGTGTTCACATTCCGGTAAAGAAAAGTCGACTTTTTCAATGTCAACCTTACCCATGTTGACCTAATGACCCTGTCGACCTTACCAATGTCGACTTTCCTGAATGTCTACCTTACCTCATATTGACCTAAATGCATGTCGACCTATTGGTGTTGACCTAATGCTTGCCAACTATAATGCTGGTGACTTAATGATCCATACCCCCCCCCCCCAACCACCCCCGTTGCCATGTGTTACCTGCAGAGAAGGGCAGGAAGGAGTCTACCTTCGCCAGCTCCCCCTCATTGGTCAGGAAATTCTCTGGATTAAACTCATGCGGATATTTCCACTGACTCTCGTCATAGTGCAGTGAGGTCAGGTCTGTTATAATCAGCGTTCCCTGGGTGGAATAAGGTCAGACCAGTAATGGAATGTAAGACAATTTCATAGAATTTGGCATGTCATTTGTTAAATAGATAATGGGCGGGATTCTCTAAAATCTGCAGCCCTCTTCGCCGGCATTCGCATTTCTAATGACCGCATATTCTCTAAAATATGCGGTCATTAACGAAAGGGACAGCTCTTGCGGTAAGAGCTGTCCCTTGCGATGCGGCGCCGTTGCTGGGGCATGCTCGAGCTGTCCCTTGCGATGACGCGCCGGCCGCAGGGCATGCTGGGAGGGATCCGTGACGGATCCCTCACACACCGCTGCGGTAAGAAGCCCATAGGCTTCTGCAGGGAACCGCCAGCTTTTGCTGGCAATTCCCTCCGCAGCGGTGACACTGCGGAGGGAGGTTAGAGAATACAGAAACGGGGTTTTTACCGCATTTCTGTAATAGAGAATCTCGCCCAATGTTACAAACACATATGCAGAAACAATGTAAATGGGTGAACATTAGTTTAATACATAGTTGATCATTGTGTCATAAACCATACATCATAATGGAGAGTGATTCAGGGACATATAACCTGATTGGAGGTAAAAATAAAGAAACACTAAATCAAATCAATATTTCTCTCTCTCTATTTATGTATATATATATATATTATGGGCCTTATTCTAGTTCACTCTTTCTGACAAAATCCTTCTTAGATGGACAAAACCATGTGCACTGCAGGGGGGCAGATGTAACTTGTGAAGAGAGAAGGATTTTGTCAGAAAGAGTGAACTAGAATAAGGCCCTATGTGTATAAGTGGCACTGCTACTGTGGGCATTATGTGTATAAAGGGCACTGCTACTGTGGGCATTATGTGTATAAGCGGCACTGCTACTGTGGGCATTAGGTGTATAAGCGGCACTGCTACTGTGGGCATTATGTGTATAAGCGGCACTGCTACTGTGGGCATTATGTGTATAAGCGGCACTGCTACTGTGGGCATTATGTGTATAAGGGGCACTGCTACTAAGGGCATTATGTGTATAAGGGGCACTGCTACTAAGGGCATTATGTGTATAAGGGGCACTGCTACTGTGGGCATTATGTGTATAAGCGGCACTGCTACTGTGGGCATTATGTGTATAAGGGGCACTGCTACTAAGGGCATTATGTGTATAAGGGGCACTGCTACTAAGGGCATTATGTGTATAAGTGGCACTGCTACTGTGGGCATTATAGGGCTAATTCTGATAGACCTGGTAAGCTGCAAGGATCACAGCTTACCAAGTGCCAGAGAACCTGCCCGACGAAAATCTGCTCCCCCCCTCGCAACCATGTACCGAACACAAATCCCATGGCATGTGCCCACTGCTGGAGAAATCATTCAGTGGTCGCCAAACATCAAATGATTTCTCCTGGGCTCACAAATAAAAGTCAGTGGAAACTAACTTTTATTTGCATGTGCCTGGACAAGGCATGGGAATGCCCAGCGTTTTCATGGGGATGCCAATGAAACACTGGGCGTTCCCATGGGTGACACCTGACTCCGCCATCACACGCCCCTGGCCCGCACCGCTCCATGCGAACAGCTCGGCGACTTTGACAGGGACCGAAAGAATAAGAATGATTCCCTATGTGTATAAGAGGCACTGCTACTATGGGTATTGTGTGTATAAGTGGCACTGCTCCTATATGCATTATGTGTATAAGTGGCACTGCTACTATGAGCGTCATGTGTATAAGTGGCACTGCTACTATATGCATTATGTGTATAAGTGGCACTGCTACTATGAGCGTCATGTGTATAAGTGGCACTGCTACTATATGCATTATGTGTATAAGTGGCACTGCTACTATGAGCGTCATGTGTATAAGTGGCACTGCTACTATATGCATTATGTGTATAAGTGGCACTGCTACTATGAGCGTCATGTGTATAAGTGGCACTGCTACTATATGCATTATGTGTATAAGTGGCACTGCTACTATATGCATTATGTGTATAAGTGGCACTGCTACTATGAGCGTCATGTGTATAAGTGGCACTGCTACTATGAGTGTCATGTGTATAAGTGGCACTGCTACTATGAGTGTCATGTGTATAAGTGGCACTGCTACTATATGCATTATGTGTATGTGGCACTGCTACTATATGCATTATGTGTATAAGTGGCACTGCTACTATGAGCGTCATGTGTATAAGTGGCACTGCTACTATGAGTGTCATGTGTATAAGTGGCACTGCTACTATATGCATTATGTGTATGTGGCACTGCTACTATATGCATTATGTGTATAAGTGGCACTGCTACTATGAGCGTCATGTGTATAAGTGGCACTGCTACTATGAGTGTCATGTGTATAAGTGGCACTGCTACTATATGCATTATGTGTATAAGGGGCACTGCTACTATGGGCAGTTCCACCACCTCTCCAGGTCTGTTATAATCAGCATCCCCTGGATGGAATAAGGTCAGACCAGTAATGGAATATAAGAGACAATTTAATAGAATTTGTTATGTAATTTGTTAGTAATGTCCAATACATGTGTACTCAGCGACAGACTGGGCCCGAGAATTGGCCCTGGCATTTGTGCACTTGCCCCACCTATTTCCTGTGTGTGCACACAACGGGCACGCTCACACACACACACATGCACCGGGCTTTCGTGCGCTGCTTATCCTGGGTCGCAGGAAACAGGGGAATAGCGGCGTGTGATGCCCCCTCTCCTGGACACCAGCGGCACACAGAGAGAGCCGCTGAACCCGCCGTGAGTCCAGCGGCTCTCTCTGTGCACCGATTGGGAGGTGGAGGCTCCACATTGGTGGAATAAATTGTCCCACCTGGCCATCGGCCCACCTGGCATTTGCCAGAAGTGCCAGATGGACAGTCTGTGTGTACTGTATGCAGAAATTAGGTAAAATGGGTTTACATTAGTATAATGCAAATTGATAACTGTCATATACCATACTCTGTGATGGAGAGGGAGACATGGGAGTCCAATAGTGAATTAGGGCGCCATGATTGCAATACAGGTAAAATACCTCCAGGTCCCCAACTCCAATAAAGGCCGAGCAGCTGAAGCCTGAGGTTATCTCATGCCAGGTGCCCGCAGCTGACCAGGCGCCCTACAACACGCCGACCATGGAATGATTTCTCCGGCCTTCGCAAATATAATTCAGTGGAGACTGACTTATATTTGCAGGTGCCGGAACGAAGAGAGGGCAGGCGGCTGACGTCATGTGGCGTCAGCCACCCGCCCCGGCACAGCTCGTCCTGTCCGCAAACCCATGGGAACACCCAGCGTTTTCATGGGGTTGCTCATGAAACGCATGGTGTTCCCATGGGTGACACCCAAGCCCACCACCACCACATGCTCCCGGCCCGGCATCATTGCAAATCACTGTGGCCCTTCGCAGTCGGAGTTTGCGTCTGCGCAGGAATGCGCATGCCCATGCACAAACCCCGACCATGAGGGCATGAGACCGTGAACTCAGTGGTTGGCACTGACAAAATATCAATATGACATGTAAATAATACAATAATTGGGATATAGCAGCAGTGTAACATTACTTGGACAGAATAGTTCCTTCTACTGCATTGGTATAAAGCTCTTACCACATCCAGTTACCTGATGCCAACCTTGCCATTTATATAATTGTTGCTCACCTTTGGGATTGTATAGCCATTCAGCTGCACATCCTTGATGGGGGAGTGAGCGACCCCTAGTGGCACGACGGTGGCAAAGCGTTGGACCTCTTGCAGCACAGCCTGAGTGTATGGCATCATCGCTCTGTCCTCATAGTCTAGATGCTCTCTGTCTTCTCGGACTTTATTTATTTCCTCCCGACACTTATCTGACAGAAGAGAAGTTACATTGTATTACTCCTACCAGATGCACAGATAAGAAAGCTGAAGCTGCCCATACATCTACAGATCGATTGTCAGATTGGGCTAGAGTGTTCTGTACCCTGAATGTCTGGATACATCATCATGTACAGGAAGCACCACTCCAGACTGGCCGCTGTGGTCTCCGTTCCAGCAATAAATAAGTCACTCACACATGAGAAGAGATTCTCATCGCTGAAGGTGGACTCGTTTCCGTCCTCCTGCTCCTGGATACAGTACAAGAGGAGAGACCAATAGTAGTCATTGCAGAGCCAAGGGTTCAAAATGCACTTGTGATGCAACAGGTGGCAAGTTCAATATTACCCCTTTCACATTTACAGAGCCGGGTCATACCCGGGAATGTGTTCCCGGACGCTTACCGGGAATGTACCCTTTTACACTGCACTAAGACCTGGGATCGACCCGGGACAGCCCCATTCACACTGATCCCGGGAAATCCCTGCAAATACATATGCATGTCATTAGAAATGGACTCCAGGGCTCTGAAAGATGACATCAGCATTTGTGAGCCCAAGAAAGCTCCAATCAGCAGTTTTTTTATAGTCCCGTGTACCCAATCCAGGGTACGAGACCATTCACACTGACCGCATCCCGTGTCGATTCTGGAATCTACCCAGGTCAGGACCTGCTTATCCAGGGATATTCTTTCAAGACCCTTTCACACTGAGCTGAATCCCAGGTTAAAGGGCGTTCATGTGCAAAAACCAGGGATAAAATTGTCAGTGTGAAAGGATTATAATGCATGTCTAACTTTTGTCAATGTCTAACTGATGCATATCTAACTTTTGTCAATGTCTAACTAATGCATGTCTACCTTTTGTCAATGTCTAATTATAGCCTAACTGTCATGTCTAACTTTTGGCAATGTCTAACTAATGCATGTCTAACTTTTGGTGTCGACCTATCAGGGCCGGCGCCACCACTAGGCAAACCTAGGCATTTGCCTAGGGCGCCGGCCACTGGAGGGCGGAAAATGCCGCCCGGGTACCTGTCCTACCGGCGCTGTCTATTTCAATCTGGCGGCGGAGGCAGCGGGGGTCCCTGCAGTCTATTAAAAATCACGAGCGCTATCCGCCGGGCTATGCGGAAGCGCTTCTAGTGTGAAAACTCTGGCAGCACGGCGCACGCTGATCTCAGCCAATCAGCGTGCTGCCAGTGTTTTCACACTAGAAGCGCTTCCGCATAGCCCGGCGGATAGCGCTCGTGATTTTTAATAGACTGCAGGGACCCCCGCTGCCTCCGCCGCCAGATTGAAATAGACAGCGCCGGTAGGACAGGTACCACCCCACACACCCACACGCACACCCCACCCCCCCCCCCCCCCCACCCCCCGGCACCGGGGCGCCCCCAGCCCGACTCGCCTGGGGCGCTCCGGTGCCTTGCACCGGCCCTGCGACCTATTGACAGTAGGTTAGTGCTTTACCTTATTCAAGTCGTCGAGGTAGAAGTCTATGTAGTCTCTGGGCTCTCCGGGTACCCTGGTTATCTTGTGCTCCTCTAAAACTCTTCTGAGGAATCCAAAAATCATTTCTAGGTTCCTGAAAATCTTTTGGTGCGGTAACGGTAGATATCTGACAAATCCGAATGCATTGTACAGCTGCAGGGAGGAACCAGAGACGTTTGCAGGACATATCTGATATTCTGTTACAGTCCCTACCTGATTGGTGCATTGGTTCTTAGGGATGTTACTGGTGGATGGATGAAAGGATATCTTCTGATCCATGCCTTTGTTATTAATTAGACACAGTATTCCGAGATGACGCTAATGCATTCGCAGCTGCAATCCAGGTGACAATGTAAAGGTACTTTGGAGTGTGTCAGTATTCACCTAACCCCCTTCATTCGCCATTTCCACCTCGCTGGTTCTTTTCAGCGAGGTTGAAATGGCAAGTGCGGCTTTCAAAACGGCAAGACTCGCCGCTATATACAGCAGGCTTGCTACATTTGTGGTGAATTTTGCCATTCCGATGAATCATCCTCTGACAGTGAGGATTTCCCTGGAACATAGAATACGGTGAGCGGCTGGCAAGGGGGCTGGATGGCGAGGATGACTTTTACTCTCCAAAAAAAGCCATCCTCACCGTACAAATCCCCGCTCGCCGACCCGCATTAAATATACCCCAATATCTATCCATGAGCCTGATGTACTAAGCTTGAAAATGTATATAATGGAGAGTGATAAACCACCAGCCAATCAGCTCCTACCTGCCATGTCACATGCTGTGTTTGGAAAATGACAGGTAGGAGCTGATTGGCTGGTGGCTTATCACTCTCCATTTTATCACTTTTCAGGGCTTAGTACATCTCACCCACTGTGTTGGCAGGAAATGCTTTGTCCTTCTTGTGTAGTGTTTTAAAATGTGATATCATGTAGTCTGCTGCTGCTGCTGCTGTTGTTGTTTAGGCTGACAGAGCGTTCCCTCAGTCAGTACACATCAGAACAATGTAATAAAAGACTGAAGAATTCCTTGTTCCGTCCTTCATTATCCCTACACCGCACTGCATTCATGCACACAGCCTGGCTGACTGGAAGACATCGCTTACCGGGCACACGTAGAAGGCATACGTAGTAGACAATATCTCATTTTGATTTGTACGAGAATAACATATCATCCTCATATCGCTCCAGTGTATGCCAAGCATTAGGTCGACATGGTCTAGGTCGACAGTCAAAAGGTCAACATGGGGTTTTTCACTGTCTTTTGAGCCAGCATGTGCCGAAAGGTGGTATTCTATGCCCTACCATCCACTAGGGCATGGGTCTTCAACCTGTGGCCCTCCAGATGTTGTGAAACTACATGTTCCAGCATGCATTGCCACATTTTTTTCCTATAAGAGCATGTAAAAAAAACCTCAGGTCATGCTGGGACATGTAGTTCCACAACATCTTGGGGGCCACAGGTTGAAGACCTGTGCACTAGGGTGTGGTGGGAGAATACAATAGTGTGCCGAGCGTAGCGAGACACCGAGCCCGAAGCCCAAAGCACAGTGTCGACATTCAGGTCAAAAGCCTGAGCCCGAAGCATGGTACCAACATTAGTGGTGTTGACCTATTGACTGTCGACCAACTTTAGGTCGACCATACAATCCACACCCATAGTCATAGTTCCCATGGTTTTGCAATAACAGCTGCAGATTTATTCACAAAAGGGTTGGCACTAATTGGGGGTTCATGACAACAGGTGTTGACATTGACACAAAAAACATGTCAACCTTTCCCATGTAAACCTTTTGTTCATTTGACCTTGGCAGCCATGAAGTGACTTACCTGAGCCCAGACACTAGTTGCCATCTTCATATTTTCATGGAGAAGATCGAGAATCTCTCGGAACGTTGGGTCATCGTAGTCGTAGCGTCTCCCAAACACAATGGAACAAATGATGTTGGACACAGCGTTGTCAGTAACGAAGTGCGGATCTATTAGAGCATCTGAAGAGTAGTATACAGAACGATTCAGACCAGGGGTCAGCAGTGACGTGACCTTTAGAACATGACATTGTCATTGGTATTGATCCATCTCCTGGCTAGGCAATACTTAGCCAGCATACATAAATTAGTAGCATACATTTGGAGATCAGAGGGCATGAAGTCATTCCCACCAATCCCCAAAACAGGACAGGGAGGTGTATAGATTGTAGTGAGGACCGTTGTCATAGAGAAGACCAATAGGCATAGTCATAGGTACCCCAGCGATGTCCACCCCCCAGAAGGACTGCAGCGTATTCTGAATGCCAGGAATTTCACATAGTGAAAAAAGAAAGACGACAGTCCACCTCCAATACGCCCTGCTCCAAAACACTAAGGTGCGGTTTCCTTAGTAAACCAATAGACACATAACACACAATTCTGAGTTCTGTCTGCACTGAACAAATGGTACTGATAAACGGGTGCCGGATTACGGTCCGATAGTGGGGATCCCGACAGTCAGTATCCCAACTGCCGGTGCTCCGACAGGGTGGAACCCGACACACAGGAGCTATTCTCCCTTGTGGGGGTCCACGACCCCCATATATGGAGAATATTACCTGTGGCGAGTTTAGCGAGCCACCGGGCCCGCAGCGTGGTGAGCGCAGCGAGCCTACAAGGGGCTTCTTTGCGCTCACCCCCTTGTAGGAGCACCGCCAGTCGGGATCCCCACTGTCGGAGCCCTATACCACACCCCTGATAAATAAATAAATTCACATAGTGTGTGGGTGGCATAATTCCAATATTATCCAGTCCACATACAATTTATTTTATTCGGTTGGTGTATCATACCCCATAATTAAACAGTCATTTGTTTCTCAGGTATCCATAAAATAAAAACACTGCAATTGCAATAACTTTGATATTGGATGCAGTCAGTGATACAAATTGAATTTGTTATTTAGAAGCCCATTTAATATAGAAGGTATAGTTGTAAATATAGACTGACAAAGTTATATTTACCACATTGTCTGGACTGGGACCCGGGTCTGCGTGGGATGTTCCTGCCGGCTGATGTCTGAGACCGTAGTGCGGCACACTGCATTTACATTGCCATTGCACTGAAGTAGTTAGATCCAGGCTACGTGAGCCTGTTATAATAAATGGTATTACCGGTGGGGTCTGTGTGTGTCCACAGCAAGTAGTGCGGCCGGAGTCTCTTACTGCCACTATAGCCCTGTCTCTATTTCAAAGCCACTGGACCTGTTTGCCGCTCACACAGGTGGCCTTAGCTGGATTAGGCTTAGTTCTCTTTAACAAGAAACCACAGTATACACTTTAGACGCTCAGGTGCTGATGTAGGTAAAGTAGCTTGAATGCACACCTGGGCCAGACCAGGGTGTCACTGGCTGCTCACCTGTGTTGTTTATAAACACACATGGCCACACCTGGGCATCACCTGCTTAACTGTGTTCTTCATATACTCCTACCATGCCATAACCAGCCCCAGTACGCACACATTGCCACACCTGGGCAACACCTGTGTTCTTCATATACTTCTACTATGCCATAACTAGCCCCAGTACACGCATGGCCACACCTGGGAATCACCTGCTCACCTGTGTTCTTCATATACATCTACTATGGCATAACTAGCCCCAGTACACACATGGCCACACCTGGGCATCACCTGCTCACCTGTGTTCTTCATATACACCTACCATGCCATAACCAGCCCCAGTACACCCACACCTGGGCAACACCTGTGTTCTTCATATACTTCTACTATGCCATAACTAGCCCCAGTACACACATGGCCACACCTGGGAATCACCTGCTCACCTGTGTTCTTCATATACTTCTACTATGCCATAACCAGCCCCAGTACACACACATGGCCACACCCGGGCATCACATGCTCACCTGTGTTCTTCATATACTCCTACCATGCCATAACCAGCCCCAGTACACACACACACATGGCCACACCTGGGCAACACCTGTGTTCTTCATTTACTTCTACTATGCCATAACCAGCCCCAGTACACACACACATGGCAACACCCGAGTATCACCTGTCGCCTGTGTTCTTCATATACTCCTACCATGCCATAACCAGCCCCAGTACACACACACATGGCACCCAGGTATCACCTGTCGCCTGTGTTCTTCATATACTCCTACCATGCCATAACCAGCCCCAGTATACACACACACATTGCAACACCCGGGTATCACCTGTTGCCTGTGTTCTTCATATACTCCTACCATGCCATAACCAGCCCCAGTACACACACACATGGCACCCGGGTATCACCTGTCGCCTGTGTTCTTCATATACTCCAACCATGCCATAACCAGCCCCAGTACACACACATGGCCACACCCGGGCATCACCTGCTCACCTGTGTTCTTCCTAAACTCCTGAATCAGGTGTCTGCTCTCCTCACAGATTCTCTCCTCCATTGACTTTTTCCCCAGCCCAAAATTGCGGAGGGTGGACAGGGTGAAGCGCCGGTGCTCCTTCCAAGCTGGGCCGTATGGGGCAGTTATTATCCCTGGAGAGAGACACATGCTTAGGATGGTAGGATAAAATAGAATAGAATATAACAGGTTAGAATAATGATAATTGGGTTTTGGACTGTATATAGGTGTAGTATGTTAGGTTGACGATAACATGAGAATGCTGACATGGTTGAAATGTCGGCATGTCACCATTCACCTTGTCTATTTGCGTGATATATTGACTTGATAGAATGCTTACTTACCTCGTGCCACTGGCATCAGCCCAACTTCCGGGTACCAGCGGCGCAGACCCCTGACAGAGTGGGGGTTCAACCCTCTCCATAACCCTCCCCCCTATTACCTAACCCACTTCTCTGCAGTGTAACCCTAAACTCCCCCAAGTGCCGATGCATAACCCAAGGCCTGCTGCGCTTAGGACTATATGACAAATAGAGGATAAACTCATATATGAAGATAAACATATGCCTACAATGTACAGTTGCAGAGCATACTGTATATGTTTAAGCTCCGCATATGCTCTGGGACCAAGCGTATGCAGTCACAGGTGAAGCCTTGTCTAATGCAAACCCAACCCATCTTTATTTGCAGCGGTAGGGGTGTAGCCAGTGTGTGAGTGGGCATGCTCGCGGTGTTAAAGATCACTGAGGGTATGTCACAGGAAGTGCAGGCAGATCTGTTTTACCTAGTACACCACTGGTGCCAGTGGCGTTACTAGGGCTCCGCAGCCCTAGCGAAGGTGGGGGGAGAGCAGCTGCCACCGGGGCGCAGGGTCACGGCGCTCATGGAGGCTGTCGGGGGCTAGGAGTCCTGTTTGAGCTCTGCAGATTCTGCAGCAGCAGCCAATAAGGAAACACAGGCTTCTCTCATTGGCTGTCTGTGTGAGGATGATCACTCAGTGACCCGCCCCATGAACCGCCCATGGGGGGGTCACTGAGCATCCTCACACAGACAGAGAGCTATCCCTTCCACCCTGCATGCTACTCCCCCTTCCTCACTGAGTCTTGATGCTCTCTTCCAGGGCCCTGACGGATTAAAGCACTACCACTACCTGGGTCATTCTGTAGCTGCGCTGTCAGTGTGTTTGGGGGGCAGGGTGCTTATAGTGTTTAGTTCTACAGTATTGAGACCATTAGAGGTTGTATACAATTTACCTCTGGTACCGGAGATGTCTTGTATTAGATTGTTCATAGGCCTATCTGCAAAGTCAACGCCTTTATTCACCAGAACTTCTTTGAGTCCTTTGAGCCCCCGGACCACCACAGCCGGTGTGAATCCCAGGTAGATGCTGTACACCGGACCATACACCTTGGAGAACTGACACAGGAGGGTCATATTGTGTGTTAAATATAACGCCATGGATGGCATGGTACTGTACAGCGTTGTGTCTTATTAGCATGTGCATAGCAGAAGTGTTCCGCACTGTTCCGCACTGGTTTATACCAAACATTCACTTTACAAATATCAGACAAACAGCCCCTGTTGGTTCAGATTACATCATGGACTGACCTTTATTTGCATCAGGGGGTGCTATCCCAGACAACAGATGCGTACCCGGATCGGTATGGGATAAAGGGATGCTGAGCCCAGCAGATGCGTACCCTGATCAGCATGGGAGACAGGGATGCTGAGACCGGCAGAGTGGTACCCTGATCGGTATGGGATACAGGGATGCTGAGCCCGGCAGATGCGTACCCGGATCAGTATGGGATACAGGGATGCTGAGACTGGCAGATGCGCACCCTGATCGGTATGGGATACAGGGATGCTGAGCCCGGCAGATGCGTACCCTGATCGGTATGGGATACAGGGATGCTGAGCCCGGCAGATGCGTACCCTGATCGGTATGGGATACAGGGATGCTGAGACCAGAAGATGCGTACCCAGATCGGTATGGGATACAGGGATGCTGAGACCAGCAGATGCGTACCCTGATCGGTATGGGATACAGGGATGCTGAGACCAGAAGATGCGTACCCGGATCGGTATGGGATACAGGGATGCTGAGCCCGGCAGATGAGTACCCTGATCAGAATGGGAGACCGGGATGCTGAGACCGGCAGAGGCGTACCCTGATCGGTATGGGATACAGGGATGCTGAGACCGGCAGATGCGTACCCTGATCGGTATGGGATACAGGGATGCTGAGCCTGGCAGATGTGTACCCTGATCAGCATGGGAGACACGGATACTGAGACCCGAAGATGCGTACCATGATCGGTATGGGATACAGGGATGCTGAGACCCACCGTGTGGAGCTATTCCCGGTATTCTATTGACCTGCAGCTAAATACTATTCTGTGGCTCACAATATGTTTAAGGTCTATACAGCCGCACAACCGGATAACACTGATGCAGTGTTACACCCTGACTGCTGTGAGAAGCACATGATTGGGGTATTTATTTACAGCAAGTCCCCCAGTAATGCTGCGGAGAGCCATCACAGTAACACATCCTGCGATGTATGCAATTATCCCACTGCAAACTGGGACAATATTATCACATCTGAGGATACAGATGGTGATAAATCGGAAGGCTCGAAGTCAGCCAGCGACAGAACCTGTGTAATTCAGGAGTGTCCCGGGTTAGAGGGACAGTATGGTAAGCTACTGTATGTTATCCTATGCTAGCCTATATTCCTATACAGATAGTTACTTACAGTTAGGCAGACTCTGCACTCACCTCCCTTATGTTCTTTAGGGGATTGGAGAAGTCCATTTGCAGAATGTTGCCCACTATGGGCAGTGCTAAGGGACCGGGAGGGAAACCCTTTGGCCGAGACAGTTTCCTCCATAGTATTACCAGGAGGATGATCCCCAGCAGCAGAGCAGTGCTGACCTCCATGCTGGCTGGTAGCTGTTTCTCATACAGTGACTCCTGCTCAGGGCCTCACACTGCTTCCTATAACACAAAGTACAATGCTGAGCCTCCCCCTCCCACAGGGGAAGCTGTGATAGTAATATAGGAATTTGGTTACACGTCCCTGCCCTGTTCTGTATCACAGGCATCATACCTGCTACTATAGACACTGGGCCTGAGTCAGCATTATCGTGTATCACATATGATAAGCTGTTTGCAGCAGCTTTGTACTGTATATGCGATCCATAGCAATGCAAATGCAGAGGGGATGGTATACCAGGCGTGGATACAGAGGGGGTGACCCTCCCCCCCTAGGGTCCTTGCAGCTCATGCTGGCCCCTGACAGCCATCAGCAGCGAGGTGTGCAGCGCTCCACTCCATACTGCGTGCTGTCCGCTCCCTGCCTACATACCACCTCCTGCCTGTGTACTACCTGCTGCATGCATACCACCTCCTACCTGCGTATCACTGACTGCTTGCATACCACCCCTGCCTGCATACACCCTCTGGCCTGCATACCACATACTGCCTGCACACCACCGCCTGCCTACATACACCCTCCTGCCTGCATACCACTGCCTGCTTGCATACCACCTCCTGCTTACATACCACCCCCTGAATGCACACCACCTCCTACCTACATACACCCCTCTGCCTGCATACCACCTCCTGCCTACATACATCCTCCTGCCTGCATACCACCTCCTGCCTGCATGCCACCTCCTGCCTGCATGCCACCTCCTGCCTGCATGCACCCTCCTGCCTGCCTGCACCCTCCTGCCTGCATGCACCCTCCTGCCTGTATACTAGCCCATGCTTGCATACCATCTCTTGCCTGCATGCCACCCCCTGCCTGCATGCCACCCCCTGCCTGCATTCCTCCTTTTGCCTGCATACCACCTCCTGCCTGCATACCAGCCCCTACCTGCATACCACCTCCTGCCTACATACCACCCCCTGACTGCACACCACCTCCTACCTACATACTCCCCTCTGCCTGCATACCACCTCCTGCCTACATACATCCTCCTGCCTGCATGCCACCTCCTGCCTGCATGCCACCTCCTGCCTGCATGCTACCTCCTGCCTGCATGCACCCTTTTGCCTGCATGCACCCTCCTGCCTGCATGCACCCTCCTGCCTGTATACTAGCCAATGCTTGCATACCATCTCTTGCCTGCATGCCACGCCCTGCCTGCATGCCACCCCCTGCCTGCATTCCTCCTTTTGCCTGCATACCACCTCCTGCCTGCATACCAGCCCCTACCTGCATACCACCTCCTGCCTACATACCACCCCCTGACTGCACACCACCTCCTACCTACATACACCCCTCTGCCTGCATACCACCTCCTGCCTACATACATCCTCCTGCCTGCATGCCACCTCCTGCCTGCATGCCACCTCCTGCCTGCATGCACCCTCCTGCCTGCATGCACCCTCCTGCCTGTATACTAGCCCATGCTTGCATACCATCTCTTGCCTGCATGCCACCCCCTGCCTGCATGCCACCCCCTGCCTGCATTCCTCCTTTTGCCTGCATACCACCTCCTGCCTGCATACCAGCCCCTACCTGCATACCACCTCCTGCCTACATACACCCCTCTGCCTGCACACCACCTCCTACCTACATACACCCCTCTGCCTGCATACCACCTCCTGCCTACATACATCCTCCTGCCTGCATACCACCTCCTGCCTGCATACCAGCCCCTACCTGCATACCACCTCCTGCCACCCCCTGCCTGCATACCACCTCCTGCCACCCCCTGCCTGCATACCTCCTTCTGCCTGCATACCAGCCCCTGGGCGAGATTCTCTATTACAGAAATGCGGTAAAAACCCCGTTATCAGGGTTTTTACCGCATTTCTGTATTCTCTAACCTCCCTCCGCAGTGTCACCGCTGCGGAGGGAATCGCCAGCAAAAGCTGGCGGTTCCCTGCAGAAGCCTATGGGCTTCTTACCGCAGCGGTGTGTGAGGGATCCCTCCCAGCATGCCCTGCGGCCGGCGCGTCAGTCTGCGCATGCGCAGACGGACTCCCGGGTCATAGACCCGGAAGTCCAGCAACGGCGCCGCATCGCAAGGGACAGCTCTTACCGCAAGAGCTGTCCCTTGCTTTAATGACCGCATATTTTAGAGGATATGCGGTCATTAGAAATGCGGTGGCCGGCGAAGAGGGCTGCGGATTTTAGAGAATCCCGCCCCCTGCCTGCATTCAACCTCCTGCCTGCATATCACCCCCTGCCTTCATACCACCTCCTGCCTGCACACCACCGCCTGCCTGCACACCACCGCCTGCCTGCACACCACCGCCTGCCTGCACACCACCTCCTGCCTGCACACCACCTCCTGCCTGCATACCAGCCCCCTGCCTGCATACCACCCTCTGCCTGCATACTCCCTGCCTGCATTCAACCTCCTGCCTGCAAATCACCCACTGCCTTCACACCACCCCCTGCCTGCATACCACCCCCTGCCTGCATACCACCCCCTGCCTGCATACCACCACCTGCCTGCATACCACCCCCTGCCTGCATACCACCTCCTGCCTGCATACCACCTCCTGCCTGCATATCACCTCCTGCCTGCATACCACCCTCCATACCTGCATACCACCTCCTACCTGAATACCACCCTCCGTACCTGCATACCACCTCCTGCCTGCATACCACCTCCTACCTGCACACCAGCCACTGCCTGCATGCCACCTCCGTACCTGCATACCACCTCCTGCCTGCATACCACCTCCTACCTGCATACCAGCCACTGCCTGCATACCACCTCCTACCTGCATACCACCTCCTGCCTGTATGCCACCTCCGTACCTGCATACCACCTCCTGCCTGCCTGCATACCACCTCCTACCTGCATACGAGCCACTGCCTGCATACCACCTCCTGCCTGTATGCCACCTCCTACCTGCATACCAGCCACTACCTGCATGCCACCTCCTGCGTGTATGCCACCTCCTGCCTGTATGCCACCTCCTACCTGCATACCACCTCCTGACTGCTAGGCACAGATTGCTGGTCAGAAGCGATGTCTGACAATGGTCGGTCTGCCATATAGGACCTTCACAGTGCGTAGAAGCAGAGGCAATTTTTTTACAAGGAAACCCAGGTGTCTGCCGAGGGCCCATCAGGTCCCAAGGAGCCCCATAAAGATACCCTAGCTGGCCAAAAAGTTCCCAGAGGAGCATTGCGTGACTACCATGTGACATTATGACATCACATGGACCCACCCACACTCCCACAGTCCCTATGATAATCTCTGATAGGAAAACAGCTATTTGGACACACAAACTTTACATGTGATGCAGTTATTAAGCCTCTTTCCAACAGACCTACAGATGGAGCCCCTCTCATTGTTGCCCGGCGCCCGCCAGAATGTCCCCTCTGGTGAGCGCCGGCGCAGAGGGACCCCCTGCTAAGATGTAGCACGCTCCATTTGGGCCTGATTTGCTACGCAATGCCGATGTTCTGGCCGCTGAGCATTTATCGGTAGACTCTAGATGCGCCAAGGTACAAAATCAACCGGCAGCAAAAATATACTGTAGTGCTATGGATTGTTTGAGGAGGGCCCCAAATCGGTATCTTCCTTAGGGCCCAATGAGGTCTAAATCCCCTCTGTGTAAAGATATTTCTATGTACTTCAAGATTTAGGAACTGATTCGGGTTTCACCTGTGCGGCTGCATGCAAAGGGATGTGTAAGCGTACACATATTCATGCGGCGGGGGGGGGGGGGGTGGCAGCGTTCGATCGGCCGGCCTTTACCTGTTTGCTAGGCTGCGAACATACCAACATACAGTCTAGCGATCAGGTCTGACTCAGGCCATTATTACAAATTGTAATGGCAGACGATAATACATATAGTCACTAGAGGGCAGATTAGTTCCATGACTCACAGAGAATAATTGGCTCTTGAGAACATGCGAAGTCCTGCAGCCAGTCTTCCTTATGAATAAGAAAGAATAACGAACAGGCCTTTTGTGAACGATCAGTATCAGATCATCTTGACTTCTATTCTCTATCAGTGTGGCCATTCCCAGTATTAAGTCACCATTAAACAGAAACATAAATGAAATGCTGGCGATTCTATCTCCACCTTCCCTGCACGTAAGATCATTGCGGCCCATCAATGGTGCACAGTGTCCCCCAGCCTACCAGGGACCGTTCCTTCCTTCCTATTTCCACATACGGTAACTTTTTCAGCATGGATCTGAGAATGGTATCTTCTAAGTCACCAGACACCACTAAAGTAAATGGGTGAGTATCACTGAGCCGACCAGAAATAGGTCAATATTCAATATCAAATAAAAGTCGGTTGATATGCCGTAGGTAGGTAGGTTGATATGCCGTAGGTAGGTAGGTGGCTCAAAAGGTCAGCACAGTTAATTGGTCAAAATCCAAAAGGTAGACGCCCCAAAAGTTTACCAAGTACAAAAGTTCAACACAGTTGAAGTGCGACTCAAAAGGGTCGACACCTTTTTTGTGTCAATTTGGTTACTCTTTCCAATCGTAGTCCAAGGGGACGGTAAATGACGAATAAGTAAAAAAAGAAAGAAAAATGATATCGACCATATACGTCAACAATTGTAATGTCGACCTTTTAAACCTGTTGAGCTATTGCATGTCAGCCATATGATGTCAACCTACCCAAAGTATTTGGGTGTTCAACATGCAGACTTTCATGGAGAGGAGGCAATTGGAGCATAGTTGCCTCCCCTCCTGCATTCTGCAGGAGACTCCCCGAAATAGCAGCAATCTCCCTCTCTCCCTCATTAGTCTAGCAATCTCCCTCATGTCACCTAGACCACATTACACTGTTACATTTTTGGGGATAAAAAGGAATGAGAGACAGATACATTTACATTGAATCATCAGCACCATTTCCCAGCACTTTACCAAGTATAGTATCTCTTACTAACTGCTTTGGGGATCATCTACATTTGGATATAAGTCAGTTTAAAGATTCCTCTCAGATGTAGCAGTACACACCCATGCTTCTAGGTGCCACGTTCACAATCTCTTTTTACAATGTATCCATACAGGATATGGAACTAGACACGCCCTTTGGGTGGAGCATGACACTCCCCCTCAATGGGGCGCTGGGAAAAATCCTACTACCAACTATGATCTCCCTGAAACTAGTTTTCAAAAGTAGTATGAATTGGAGTGGTCTATTTATATCTTGGATCAGATGCAGAAATGTTATCAGAAAACTTTCTTCTTAGATCCCAACCCTTTCGGGTCCTGTCCCACCCCTGCTATGGACATACGTACCTCAAGGGGACATCCTTGTTAAATTTATTTTGGTCTGACTTTGTGTAAGGCCTGGTACACACCAGAACGATCCTGATTGTTAGTAGATCGTTAGCAGATTGTGTGATGCTCGCACGATCTGTTGGAGCCACACAATCTGCTAACGATCTGCATCCAATCTGATCCCAATCCGATCTGAGTCTGTATCCAGTTGAATAGATCTTTTACAGATCCTCACTGCAGCAGGTAGAATCTGTAAAACGACCAAACGACAGCGGGGACGCGCATCGGATTGGAATCGGATCGGAATTGGACCTAAACATGCCCAATCTACACACAATCTGCATCCAATCGGTCGGAATTGGATCCAGATTGATGGAATTGAGCCCTAATCGTTCTGGTGTGTACCCCCCCTAAGTTAATTAAGACGGAGGCCTGGGTCTGTCTAAATTCCTGAAATTCTATTTTGCTGCCTCCATCCCTCAAAAACCATGCTGCACTGCAGGTAGGGCAGATGTAACATGTGCAGAGTGAGTTAGATTTGGATGGGGGGGGGGGGTGGTGTTGAAACTGAAATCTAAATTGGGTACTTGTGTATTATATCATCTAAATCGCGTGCGATATCGCATCCGATATATCGGCCGATTTTTCAGCCGATTTGATCTGCGATGCGATTTTGCGTCCAATTTTCAGACGATTTTTTGCCGATTTTTGGCTATTTCCTGCCGATTAGCATGTTATTCCATCCTTGCACACCCCCAGGTACTATGCGATGGAATGCGATGTGATTTTCGGGAAAATGCCCTGATTGTACAATTAAATATCGCATAGAAACGCATGCCAGCAAGTGGCATGCGATGCGATGTGATTCGCAATGTTAAATGCACCCCCATTGTTAACGCCACCCCTACTATCAACGCCAACCCAAAGCGTGGCGAGCGCAGCGAGCCAGCGAGGGGCGGTGGTACGCGTCCTCCGACCTTTTCATGCCCCCACTATCCATGTCGGCGTGGAGTTGATTTTAGATAGTGTGGTGAGCGCAGCGAGCCACCGAGCCCCGCGTGGGGACGCGGATTACTTTACATGTATTCCGCGTCCGCTCGCCACGCTTCGGTCTCGGTGGCTCGCTGCGATCGCCACACTATCTAAAATCAACTCCACGCCGACGTGGATAGTGGGGGTATGAAAAAGTCGAAAGGACGCGTACCGCCGCCCCTTGCGGGCTCGCTGCGCTCGCCACGCTTCGGGTTGGTGTTGATAGTGGGGGTGGTGTTGACAATGGGGGTGCATTTAACATTGTAAGCACCCATCAGAAAAATCGCATCCGATTTTTACATGCGATTTGCTGCCGATTTTCGCCCGATTTCGTGGGCGCCGTGATAATACACAAGTACCCTAAATTGCATTGTAAAAATAAAGCAGCCAGTATTTATCCTGCACAGAAACAATATAAGTCACTCAAATCCAACCCTTTCTTTACATGTTACATCTGCCCCCTTGCAGTGCAGCATGGTTTTGTCCATTTGCTAAAAAGCAACCCTGTGGTCAAAGTCTGAATCAGTTCCATAATCCATGCGCAGGAATTTAAATAAATCACCTACAGTACAGTAGCAAGCTTCTTCCACACGGCTTTTCCTCCTACTCCAAGCCTAGACTCCAGAGTGGGAACACAAACTTACCCAGGCCTCACATATACAAATCAGAGTACTGGCAGGGTGAAATGGGGCAGGCGAGATTTACTGAGATGATTACTAAGATGGGAGTTCTATTTAACATGGGATGTTGCTATGGGCAACCAATCAGAATCTACTTCTTATTTATTTTGCACCCTCTAGAAGATAATAGACAGGATCTGATTGGTTGCCCATAGCAACAGCCCATGTTGTTACGCGCCGGAGGCACACTCCGGCACTGCAGGGGTGCCCGGCCGTGTGTCCCTCCGGCAGTCTCAGCGTAAACTCTGGTTGCTCGGCAACCAGAGAGACGCTGGGGGGGACACGCGCTGCCGGATGCAGTGTCCGGCAAAGGGAGCTGGGGTTGCCCGTCAACGTAGGAGGCCAGGGGAAATAGGCGGCGGAAGCAGCCTTCTCCGTGTCAGTATCACTGGGCAGCGTGCGCGACCCTGTACGGCGCACAACTCCGCAGCTGGTAATTAGTAAGGGAGCTGGACTCTCCTGATTGGGCACACTTCCTTTTTAAGGAAGCTAGCCCAGTCCACCCCCGTCAGTGCTCACCAGCCTGTTCCCTTTCTCTGCTCCAGTGCCTGTCTGTTCCAGGGTCAGCTAGTTCCTGGTCTCCGTGAGTACCCCTAATTGGGGCATTGTTTATCTTATTATTGCCTGTGGCCCACCTGGGCTCTTTCTTTATTTGTCCACCCTCGGTTTACTGTTTACTTAGTTGTTTTGTATAGGTGCTACCTTCTGGCACCCTATTCCGTGTTTATTGTCTTGTACGTATTGTTCATGGTGTGCCTTTGGTGTGGTGTATTTTATTCTTGTGTATGCGACGCGGTCGCTGTTGGTTTGCAACTAGGTCGCTGGCGCTTTAGTAGCGTTAGCCAGGGTCCGGCAAGTTGCCTTTACTTTATCTTTAGTTAGGATCTCAATTTAGCCCCCCTTTTGGCCGTACCCTGTGGGGGTCCCTGGTTCTTTGTCTGTACATAACACCTGGCTGCACCGGAGCTAGGACGGGCCTAACTCTCCCTTTCAAACGTGGCGGCTACAGGCGAAGCCTAGTTCCTGCAAGAACCGGTCACCCAACTCGGGTTCACACCGGAAACCTAACCCATGTGAAAGACCTCCAATCTTAGTAAATTTCCCCCTAAGTGGTCAAAGTATTCACATTTTACTGGTAAACATCAATGGTGCACAAACACTTACCTCAGCCATTGATGGGGCACCCTTTAATATTGGCTTTGAACAATCGATATTTACTGAACATCGATAGTCGCTGGCCAACAGTACTATTTGCTGAAAGAAGTAATAAAGATAAAATATTTAATTTTATGAACTAGAATGACATGTTATTTTCCCTTGTCACTCCCTAACCTGCCTCTACGTGTCCCTGTTTTAATATAAATGACAAATTAAATGGTCCTGGTTACATTAATCCTCAAGGACAGCTGCTGCAAGTTAATTAAAAGATTTCATGAATGACCGTGTATTTATCTGACAGAGTTCCATTCAAAGAACTACAGTACATTATCTGATTTTCAATGCTGTGTTAGCTTTAGAATACAGAATGTACAAATAAAATAAGTACAAATACAAAAGCTATACTCATGTAATATAACATGTTATATGTCAATAAAAGGAAGGTCAATAAAACACTGACAGTCAAATGATACAAAAAAAACCCTCTTAAAGCGTCAGTAAAAGTGAAAGTAAATGTAAGTAAAATGCTGCACCAACGATGCAATTGAAATAATATGAAATAAAGAAATCATGCCAGTATGGAATTTTACCCTGTATGAGGTTACACAAGGGGGGTTATTTAACACAGATCAGGAAGCAGTGGTCGTTCGCTGCTTACCGAGCGGCTTAATGCCGCGCCACCAAACGCAACCCCCCCCCCCGGTGCCGATGTGTTCGCTAGCAGGAAGCTGGTGGTTGTTGTCGACACCAGGAACGAATGCCAGATTTCACCCCGTCAGAATTGAAGTGTTGACCCTTTGAGTGCTCTTTCATCTTTGGGAAGAGAGTTGCTGTGCCCGCAGTTCAAGGAGGTTCTGCCACACTCATCGTACAGCCCCGACCTTGCGCCCTGCGACCTTCACCTCTTCCCTAAGAAGGAAGAACACCTTAAAGGTCAACACTTCAACTCTGACGACAAGGTGAAAGCTGCCATTCCGTCCTGGTGTCGACAACCACCAGATTTCTTCTGTGACGGGTTTGCCCAACTCCTCCTGCCTTGGTGCACATTTGTGTCTGTTTGTGTGTCTCCAAAACACTGCCATCTTTTGGCAGCGAGTGAAGCTACACTACTTAAAAATATAAAGGGAACACTCCATTTAGGAAGCAACACTGATTGACAATCAATTACACATGCTGTTCTGCAAATGGAATAGACAACGGGTGGAAATTATAGGCAATTAGCAAGACCCCCCCAATAAAGGAGTTGTTCTGCAGGTGGTGACCACAGACCACTTCTCAGCTCCTATGCTTTCTGGCTGATGTTTTGATCACTTTTGAAAGCTGGCGGTGCTTTCACGCTAGTGGAAGCATGAGGCTAGAAACAGACTCCATGAGGGTGGTGTGAGGTCCCGACGTCCACAGGTGGGGGTTGCGCTTACAGCCCAACACCGTGCAGGAAGTTTGGCATTTGCCAGAGAACACCAAGATTGGCAAATTCGCCACTGGCGCCCTGTGCTCTTCACAGATGAAAGCAGGTTCACACTGAGCACATGTGACAGACGTGACAGAGTCTGGAGATGCCAAGGAGAATGTTCTGCTGCCTTCAACATCCTCTAGCATGACCGGTTTGGCAGTGGGTCAGTAATTGTGTGGGGTGGCATTTCTTTGGGGGGCCGCACAGCCCTCCATGTGCTCAACAGAGGTAGTCTGACTGCCATTAGGTACCGAGATGAGATCCTCAGACCCCTTGTGAGCCCATATGCTGGTGCGGATGGCCCTGGGTTCCTCCTAATGCAAGACAATGCTAGACCTCATGTGGTTGGATGGTGTCAGCAGTTCCTGCAAGACGAAGGCATTGATGCTATGGACTGACCCACCCGTTCCCCAGACCTGAATCCAATTGAGCACATCTGGGACATCATGTCTCGCTCCATCCACCAACGCCACGTTGCACCACAGACTGTCCAGGAGTTGGCGGATGCTTTAGCCCAGGTCTGGGTGGAGGAGATCCCTCAGGAGACCATCCGCCACCTCATCAGGAGCATGCCCGGGCATTGTAGGGAGGTCATACAGGCACGTGGAGGCCACACACACTACTTAGCCTCATTTTGACTTGTTTTAAGGACATTACATCAAAGCTGGATCAGCCTGTAGTGTGTGTTTCCACTTTAATTTTGAGTGGGACTCCAAATCCAGACTTCCATGGGTTAATAAATTTCATGTCCATTGATACTTTTTGTGTGATTTTGTTTTTAATAAGAATATTTCATTCATTCAGATCTAGGATGTATAAATGACATTAAATATATAAATGACAAGGTAAAAAAGACGTCATCTGCAAGGATAACATAATTATTTTATCCACTCCCCAGAATCAGTCATTTGCAGGAACATACAGTATGTGAGCTAGAATATTATATTATACTTACAGTATAGCGTATGATGTAGTGCGCTGAAACCTGTCACTTGTACTGCGCACAGGATGTATTACTCTAATTCGCTGCCTTTTAATTGCTGGGCTTTCTCCTTGGCTGCCATCTGTTATAAAGTACTATCCTGTGATCAATACCGTAAATCACAAGTTCCCTTCAATAGATCAATATCTCTTTTTTATGAGGATTAAAACAATTTGCTTACCTCCCCTTTCTGCCTGTCTCAAATGAATTGTTAGGACGGAGTTTTAATTTATTACAGTTTACCCTTTCGGTGCTTAGGACAAGTGGAACATGTTCTGAACATAGAATCTACGTCCAATACGCGCATCCTTAACACACGTTGTGTACAAATGACTGAGCTATAATACTTATCTGTCCAGCAGCTGGTATCTCTTGTCTGATGGGACCCAAGGCCCTTATTCAGATCTGATCGCAGAACAAATTTGTTCTCAAAACGGGCAAAACCGTGTGCCCTGCAGGTGGGGCAGATGTAACATGTATAGAGAGAGTTAGATTTGTGTGAGTTACTTTGTTTCTGTGCAGGGTAAATACTGGCTGCTTTATTTTTAAACTGCAATTTAGATTTCAGTTTCAACACAACCAAATTTAACTCTGCACATGTTACATCTGCCCCACCTGCAGTGCACATGGTTTTGCCCTTTTTGAGAACAAATTTGTACTGTAATCAGATCTGAATAAGGTTCTGGGGGAGAGGAGGTGCATCATGGTGTGACCACTTTATGTACTGGTGCCCTATTAATCTGTGTCCCCATAAAAGTGCCGGGTGTTCCCCTGCACAATCAAAGCGTCACATGACATCAGCGCTGCCCCATTTTTTGCGATCTGCGGCCAGAATAAATACGCAGCCTAGCAAACCGGTCTGAATCAGGCCTAAAACTGAAATAGTTAACATCACTATTTGGGTGTAACACCTGTAGCAAATCACGCAGGGCCGGCGCCACCACTAGGCAAGGTTAGGCATTTGCCTAGGGCGCCGGCCACTGGAGGGCGGTAGTGAGCCAGCCAGCAGCAGTAGCAGCAGCAGGAAGCTACCAAGCACGCTGCCGCAGTCCGCAGAGGAGAGGATCAAGAAGAAGCTGCCTGCCGACTCAATCAGACGACTACAGCAACAAGTGCAGCTATTGTGTAAGTAATTATTTGGTCCCCAGCCTGTCCTGTCGTCGTCCCTCCCCCCCAACCCCCTCCCCCCCCCCGTGCGCTGGACACCCGGCCAAAAGTCACACAGGACAAAAGAGTTTGCCTGTGCAGTATAGCACCTTGCCAGGGGCGGATTGGGATGCCAGGACACCGTGTAGATTCCCGGCGGGCCGGTCCCTCGGCCCCTCGCCCCCTCTATTTGGGCTGCTTCAGCCTGTCTGTCGGGCTACCTCAGCCTCCTGTCAGGCTGCGGTACACTGTACACTGACTGAACTGCAGGCTTCAGGGGACGGAGCTAGCCTACACAGACTCGGCGGGGAGCTACACGGATTCCACACTCCACAGTGAGCGGAGCTACATGGAAATGGAGGGGGCGGAGCTACACGGAACTGTGTCAGAGTGTGTATCTTGGCTCAGTGGCAGTTTTGTGATAATTCATCTGCCACTGGCCGGGTCCCTGTCCCCTCTCCAGGTCTGCTTAATGTGCCTGCCTGCTGCTCCTCCTACATTGAAGGAGCTTGTTTTCATAAAAGGGGCGTGGCCACGGAGGTCCGTGATTAGGCCACGCCCCTGACTTTGCATGGGTACGGTGACCTTTGACTGAGCACTGCAGCAACCTTCCAGCTCACCCTATGTCTGACTGAAGCAGGATACCATTATATGGAGCCCTGCCCTGATGGTGCAAGAAAAGGAGCAGACTAGTATCCCAGCAGCCAGGAAGTAGAAGGCAAGGTGTGTTTACAGTGTGTGTGGAGTGTCAGTGTGTGTCACATGGATCTCGCCCCTGTGTCTATCTCTCTCTATGCCTTTCCTATTTCCCTGCAATTTACTACATCTTCCCTAGTGCCCTGTGTCTCAAAAAGTCATCATCCGTAGCACCCTGCATCTCACCACACCATCCCTGCATCTCACTACATAATCGCTAGCACCCTCCGTCTCACTAAGCCAACCCTAGCGCCCTGCGTCTCACTACAACCCACCTCCTGCCCTGCATTATACTATGCCCTCCCTCCTGCCCTGTGCAGTGGCGTAGTTAGAAACTTTTCTCCCCCCTGCCAAAAAATATCTGGTGCCGCCTCACCCCCTTAACCCAAGAAGGGGCGAGGAGATTAACTATGGGCGCCGCTGGCTTAGCTGACCCAGGCAGCAGTTAGCTCTGAGCATATGCACAGAGGGGGACCCGCTCATTAAATATACACTGCGCTGGGTCCCCGCTCATTAGATATGCACAGAGCGGGACCAGCTCAGCGCTCACTGCTGACTCAGTCGTCTGTCAGTTCAGCCAGCGGCGCCCACCATAGACCCTGCTGGCGCCGCTCCCCCAAGCGGCTGAACTGACAGACGACTGAGTCAGCAGTGAGCGCTGAGCTGGTCCCGCTACATATGTAGCTATGCCACTGGCCCTGCATCTCACTACACCCTTCCTAGCGTTGTGCATCTCACTATGCCCACTCTTCCATCCTGCGTCTCACTATGTCATCCCTACCCACAAGTCTCACTACCCCTTACCTACCACCCCGCATCTCACTATCCCCACCCTTCCGCTCCGCATCTCACTATTTCTTACCTACCGCCCCGTGTCTCACTATCCCCACCCTACCGCCCCAAATCTCTCTATCCCCTCCCTACCGCCCCAAATTTCTCTATCCCCTCCCTACTGCCCCGGCATCCCTCTTTAACCTCTCTACAGTCTTTCTATTCCTACATCTCCCTATACCTTCCTTACTGGCCTGTGTATCTCTGCTTCCTCTGCATCTTTCTGGGTGGGATGCTCTAACCCAGAAATGCGGTAAAAACCCAGTTATCTGTGTTTTTACTGCATTTCTATATTCTCTAACCCCCCTCCGCAGTGGCAGCGCTGCGGATGGAATCACCAGCAAAAGCTGGCGATTACCTGCAGAAGCCTATGGGCTTTTTACTGCAGCGTTGTGTGAGGGATCCATCACGGATCCCTCCCTGCATGCCCTGCGGCCGGTGCCGTGCTCTGCACTTGCGCAGACGGACTCCCGGGTCTCAGACCCGGAAGTCCAGCACCGTGGCCGCATCGCAAGGGACAGCTCTCATCGTAAGAGCTGTCCCTTGTGTTAATGATTGCATATGTTAGAGCATGAGCGATCATTAAGAATGCGGTGGCCGGTCGAGGGGGGCGGCGGATGTTAGAACATCCCGCCCTCTATCCTCACGAGCAGGTAGCAACTTGTGCTGCACCACTGTGTATCAGTATATTTTGGTATATATTACTAAAGTGTATATCAGTACATCAGTATGGATCTGTGGATCAGTACATCAGTGTGTATTTGTGTCTATCCGTAGATATCAGTACATCGATGGGCAGATTGGCCCTGGCTGGCCCATAATACATTAGAACCGGCTGCTCTCCCCGCTGGCTGGGCCCTGGACCAGGGCTCCATCCTCCTCCCTCTGCTCTCCAGCAGGGAGCGCTGCAGTGTTTGCATGCTGGCCTGAGCTGCGCCGGTGTGGGGTGCTCTGTACGGCTGCAGGCCCTGACTGGGTTGTGTGGCTGACTGTGCAGGGGGGAGAAAAGCAAGACGGAGGACTGTATGGGTGTGTGAGAGAGAGGTGCCAAGGCTTCATGAAAAGGATCCCGGGAACCAGAGGTCCCCGCCGGAGATATGCTTGGGATAGGCATATTGATATCCTTACAAAAAAATAAGGATCAAATATGGTTTGAGGTAACATGTTTAAAAAAGGGGCAGACTAGATGGGCCAAGTGGTTCTTATCTGCCGTCACATTCTATGTTTCCAGAGCTGGAGTGCAGTGACATGAAGTAAACCCGGTCCGGTGCATCTTCCCAAAAAGCAGGCTCCTTTCAACCACGTGAAGGCCAGGTTAGTAGCTACTACACACCCCACCCCCATGTAGCCTAACCGTATCCATATAAACACACCCATAGCCTAACCCTATCCACACACACACATACGCCTAATCCTATCTACACACATACAGTACACAGAGTAACCCTTTCCACACACACACAGCCTAACACTATACATTCATCCCCCCTTCCGCAGCCTAACCCTAATCTTTCATACACCCTGGCCTGCAGCATAAGGGCTATTTCACACGCTCCGGCTACTATCGGGCGGCGAAACCCCGCACGGCCAAGAATCCGTGCCGCATTCAGGAGTTCCCAGTGGTGGGATCCGGCTGCAACATAATTGTGTCCATTATTAACTACGGTGTGCGGCACAGCTTTTCGCCGTGCGGGGTTTTGCCGCCCGGCAGGGGCCGGAGCGTGCGAAATAGCCCTCACTGTGGTGGGGGCGTAGTCAGCCTGGAGGGGAGAAGTGATATATGAGGTGGGCGTATCCCCTCCCCCTTGACTGACCATGCCCCTCATGAGATCCCACCCTCATTAGGGCTGCTTTGAGAAATTTCCCGGGCTGGTTTAAAATCCCAATCCGCCCCTGCACCTTGCTTACCTCTATGCAGCAGCCAGCCTGGAGAAAGGCATTCCCCGTGGGCTATATGTGAACCTGATGTTTATGGCAACTACTTAGAGAGAATGTGATTGGGGCCTGTGTTCCAGCTATGACGCCATGTTAAATACCCCTGAAAATTATTTCCTTTTTGCCTCAATATCTGATTAGAACTGGTTGGAACTGGCCGGGCTTGATGAGATTAGAGTCTGTCCCCACCCCGAAGTGCCTGACAGCATCTCATCTCCCTATGATGTAGGGACTGATACAGTGGCACAGCAGTAGAAGAACAAGAGACTGCAATAGTCAATTCTGGAGATAATGAGGGCATGAATTCATATTTTTGCATTATGTAGTGTGAGATAAACACATATTTATTCTCAGATGCATGTAAGAGTATTTCGAGAGAAACTGGATGTGGGGGACAAAGGACCGTTCTGTGCTCAGAAAGACACCTACTGTAGGCACACTCAGAGAGCAATGCTTCCTTGAATCTCCGGCCTGGTTCCTACTGTGTGGTGTAATGTGATTTTTGGGCCCTACTGTGCAGCATAATGTGACGTTTGGCTCCTACTGTGTGTCATAATGTGATTTGTGGCCCCTACTGTGTGGCATGTGATTTGTGGCCCCTACTGTGCAGCATAATGTGATGTTTGGCTAATACTGTGTGTCATAATGTGATTTTTGGGTCCTACTGTGTGGCATAGTGTGATTTGTGGCCCCTACTGTGCGGCGTAATGTGATTTTTGGCCCCTACTGTGCAGCATAATGTGATGTTTGACTCCTATTGTGCAACTTAATGTAATGTTTGGCTCCTACTGTGCGGCGATTATGTTGTTAATCTAAAAATATAGTAAAAATGTTAAGTCAATTGTGTATGTGGGGGGTGGGGGCGAGAGGGGGGGGGGGGGGCGGTATCCTGTAGGTTTGCCTAGGGCGCCTAGATGCCTTGCACCGGCCCTGCAATCACGGCTTTTATTTTCATTTGTTTCTGTTGGTTAAGTATATATTTTGTATCTTTGTTGTTATTTTCCTGTTTTACCCACAATGCAAAGTTTTTTTAACATGTTATACCTTGAAATACAAACAACTGAAGAGCTTTTATAGCACTCAATATGATATTGTATCTATAAATAAAGGAATACTGTACAGACACTATTGCCCCTTTCCCACTGCAGGCTTTACATGGTAAAATGCCGTTTTTTTAGCCTTTTTAAACGGCTAGAGCTGCAGTGGGAAAGCTCCAGGTTGCTTTACCCGGGTAACAAATACCGGTATTTGTTAACCGGGTAAAAAGCAGTGTTTTACCCGTGTAAGAGCCGGTTTTTTGGCAATGGGAAAGGGTTTTAAACGGTATTTAGAAATAATAATAAAGGTTAAGAACATGATTAGTGCATGTGATGTTTTTAATGACAGGCAAGGTTTACTAGAGAGTTTAAACGTGTTGCTTTGTGGTTTACACGGGTGAGTGTGAATGGGACATTTACTGCTTTTAAACGGTAATTTACCGTTTAAAAGCTGCAGTGGGAAAGGGTCTTTGTGGCTCTTACCCGGGTAAAGACCCATTTAAAAAAAAAACGGGTCTTTACCCGGGTAGGCAGTGGGAAAGCAGCATGAGTCATCTGAAACGTGTTGATTCTAGTATGCGTTGTGCGTGTCTAAACACTCAGCTGCTATATTTTTCACCCGGGTCACATCTTATATTGTGTGCCGTGTAATCACTTTACATCACGCCTGAACCTCAGTGTTTTAATATTTTTTATTTTTTAATGGCTATTAAATCTGTTTTGTTACTTATATTTGCCTATTCTTCTTGCACTATGCGTATGGAATATGCTGCGCTATATAAGAAACTGTAAATAAATATGGATGTTCTGCTGTGATACGAGAGGAGAGACTAAAGAAACCTTTATGTGTATACCAGCTTTCATGACACAAGAATACTGTATGTGTGAGCACATACTATCTTTCCTCTTCACATGTGTGGTGCCCATTGTAAGAAAACCCAGGACCTACAAAACCTGGATAGCGACACCATTATGTTCCTGTGCGCCAGGTGTGAATATTTCATAACAATATCACACTATGATAATTTTTTGTGTTCTCTGTATATGAACTCGTTTGTAAACTATGAGAAACATCTACATTGATAAAACTGAGGATGTGGAGACCACCCGAACATTTCACTGGACTTTCCAATAGCGCATGTGAGTCTGTTCCCCTTAACCGATGCATTCAGCGGGGTGATGCTTATCTGTTCACTAGGCTGCGAGTATATGCAGCCTAGCCAATAGGTCTGAATCAGACCCACGGTCTGATATCTGTTTTTTGGGTACTTGTGTATTATCACGGCGCCCGATTTTACTACGTATTTACTACGTATGCAAAAGATTTTGACACCTATAATGCATTTAATGTGCTATACCATTAAATTACATATAGGGTGAGATTTAAGAGGATGAGAGATTCAGGAAGTGAGAGATTTGGGAAGAAATCTCCAGGTTTTTTAAAGCGGCAATCATTTACACTGCAAAATAAAATTGGTTTTGCCGTGTAAATGATTGCCGCTTTAAAAAAACCTGGAGATTTCTTCCCAAATCTCTCACTTTCTGAATCTCTCATCCTATTAAAATTCACCCATAGGGTGACATTCTATGGGATGCGCTAAATGCGCATGTTTAATTCGCACCCTGTATCGCCGCAAATCGCCTATTTTAAATTCGCATTTTTCAGTCAAAATGCGCATATTTCATGTGATGCGCATTGGAGGCTGAAAAGTGCGAAGAGGGGCGATTTGCAGCGAAGTGGTGCGCTGTATTTAGTCCTGAAAATGTGCGATTTTCATGTCTGAAAATCGCACATTTGCAGGACAGCGCAAAGTGTAAAAAAAAAAACGAGCGCGGGGTCCCCCGCCCGAGTATAACCAGCCCCGGGCTCACTGAGCCGGTGCTGGTGACATAAAATCAGGGTCCCCGACAAATAGGGGTCCCCTTGATTTTATGAAACCAGCACCAGACTTAAGGTCCGGTGCTGGTTCCCAAAATACGGGGGACAAAGTGACTAGGGGTCCCCCGTATTTTAAGAACCAGCACCGGACACAACCAGCCAGCAGGGTAATGCCACAGCCGGGGGAAACTTATTATATAAGCATTAACCCCCTGGCTGGTCAGCATGGGCAGGGGTCCTGGGGAAGTGGGGACCCCCCCAATGAAGGGGTCCCCCCCCCTCCAGGACTTACCAGCCCATGCTGATAGTCCGGGGCTGTCCCCGATGCCCCTGGGCGGTGGGCATCGGGCTGATGATTTGTGTAAAAAAAAAGAATTAAAACTATTGTTTTATACTGGCGAACTATCAGTCCCAGCAAGCCTACCCCGCATGCTGGGACTTGGGGAACCACAAGTCCCAGCATGCGGGGCATTAAAGGGCCCGCTGGCACTTGTAGTTCTGCAGTGCAAAAAATAGTGCACAAAATCACACTGACACACTGTGAAATAAAACTTTAATACACACAAAACACACACACACTGATACTTACCTACCTTGAGCCCGTAGGTCGGTCCCTGGATCCTGGGTCCGTCCTCCGGGGCTCCAGGGCAGAAGAGTCCGGTTCCGGGGCCTTGGTCCTGGTTCCGGGGCTGGTCCTGGGGTTCCGGGGCTCCTGGGCTGCAGAATCCGGGGTCCGGGATCCGAGGTAGTCCCCAGGGGTACCTAAGGAAGCAAATCCAACTTACCTGGTCCCCGGCGGCGACCTCGGACTCCTCACCGGTGACTGCGCTTCTCCCATCTGGTACCCGGCTTGCAGGACTTTGACCGGCGCTGAGATGTTTCCTCCTCGGCGTCTCTGCACAGAATGATTTCTGGCCAATCAGGAGCCGAGAAAGTCGGCTCCTGATTGGCCAGAAATCATTCTGAATACAGACGCCGAGGAAGTAACATCTCAGCGCATCTAGAGCAGAGATGTTTCCTCCTCGGCGTCTCTAGTTAGAATGATTTCTGGCCAATCAGGAGCCGACTTTCTTGGCTCCTGATTGGCCAAGAAATCATTCTGTGCAGAGACGCCGAGGAGGAAACATCTCAGCGCCGGTCAAAGTCCTGCAAGCCGGGTACCAGATGGGAGAAGCGCAGTCACCGGTGAGGAGTCCAAGGTCGCCGCCGGGGACCAGGTAAGTTGGATTTGCTTCCTTAGGTACCCCTGGGGACTACCTCGGATCCCGGACCCCGGATTCTGCAGCCCAGGAGCCCCGGAACCCCAGGACCAGCCCCGGAACCAGGACCAAGGCCCCGGAACCGGACTCTTCTGCCCTGGAGCCCCGGAGGACGGACCCAGGATCCAGGGACCGACCCCTTCATTGGGGGGGGTCCCCACTTCCCCAGGACCCCTGCCCATGCTGACCAGCCAGGGGGTTAATGCTTTGGCCGCGGGAGCTTATATAATAAGTTCCCCCCGGCTGTGGCATTACCCTGCTGGCTGGTTGTGTCCGGTGCTGGTTCTTAAAATACGGGGGACCCCTAGTCACTACCTAGTCGCATTTTTATTCAGCATACCTTAACGCACATAATATGCGATTTCAGTCCCTGCGCGCATCACATTAAATTTGCGATTTCTATGAAAAATGCGATATCGCCATTTTGTGGTCTAATTACCGCAAAATAAGCAAAATCGCATCCCATAGAATGTCACCCATAATGTCATTGTTTAAGGCACCCCCCCAGTATCGACGTGATCCCGAAGCGTGGCGAGCGCAGCGAGTCCGCTAGGGGCGGCGGTACGCGTCCGTCCGACCTTTTTATACCCCCACTATCCACGTCAGCGTGGAGTTGATTCTTTATAGTGCAGCAAGCGCAGCGAGCCACCGTGCCTGAAGCGTGGCGAGCGCACGCGTATTATGTTACATGTATTATGCGTCAGCTCGCCACGCTTCGGGCTCGGTGGCTCGCTGCGCTTGCCACACTATATAAAATCAACTCCACACCGACAAGGATAGTGGGGGTATGAAAAGGTCGGTCGGACGTGTATCGCCGCCACAGGCAGTGCTCACTCTGCTCGCCACGCTTCGGGATGACGTGAATAAAGGGGGGGGGGAATAAATGAAATGATATGTCATTTAATGGTATAGGACATTAACTGGCATTATTATAGGTTCCATCAGAACCGATATCTCATCGTATCGCATGCCATACAATAATGGCATGCGATGCGATGGGATGCGTTTTTTTATCGCACACCATCATATCGCATGCCATACAATAATGACATGCGATGCGATTTTTTATTTCACCTTATCTTTTTAATGGATTCACTGACACAGAGCAGTGAATACATTAGATAGGAAAATCGCATTGCATTGCATCGCATCGCATGCCATACAATATGGTATCCTCTGCAATGCGATTTCACTACCGTGAATAGCCCTCTACGCAAACGGCGTAGTGGGCGCCGTGATAATACACAAGTACCGTTTTTTTGTATTTATTAAGGACGGAACAGTGATCATTCTATGCTTATAGTGCAATTTCAGGTCACACATTAAAGTAATTTTTTGGAGGGAATGTCACTTGTCACATGTTCCTGTATCTCCGTGATGTCACTAGAACCTTTGATTCTGCCACATCTCCTCCATCAACATCCTAGGTAATTCCTGAAATTATTTAAAGCACTTTCCTTTTTAACATTCCATATTCTGTTCTTCTTTATCATTTGCCGGTTGTGCGCCAGCTGAATTGCTTTCTCAAAAATCAGCGATGAACGACTGGAGTCTCTTTAAACTCCTTTCCTCTTCCTCTGCCACCGCCATCTCATCTAGTAGATCAATTATCCTCCTGAGACGACAGAACGCTTATCTTTACCCCTCTCTGACATTTCTTTTGACACTTTAAAAAACTGGCAGCAGGAGTCAATCATGCCATCTACTGAGGCGGGCATCTGCTGATGCCATCGTCAGGGCTTTCCAATCCTCTGCAAACTTTTGAAATTGTAGCACAAAAGTTTTAGTGCAATAAATATTCTGCCCAACGCAATCTGTCTCTGCTTTAAGTGTTCAGCTCCCCTCGGTCGACGTGCCCTCTCTTATCTACCCACTCCTTATTATCAGAGTGCAGCCAGCTTTCTATGCGGCAGCTGACACACAATGGAATCTTATTTCTGGACCCGGTGAATTTCTTTTATCTCTGACCACGTTTGGCGACATATTCTGCTGCATATTTATTTCAGGGAGCCGAAACAATATAACAATTATGCTGAATCATGGGGAACTGGTATAATAGAAAGGACGGAGTTATCATCAGCAAATAAACAGATTTGTTTTAAACAATGGAGAGTTTTTTTTAAAAATCACTATGGCTTGTTATAGGAAGAACCTTAGTAATTAACATTTTATTGTATTGCTTCACTTATAGGCCCTTATTCTGGTTGGTGCGGTAATATCCGCGTGCGTTCGTGCCGCCGATGTTTTGTGTCTGCGCATGTGCAGAGGCGTCTCTGCGCATGTGCGAGCGGGACGCACGGCCACATTCCGCATGAAATGTGTACACTACGAACAGGGGGTGGAGAGGGGCATGAAGGGCTGTTTGGGCTCATTACCATATGTTTACACCCCGCGTTTCATGGGCGTTCCTATGAAAACGCTGGGCGTACGTATGGTAATGCGGCCATGACGCACGTGTAGGGGGCGGACATATGACATTGCCGGATGTCAGCTGCCCGCCCAGATCCCTGCTTTTGCACGGAGAAATGCCCGTGTGGTCTAAGGTTGCGGGAGCTGCCTGGCCACTCGGTCCTGCATTCGATGGTCTGCGACCATCGAATGATGGGGAAGGTTCCCTGAGATGGAGGAGGTGTATTCATGAGAAATACACGTGCGGTCCGTTCGAACAGCTTCTTACCGCGTACGGACGGAGTTGGCGATCCGTATGGAAGGCGGGGTTTAGGACGCACGGTGCTGGCCGCATATTCGGATCCGGCCGCACCGATCAGAATAAGGGCCATAGTGTTCATAATCTAATCTTTCATTAACTAGAATGTTCTATGAGCTCTGTGCACTACAGATTCTACTCCATTCCCCTCCCCCCTCTTCTTTATCTTAAGAGCGGCCATTCATGTAGCACGGGTGCCCCGCCAGTGACGGATTTCCCACTAGGCACATGATGCAGGGGTCTATGAGCGGCACCTGCTAGGGGCATCACAGCAGGTACCGCTTTTGCTTGGCCATCGCCTCCTACGGCATCTTCTCAGCTCTTTACCCAGTGTGAAGAAACCTTTAAGCTCTTTTGCATGTCCTATGCCCACCTTGAGCTCAACTGGTGGGCGGACTTCCACAGTGTACTGTATTGCTCTTTATCGCACCTCCACCGCCGTTGGACTGCCTCTCCAGTCACACAGGCTAATATTAGCTGATGCAATGATGCGGCAAGCTATGATTGGTTCACCCCAGCACAATTTTTGAAAATCCAAGTTGGTCAAGGCGAGCCACTTGCATCAGCTGTGAAGGATGCCAGACAATTTCTCATGTTTTTTTAAAGGGGCATTCATTTACAAGGCATAGGTTTCCTTGCACATGATGGCCCCTTTAAAAACATCCAAGATCGTCCAACACCCCCAGCAATCCCAAACTCCATTACATCCTGCCTCATATTGTTAAAGAATTGTACCTCATACTGTATATAAGAAGCGGTGTCCGAATTCTCAAGCACAACACAAACTATAGATTCATGTCAGGACCCACCTGGGTATGAGGGACAATTAGAAGTGAGAGGGTTAATCAGAACAAACCCATCTCATCGGTGCAGCGGCGTAGCTACGTTTTGGGCGCCCCCCCCGCCATTAGGGGGGCGCCCCCCGCCGCCCATTCAAACCCCCCCAATCCCCCGCAGCCTTACCTTTCGCGCTGGTCCTGGCGGCTCCGTTCTTCTGCTGAGGACCACAACAAAATGGCCGCCCCCAAACAGCAGACAGTTTCAGAGAACTGTCTGCTATATGGGGGCGGCCATTTTGTGGTGGTCCTCAGCAGAAGAACGGAGCCGCCGGGACCAGCGAAATAGGTAAGCCTGCGGGGGATTGGGGGAAGGTGTAACTATAGCACCGCAGCCCCCGGCGCCCCCATATGCACAGCGCCCCCCCGCGGTGGCGGGGGCTGCGGTGCTATAGTTACGCCACTGCATCGGTGTAAAAATTAGCCAAACTCACCCTTAATGATATCTGAACTTCATTATTAGACCCGAAGTTCTGCCATTAGTACATTTATTTTAAAGGCTTATATTCCACTCAAGTTACTCCCTGACTAACAATGATTCACAAACTTGTTCGACCAGAGTTACTATAAACCAGGCAATTCCATGTATGAGTGTAGTGTAGTATACATATTAAGGCTATCTGCTAAATAAACCAGACACAAAAAGTAACGTTGAAGGTAAGAAAAATATTAGCATAGCATAGCGGTGTACTTGTCCCCATTGCAGTGCCTTGTGTTTAACAATATTATTTGCCATGAAAAACATAAAAATATGTTCTATTAATTTAGATTTAAATATGATATATATAATAATACTTATTATTGGATTTGTATCTCAGGAAACTGGCAATTATTAGAGAAACTTTCTAATTAATACGGGTGCTTTAATGACATACTGTACCATTCCCCATTGGTAAATGTTACTCCATTTAATACACTCTTCATTTCTAATTGTTTATGTATTGTCATATATTGATCTTTAACTTCTATTGTATAACTATATAGAATATATGTATGTATCTGATCAATGGCAGGATTAATATTATTGTATAACGCATAGAGGGCCTTATTCTGATTTGGAACTAAAGCAAAAAAAAAAGAAGCCAGGAACTTTGTAACAGTAACAAACCATGCTGCCATGGAAGGAGAGCAATAAGTTTATATTTTTTCCATGGAGAGAAAATACTGGCTGCTTTTACATGTAGCCCACAAATGTTAGGCAGCTTTATTTTTACACTGCAATTTAGATTTCAGTTTGGGCATACCCCATCCAAATCTAACTCTCTGCACACATTACATCTGCCCCACCTGCAGTGCAGCATGGTTTTGCACAGGTTTGCAGTTACTCTATTTTTATTTTTTGCTTTTCTTTTAAATTAGAATATTTTCACTAGGAAACAGTCTCTTGGTTGACACTATGAAGGTGGACATACATTAGGTTGACCACTAAAGGTCAACAGGGCTTAGGTCGACACAGGAAATAGGTAATCGTGGCTAAGGTCAACAGGGTTGGAAGGTTGACACAAGCATTAGGTAGACAATGGGAAGGTCGACAGTTATAAGGACAACATGAGTTTTTCACATTTTTTGAGCCGACTTGTGCCAACAGGTGGTATCTCATACCCTGCCTTCCACTACGGCATAGAGGTAGAATATAACAGTGTGCCGAGTGCAGCGAGCCATGCAAGGAGACTCAGTACACTGATATGTTGTCCATGTTGACTTATGTCGAAATTTGGGACAACAAAATGTTAAAAAAGCTCATGTTGAGCTTCCCATTGTCGACTAAGCCCTATTTAGCTGAGCGAGGCACCCTTGCAGTGGTGGCTCAAGATGAGGGGCTGCAGGACAGTTAAAAATTCAAATAGGGGAGCCGCACCCACTGCCACCAACTGCCATTGCGTCTCACCCAGCAATGTTTGGGATGGCAGTTGGTTAGATTCCCCTATTTGAATTTTGAACTGTGCTGCATCCCCTTCTCTGGAGCTTCCCCTGCATCTTTGTTGAACTTTATGCAGACGGCAGGTGTTCAACATCTAAGACGCCACCTCCACACTTTCTCCTGGGCTGCTGGAAAGTCGATATTGATGTGTTAGTGGTGGTGGGAGCAGGAAGCTTGCACCATAGTTATTATTATTATTAGGGATGTGCACCGGCCACTTTTCGGGTTTTGGGTTTTGGGTTCTGATTACCTTGAGGTTTTGGGTTCTAATGGCTTATGCCAAAACACCTCCTAAGTGTTTTGTGTTTGGATTTCTTGGGTTTTAGGTTCTGATTTTTTTGTTAAAAAAGCATAAAAACTGCTAAAATCGCAGAACTTCTGGTTTTTTTTTGCTCCTACGCTATATTAACCTCAATAACATTAATTTCCACTCATTTCCAGTCTATTCTGAACACCTCACACCTCACAATATTGTTTTTAGGGCGAAAGGTTGCACCGAGGTAGCTGGATAACTATGCTAAGCCACACAAGAGTGCGACACAAACACATGGCTCATGTAAGAGTGACACTGCAGTGGTAGATACGGCAGTACTAGGCACCAGGCAGGTAGATACAGCAGTATTAGGCAGTGAGCCCCAGACCAGACAGGTACGGCAGTATTAGGCAGAGAGCCCCAGACCAGACAGGTACGGCAGTATTAGGCAGAGAGCCCCAGACCAGACAGGTACGGCAGTATTAGGCAGAGAGCCACAGACCACACAGGTACGGCAGTATTAGGCAGTGAGCTCCAGACCACAAAGGTAGAGATATACGGCAGTATTTAATTATTTATGAGGCAGTGAGGCCCAGACCACACAGGTAGATATACGGCAGTATTTATTTATTAGGCAGTGAGCCCCAGACCAGACGGTACATACGGCAGTATAGGCAGTGAGCCCCAGACCACAAAGGTAGACATATACGGCAGTATTTAATTATTTATTAGGCAGTGAGCCCCAGACCACAAAGGTAGAGATATACGGCAGTATTTAATTATTTATTAGGCAGTGAGCCCCAGACCACAAAGGTAGAGATATACGGCAGTATTTAATTATTTATTAGGAGTGAGCCCCAGACCACACAGGTAGATATACGGCAGTATTTATTTATTAGGCAGTGAGCCCCAGACCAGACGGTACATACGGCAGTATAGGCAGTGAGCCCCAGACCACAAAGGTAGAGATATACGGCAGTATTTAATTATTTATTAGGCAGGCAGTATTTAATTATTTATTAGCCAGTGAGCCCCAGACCACAAAGGTAGAGATATACGGCAGTATTTAATTATTTATTAGGCAGTGAGCCCCAGACCACAAAGGTAGAGATATACGGCAGTATTTAATTAGGTACTCTTTACCTAGAAGGGCGCCCGTCGCGGGCATCGCGGGTACATTTATGTATGGCCGCGACGCGACCGACGCGATGCCCGCGATTTCCCATTGAAACCAATGTTAAACATGGAAATCGTGTCGGTCGCGTCGCGGCCGGCCATAAATGTACCCGCGATGCCCGCGACGCGATGCTCCCGATTTCCCATAGGAATCAATGTTAAAAGGCGCGATGGACCCGATTTTACTGTTAAATGGCTCAATCCACCCGATTTGGCCATAGGAATCAATGTTAAATGGGCCACAGAGCCCATTAACCCTTAAATGTCCCCCCAAATTTTTAACGCCACCCCACGATCCACGCCAACCCGAAGCGTGGCGAGCGCAGTGAGCCCGCGAGGGGCGGCGGTACGCGTCCTCCGACCTTTTCATGCCCTACTATCCACTAGGGCGTGGTGTGAGAATATAATAGTGTGGCGAGCGCAGCGAGCCACCGAGCCCGAAGCGTGGCGAGCGCAGCGAGCCCCGCGAGGGGACGCGGATACCTTCACAGTTATGCGCGTCCCCTCGCGGGCTTCACAGGTGTCCGTGGCGAGGCGGACACCTGTGAAGCCCGCGAGGGGACGCGTCTACCTGTGAAGGTATCCGCGTCCCCGCGCGGGGCTCGCTGCGCTCGCCACGCTTCGGGCTCGGTGGCTCGCTGCGCTCGCCACACTATTATATTCTCACACCACGCCCTAGTGGATAGTAGGGCATGAAAAGGTCGGAGGACGCGTACCGCCGCCCCTCGCGGGCTCGCTGCGCTCGCCACGCTTCGGGTTGGCGTGGATCGTGGGGTGGCGTTAAAAATTTGGGGGGACATTTAAGGGTTAATTTGGCCTATTTGGCCCCAAATCGGGTCCATTGAGGCATTTAACAGTAAAATCGCGGTCAATCTGCCGTTTTAACATTGTTCCCTATGGGAAAATCGTGGTGATCGCGGTCATCGCGGGCATCGCGGCCATCCCGATTTACCCGCGATGCCCGCGATGACCGCGATTTTTACCCACGACGACCGCGATTTCAATCGCTGGCGCCGTTCTAGGTAAAGAGTACCTTTAATTATTTATTAGGCAGTGAGCCCCAGACCACACAGGTAGATAATGATAATATGATATACGGCAGTATTTTTATTTTATTAGGCAGTGAGCCCCAGACCAGACGGTAGATACGGCAGTATTAGGCAGTGAGCCCCAGACCACACAGGTAACTAGATAAGATATACGGCAGTATTATTTATTAGGCTGTGAGCCCCAGACCACAGACCACCAGACTTGCAGATTCAGTGCAGGCAGCACCAGTGGACTATATATATATATATTAAATATAATTAATTAATTATTAATATATATAATAAATGGCACAGCACAGCACCAGAGGTATGCCCCAGCACAGAGGAGACAGTAGTACTACAGGCAGGTACACAGTTAGACTGTTCTTCTAAGCAGAGGAGAACAGAGTACACAGCAGCACTGAGGGAGACAGCCCCAGCAAATAAAATAATTAATTACAGCACAGCACACCAGAGGTAGACCGCACAGAGGAGACAGTAGTACTACAAGTACACAGTTAGACTGTTCTCCTAATCAGAGAACAGAGTGCACAGCAGCACTGAGGGAGACAGCCCCAGCAAATAAAATAATTAATTACAGGCAGCACAGCACACCAGAGGTAGACCGCACAGAGGAGACAGTAGTACTACAAGTACACAGTTAGATGTTCTCCTAAGCAGAGAACAGAGTACACAGCAGCACTGAGGGAGACAGCCCCAGCAAATAAAATAATTAATTACAGCACAGCAGTACACCAGAGGTAGACCGCACAGAGGAGACAGTAGTACTACAAGTACACAGTTAGACTACTACACAGCAGCACTGAGAGACAGCACCAGCAATTGCAAAAGCTCAAGGTCAAGCTCGTTTAAGCCCCAGCAGCAGCACCAACACACCCTCTCCCAACCCACTTCTTGACTGGAGTGAAGATGGCGGGCGCGGCAGCCGCTTATAAACCCTCGTGAAATCCGACGCCGGGAGATGACGTTCTAATCACGCGGACGGACCGAGTCAGGCGGGAATCTCCGAGCGCTGCTCGGAATCGGGCTCGGAATGATGACGTCTGTGGGGGCTCGGATCTCTGAAATCCGAGCCCGCACATCTCTAATTATTATTATTGTTTATTTCTAAACCAGCCCTGGTTACACTTGTCCTTTATACAGTATGAGCTGAGCAGACTCTGTAACCTGTGTAACCTGTTGTAATGATCTCCCACCTCAGGAACTAGGGGAAAGGTGAATGTTCTCTAAGTTAGTTATCAAAGACAGATAAGAGTCCTACAAATGCTGTATATAACATATACAGCTATGATGCAGATACAGAGACCGCAGTTCTATCACATGTACAGGGGATCTGTCTGACATAAGAATTGTATTGTCCACAGTTACGTATACTTGCCCATGATGTGCACATGGAACACCTATCCTATTGGTGCACACCCACTTGCCGCCAAATTACTTTCAGCTGCAAATCCTAATTTAGCCTGGATGTGCACCAACCTGTATTTTTAGTTTTTGGATCTACATTAATTTGGTATTTTTGCCAGGGTTGCCTACCCTCCCGGAATGGCCGTGAGGATCCCGTAAATTGGTTCCTACTGCCTCACAGCACTGAGGTAATGGGTTCGATCCCCACCATGACAGTTACCGTTCTTGCGTGGGTTTACTCCGGGTACTCCGGTTTCCTCCCACAATCAAAAAATATACTGGTAGTTTAATTGGCTCCAAACAAAATGAACCCTAGGCTTAATGTGTGTGCGTGTGTGCGTGCGTGCATGTAGACATGGTAGGGAATATAGATTGTAAGCTCCACTGGGGCAGGGACTGATGTGAATGTTCAAATATTCTCTGTAAAGCGCTGCGGAATATGTGTGCGCTATATATAAATACTTGGTAATAAATAATAAGTAATAAGTTTAACATACCAAGCAATTCAGCAACAGAAACTGACACTGTTGTGGCTCAGGTGCTTGGTTTGTTTGGTCCCAACAAGCAAGGACTACTTATTATAACTAATGAGGTTTGATGATGAGGGTGTTAATTGCAAATTATTATACCTTTTATGAACTCACCGTAAATTACATAACATGGAGGGTCTACCTAGATGGATAACATCTCTACTTTTACTAACTCTGAGCTCAAAATGGAGCAGATTCTATCATTTCAGAGAAGGTTACCATAGATACATGCACAATCTAGACTGTGAGAAATTGCATAGGAGATAACCCAGAGGTATCGCAGAGGGACGCATCATCACGTACATACACAAGAGGTTGTCAGGGCACCAACGCCGTCATTGGGATACGCATGACAGGACCTGCTCGGACACCGTCCGGAGGCGCAATTTGAATGCTCAAACTGATTGGACAATGATACTCCATTACCGGTATTTAAATCCAGACAGGACAGCGTTCGGGTTGGCCCTTAAGAAGCTCTAATTGCGAAGCGCGTGCCGGCTAGCGGTGCGCGGGCAGTTTGGTGCACTCTGATACTATTTATTATTTTTCTTACAATGCATTTTGATTCTGTGTCCGACAGTGTGATGTTCCGATAGCCCTTATAAGGGTTGAGACTTCACTGACTTGCTGCATATTCTCCTATTGTGATCTCCCTGCACAAACCTATGGCACCATGCTTGACATCAAGGCATAGGTGACCGCATTGTTTAGCGACAGGGTCTTATCCCCTATGTACATGCCCTAGGGGGTATCCTTATTAACAGGTTACAACGTTGTTGACACTGTGTTATTATACACATCCCATTGAGGAGAATACTAAGTGTCAATCACGTATGATACTGTTTATAGCATGCATGCATGCACATTCCTCCAGTGAGCTCAGATATGACTATTGAGACATACAGAGTCACTAATTATAATTGAGTCATATGACCTAATATACTGCAAGAGTTCAATATCTCTGCAGCAACATCACTGTTTGGCTCGGCCACACACTGTAAAGACAGGATATATATTTATGTGAATTACAGAGATCCTTTGTGCACCTTCTGCTCAACACCTTTGTTTTAAATATCGTGTGAATTCCACTGTTTGTCTATATATTATTTTTAAATATTCTCGCAGCCTTTTAATAAATGTGAAATAAAGGTTACATTTTATGTCTTATATTCCTTTAGGTGCACCAACACACTAGGACATTTCTTTCTCCTTCAATTTTCTTCCAAGGTGGAAAGACCCAACTTTGCCCTATATAGCGACCAGTCGAACCATTGTAGATGTATTTATTTATTTATTAACAGTTTCTTATATAGCGCACACATATTACGCAGCGCTTTACAGAGAATATTTGAACATTCACATCAGTCCCTGCCCCAGTGGAGCTTACAATCTATATTCCCTACCACATGTACACACACACACACAGACATTCTAGGGTTAATTTTTTGTTGGAAGCCAATTAACCTATCTGTATATTTTTGGATTGTGGGAGGAAACCGGAGTACCCGGAGTAAACCCACGCAAGCACGGGGAGAATATACAAACTCCGCACAGTTAGGGCCGTGGTGGGGATCGAACCCATGACCTCAGCGCTGTGAGGCAGTAATGCTAACCATTACACCGTATTGAACTAGAAGAGGCGGAATATTTAGCCTCTGCAGATTTGAAAATAAAACGGTTGTGGATCTTGTTTCGAATAGAAGCCACAGAATAAATCTTATTTGATTTCCATAATTGGGCAATAGCGGCTTTGGTGGCTATAAGTATATGACCCTATAGGTATTTATCACCTACTGATAGATGACTAGGGTATAGATCAGGGGTTCCCAAAGTTTTTTGACTCACGGCAGTATCAGAATTTTTTTTACATGGCACCCCTAGACCAAGAGTTTCTTATTGAGTAATTTAGTGCCACAAGCACTGGTTTTGGCTATTTCACAGTTCAAAATTAATTTGAACTGGTCCTGGAACACCATCCCCAGGGCACCCCAGCAAGTGTGCCATGGCACACAGTTTGGGAACCACTGGTACAGTAGAACAGTGCTGTAATCAGGTCAACAGGAATGTTTTGTACCAGAGTGAAACTCAGCATCTGGAATATCTCTTTTCAAAGAGGTTGTATAACAGGGAATGCCCAGAATATATATGGAAGATATCACCTTTATGTCTGCATTCTTTCCAGCATAAATCAGGGGCTGAGGGCTAGATTTTATGTAGCCTAACAGGAGTGCAGTAGGCTCTCTTTATAAGTTTAAGGAACATTTCGGAATGGTTGGCACAACGGGAGATTTTAAAACAGGAGCTTAAAATAGTGACCCACTATTCGTTTCAAAGCTTGTATTTAAATCAGTGTAACGGTCAACGCCGTTTCGGATAAACCGTCTTCAGGACCATACCTGGTTTATCCGAAACGGCGTTGACCGTTACACTGATTTAAATACAAGCTTTGAAACGAAGCCCCGGAGTGACGCCTATTATTTTCCAGCACTGTACGTATGGGCTAGTCCCAGAGGAGGAAGGCACCCGGGCACCGCTATTCCTATGACAGGAGTGCCGGGCATTGTATCTCACTATTATATATATATATATATATATAGCAGGGTACAGCAGCGGCACTCAACGGATTTGAAACAGCCAAAAATAGCCCAAACCAAGAGTCGATAAGTTTATCGACCCTTGGTGTGGGCTATTTTTGGCTGTTTGAAATCCGCTGAGTGCTGCTGCTGTACCTGCTATCACAAATATCTGGTGCGCAAGTCCTTTTCTCCTCAAGAGGAACTACAAGTCCCAATCAGAACGTAAATGCACTTCAGGTTCTTGTTTGAACCAGCAGCTCCCGCAATCCCCTCACAGGGCACCTGGATCCACAGGTCACAAATTTCTAGAAAGACACAAAAGCGGAGCGCTCCATAGTGCAAGTATTGTTTTAATATTTAAAAAGTGGTGATAAAATCCAGTGTAAAATACAGATGGGTCACGTACCACAGGCGGCGGTTTTCACACACCGCTGATGTATATCACATAAAGAGCCTCAGGCGGCACGGTTGGAGAGGTTACACTCCTTCAGGAAAGATCAACGCCAGGCCACGCCCCAACGCGTTTCGTCACACGGACTTCGTCAGACAAAGTCCGTGTGATAGTACACAACACTGTTGTGTACACTATCTAACAGTACACAACAATACCCTTTATCATGTTCCACACTAGCATCCTGAATTTCTATTATTTAATCATTATCATCATCTTTACTTTATGCTCATCCCCACATTTGTAGATGCTGAAGAAATTGTGGAATCAAGCAAATAAGGCTTCTCTATGAGTACATACTGTAGCTACTGTGGACATCCAAGACCCTCCCCAGAAATTTGTGAACACTCAGTTTATTTTTCAGCCTTAGTGGGGGGTTTTTGGGTGGTGGGGGCATTGGTGATGTGCAATTTTAAGGGATTTAGAACTCAAGTTCCCTTTCCTAAATGTTGTGCCACCTGCACCACCTTTAATAGATGTTGTAGTACAATAATGACTGGAAGCAGCCACAGCGCTATTACTTGATTGCAGCTCCTGCTCTTCCATTGACTGATTGTTCATATCGACGCACACTCTGGAGCCTCCACTGCCGGACTGTATATTAGGAAGAGCTCTGAGTGTTGTGTGCACCAGTAAAAATAATATAATGCTTATCTAGCAGTCGTAGTGTGCTATCCATATGGCATCCGAAATGGCACCCAAATTGTCACAGGTTACCACAAAAGGGACTTATATTGAATCCCCAACACATGAGATACAATACCGGAAAGCCGTGTCTTTTCCTATCACATATAGATATCCTAGCAGATATCTGTGATTCCTACAGTGCTGCTGCTGTTGGCACATGACTACGGAGGGGTAAGTATTCAAGAAATGGGTGCAGTGAGGGCCCCCTAGACCATATGCACCTCACACACACTGCACCCATTAAAATATGCTAGTGACCATTCAGCCACCCGGGATATTGTGCAGTGTTAAAGCACCCAGGTAATACAACCCATGTCAAGCAACTCGGCTTTTCAACCCGGGTATGAGAAGGGTTGAACACGGGTTCAAACCTGCTCACGGTGCAGTATGAATGGGTAAGCTGGGTCAATGAATCCCAGCACCGGTTCACAGAATAGGAAGAGCCGGTGCTTGATCTCATCTCCAAGCGCCGGCTCGGGACACATCAGAAGTGACATCATCAATGCATCTATAAGAAGGGTCAGGCCGCCAGTCTATAAGGGGTCTGAGTCGTGTCGCCCCTAGAATGGACTCATGTACAAAATCCCGGGTGCAACCCGACTTTGCGATGTGAAAGAGGAATTAATGAGCACTTTAGTAAATTTGATGTAACCTCGGAGAGCCTTGAAACCTGGACTGTAATTAAGGAAACTGCTGTATTCAATATCAAGTTGCAGTATTAATGTAAAACACTGTTTTACGCTAAATGTTAAAAAAGTAAAAAAAGAAAAAATAGATTAAAAATCCATTGACTGCATAGTTATTTAACTGCTTATTTACATCCAGTGTGCTTTTGTTATTTAGGTTTAAGTCTATATTGTCAAACTAATACAGTACATTTGTACCTACCAGCTGCCTACCAATTGAATAACACAGTACACATATCTATTGTAAGAGCAGGTACACATACCATTCAGATCATGTTCTCCCTGACCTATGATACTAGTCACATTTGTATACTTTCATTTTCTGTAATCTACTTGACATATACACCCTCTTAGCTTTTTAAGGTCATAGCGACATTTTCAATATAAGCTTATGAAGAGATAAGAGAAGGTTAAGGTATCACAGATAAACAGGGTTATTTAATAAATCACAGGCGGAAAGGTGTACTCATAAGTAATATCTGGACAGGACCGCTGTCACCTAAACTCTGCTGTCCTCATCCGCTTAGTAATGTACAATGCAATAAAGGGATGCAGGTGGTTTGCATCACCACAACGGCAATTGTTGGACTAAGCCTCCATAGATCACATCGGAACGGACTTGGAAATCACATTGCTTTGCTCTCTGTTGCTAGAAAATAAAACAATACATCACATCACAGAAAAATAGGTCTGAAGCACTGAAATTTGCAATAACCCGCATTGATTTTCTTAGTAAATGTCTGTGTTGAATTGTTTTCTATGGAAGTACTTGCGAGTTGGTGTGATTGGTAATTGCTAATCTGTTACTAATGTGCAAAACATTTTTAAAAATAAATAACTGCCGTGCGTTTGTGCAGCTGCTCTGTTGCTAAGTTTAGCCAGGCGACCTTTGGCCATTGTTGTGAGCTGGACAGTGGTCAGAATGAAAATGTAAATAACTGGAAATTAAAAAAAAAAAACATACTATGAGACTTTAGTTGTTTTTATCAATTTTTGATATATATATATATATATATATATATATATATATATCAATATATGAACCCATTTATTATGGATCACATATTCAGTGCGATCTGGGTGGGATCGGATATGGATCATTGGATAGACAGCAACTATGTCGCCATGCATGAAGGTCGACTTGACTGAAGGTCAAAATGACTGAAGGTTTACATGGGTTAGGTTGGAAGGGTCATTAGGTTGACATGGGTTAGATCAACATGGGGTAGGTTGAAAGTCAAAAGGTCGACATGTGGTTTTTCCCTTTTTTTTTGTCCCGAATGTCAACACAGTTGACATAGACACTAAAATGTAGCACGCGTCCCCTCGCATGCTGCGCTCGCCATGCTTAGGGCACAGTGCCTCGCTATGCTCGGCACACTATTTTATTCTCCCACCACGCCCTAGTGGATGGTAGGGCATGAAAGACCGCCTGTCCTGACCTTCATGCCTGTCAACCTAGTGGTGTCATCCCAATGCTTGTTGACCTAATGCTTGAGACCTAGTGGGATCTTACCACCCAGGATCACAATGCAATATGCAATCGTAACATCGAGATGTATGTCCCAGCAGAGGCAGGAACAGGAGCTCAGAAAGGAGCATGTCCCTGCGATCTGCACTGCCGAGGGGGTCTGCACATGCGTGTTCATCGCTTACCCCCAGCTGACCGCACAGCGGCCACACCGGCCGGCAGTGTGGTGTGTAGCCCATAAGCTACAATGCTTTGCATTCCGGATACTGGTACATCAGGCAGCATTGCATGGGATACGCCTGCAGATTGGCAATGGAGGGATGACAGATACCGTACCTGCTGCAGTCCCTTCTACATACATTCGGAAGGTACTTAATATTTGCGGTTAACCCCGAAGAATGATGTTTTGGGGAATTAGCCCCTACTGTATATTGTGGTTAAGGTAAATTTTCTGTATTTGGCTAAAAGAATTCCCAAGGCATGGGTTCTAAGGATGGTATTAGAACAGGTGCAAAAATGTTCTTCCTATCTGAGAAGCCAGAGATGCCATTCTCTATATGGTGTCTATGCCGGTATAGTTACCTGAGGGATTTCCCCATAGACTGACCAGTCCGCAGATGTCCTGGGGGGTATGCAGACCTCTGCAGCTTAATATAGTAATACTTAATCCCCAGTAATGCCAGTTACCTCCTGCTGCATCCGTCTGCGGGTCCCGGCTCTCCCAGCTACTGCTGCTAATATAGAACGAGAGCTGCATAGGCTCAAGTGCATTTAAGAGCCTGGGAATTTGTAGGTGACAAATAAAGTTGTTGAAGAAGCAAGGTGCCGTGGGAGAAATCCAAGGCAGCAGGGTCATGGGACTTTGGTCCAATCAGGCAGCTTTGAGGAGGCAGCTGGAGCAGGGGTATATAAGGGATAGCTTGAGGGGTAGCACTTCCTCTTGGAGTCCGGATCCTAGCTGGGCAGCACGACACAGGCGAAGCTAAGTAGATTACTTTTCTTTGCATCAGCGTGCAGTACACTCAGCCCATAATGTCCGGCCACCCCAAGAGATCTGCACCACCTCCTAGGTGGTTGGCAGACGCATCTCGCCCGCTGGTCACTGTGACAGCGCGCGGTGGGGGGAGGGGAGCGAGCAGGTCGGCCACCCCCGCGTCATCGCGGGCCCAAGCGCCGCCTCCTGCTGGCGCGGACATCGGGGGGCAAGTGTCCCCTACGCCAGGCAGTGGCTCCCCGGCTGGGCAGGTTACCGCAGCGGGCGGGGAGCGGGCTGCCAGTACAGATTCCCTCATTCTCCCAGCCGCGAGTAGCACTGCTGGGAGCAGTCATGGCGCACCAGCTGGTGGGGGGAGGCCAAGCATGCCTGTAGTTGTGCTGGCCAGCCCCATATCCAGCAGTTCCCCAGCCCATTCCACCAGGGCGGGGAGCGGTAGGGTGGCAACGCCCACCAGGCCTCCCGGGGCCCCTCCGGGAGGGGTTTCCGGGTGGTCAGCGGGGGGGGGGGTACATACATCCCTTAGGGGATGGAGCTGGTTCCCCCAGAGCATCCACTCCACTGGACCGGGTACAGAGTAGCCCCATGCAGGTTATCACGGGGGGCCCAGCGAGGGGACCCCTGCCCCTGACGGCAGCTCCGGGTGGGGGTCTGGGAGAGTCAGCCGGCCTCTACGTCTCGGACGGCAAGGGCAGAAACATCAACACCTGCAGCCCCAGCAATCACTCCGCAGGCGGAGCCAGTCAATCAGGGCAAGGCTTCTGGAGATGGTGAGCATGCCGACTCTTCTTTATGTGAATCCTCCTCATCTCACTCGTCAGCTAGCAGCGGCGAGTCAGGGTCGCCCAAGCGTCCGTGCAAATTCGCAAAGATGGTGGCGCGTGCGGTGGCTAAAAAGGTGGGGGGAGCTAAGCGCACTAGGAAGGAGGCAGCGCAGGAAATAGTCCCGCCAACAGGCGATATGGTGCATTGCACCAATACCGCAGTGTCCCGGGGCCTCCGTAAAGGGTTAAAAGACAAAATCAAGAGGGGCAAGTTTGTCGACCTATTCACCCTGACGGTCGACATGAAAAAAGAGTTTGAGGCAGCTAAGAAAGCAGGGAGCAGTAGTGAGGCAGCATTTAAGGGTTTCCACAACTAGCTAAAGGGCTTTTTAGTTTTCGCCTCCTGCTACTTAAGCAGACGGCCAGACGAGCACATAAATGCCATGCGTTATCTGTTTTTAGTAAACGAGACATTCATGGGCTATAAAGGTTCCGCATGGCGTGATTATGACGAGAAATTTCTCACCCACGCGGGCTCTAGGGTCATGCCCACGGGGTGTAAGCACGTGGAGATCTGGCTGGAGCTCATTGGGAAGGGACAATATGGGGCAGATAGCAGTAGCAAGAAGCCCATTCAGGCGTCCAAACCCGGTGCAGAGGTTGGCGGCAAAGGGAAGTGCTTTGCTTACAACGACGGTAAATGTGACAGGGGGGCTAAGTGCCGTTTCCGTCACGAGTGCCAGAACTGCGGGGGCGGGCACCCGTCCAAGTCCTGCAGGGCAGCCGCCAAGGGATGTGACCAAGGTGAGGCCAGCACTAGCGGGAAATAAGGCCCCCTCACCTGTAGTGGTAGAAGCACTGGCTCGGTGGTTAGTAGGTTACCCCAACAGGGCTGACGCCAAGTTTTTGTTAGACGGTTTTAGTTTTGGTTTTATTCTACCCATCCCCGAAGGGGTTAGAGTTTCCTCCAGCAGGAACCTCAAGTCAGCCAGGCACTTCCCCGAGGTGGTGAGACAGAAGGTACAGTCTGAGGTTGCCTTGAGCAGAATGGCGGGCCCTTTCGTTGGGGAGCCACTGCCTAACATGTGTTTTTCCCCTCTGGGCGTCGTGCCGAAGAAGGTCCTGGGAAAATACAGACTGATACAGCATCTGTCTCACCCCCACGGGAAGTCCATAAACGATGCCATACCAGACGAATTCTGCAGTGTACAGTATCAGCTGTTTGACGAGGTACTCGGCATCGTCCGGGGTTTCGGGGAGGGTGCCCTTATGGCCAATTTAGACATCGAGTCTGCCTTCAGGCTCCTCCCTCTGCATCCCAGTTCATTCAGATACATGGGTTTCAGATTGGAAGGGGGTGTATTTATAGACAAGTGCCTTCCAATGGGTTGTTCGGTCTCCTGCTCCTATTTTGAGAAATTTAGCACGTTTCTGCATTGGTTCATTCAGAGCAACACAGGGTGCAAAGGAGTCACCCATTAATTGGACGACTTTCACTTTGTAGGACCAGGAGACGACGACACATGCTCGGCCATATTGTCCAGGGCCATTTCCATCTTGGGAGAATTGGGGGTCCCTATAGCTGAGGATAAGACCGAGGGGCCCACGAGGGTCTTGTCTTACCTGGGCATCGAAATAGACTCAGGTAGGGGGTGATGCCGCCTCCCAGAGGATAAGGTGGTTAAGCTTCTGGGGCTAATTGGGGAATGTCTGCAGAGAAAGAGGATACCGCTGAAAATTCTGCAGTCCCTGCTGGGGTCCTTTAATTTTGCTTACGGCATTATACCTATGGGTCAGGTTTTTTGTAGAAAACTCGAGCGGGCCACGGCGGGGGTTCGTGACCCCCATCACACTGTGCGACTGTCTCGGGAAATGCGTGATGACCTCAGAGTTTGGTCTGCATTCCTGGAACAGTTTAACAGGGAGCTCATATGGCCCACTGACCCTGCCTCTAACACGGAGCTACAGCTTTTCACAGACGCTGCTGGCTCCACGGGCTTTGGGGCCTACTTTCGGGGGGAGTGGTGTGTCTCCCAGTGGCCCCTGTCATGGATTGACCGCGGTTTCATGGTCAATCTCTTACTGTTGGAGCTCTTCCCCATAATTGTGTCAGTGGAGCTATGGTCAGGGCAATTGGCGGATCGGAACATCGTGTTCTGGTGCGACAATCTAGGGGTAGTTCACGCCATTAACAACCAGAGGGCGTCCTCCCCCGAGGCACTTCGGCTGTTACGGTACCTGGTGTTACATTGCTTGCGGAACAATATTCAGTTCCGGCCTAGGCACGTCCCCAGGGTAGATAACAGCATAGCAGACGCCCTGTCTAGGTTCCAGTTTGTGAAGTTTCGCGAATTGGCTCCTGAGGCGGCACCCCTAGGGCTTAGGTGTCCATCTATTGTATGGCAGATCATAGAGCCGGCATGACGAGTTTGGCCCTGTTATCCCTGGCACCTTCCACGCATAGGGCGTACACAGCAGCTTGGCGGGACTGGGAGGAGTTTCAGGCTTTGCCGGAAATGTGCGGTAAGTCAGTCGATGACCGGTTACTCGCATTCGTGTGGGGACATTATTTAAAAGGCTGGTCAAAGTCGGCTATGGCGGCGGCTTTGGCCGGCATTGCGTTTCACGCTCGCCTGAGGGGCGAGCGTGATCCCACAGGGACATTTGTATTATCAAAAAGCCCTTAGAGCAGTGGTGGGGAACCTCAGGCCCGGGGGCCGTATGCGGCCCCCATAGCCGGTCTGAGTGGCCCTCCTACCCCCCCAGCAGCTTTGCCGGGAGTCAAGTACAGGGGACTTCTTGCGAGAGGTCGGTAGTTCTTGCGAGATTCCTCTTAATCTACAGCACCCGGAGACTGTCAGTCCTATTCAGTGGCAGCCGCCAGAGCGTGGGACGGCTGCAGCAGGACAATTTGTAAGAGAAATTTTTACATATGGCCCCCGAAGGATTTTTCCAACATACAATTGGCCCTTGGCACAAAAAAGGTTCCCCACCCCTGCCTTAGAGGCTGGGCTAAGCAGCGGCCTGTAGCTCCCGACTCCCGCAGGCCGATAGACGAGTGCATGCTGGGAGAATTAGTTGAGTGTTTGGGGAGAGTCGCTGAGAACGCGTTTGAGGCTGCCCTCTTTAAGGTTGCCTTTTCTTTTGCCTTCTTTGGGGCATTTAGAATTAGCGAGTTGGTAGCTGCCAGTAAAACTGCCCAGGCCTTCGGTTAGAGGACGTGGTTTTCCATGAAGATCGTATTATGTGCAGGATCCGTAGATCCAAAACCGATCAATTGGGCCGGGGCACTTGGGTCACATTGCGCACCAGTGTTGACAAGGTCATTTGTCCTGTTTCCTTAGGCAAGGAATATGTGTCCCGCAGGCCACTTTCCGCCATTCAGTTTCTGTTGCAAGCGGATGGCGTACCTCTGACCCGATTCCAGTTTGCGGCTGTGTTTCGGCGCTGTTTGGCGGTCTTGGGTCTGCGGGTACAGGACTACGGGACGCATTTGTTTCGTATAGGGGCAGCTACCTGTGCAGCGGCGGCAGGGCTTCCACCTTCCGCCATCCAGAATGTGGGAAGGTGGAAGTCATCGGCTTATAAGAAATATGTAAGATTAGATAAGTTAGATAAGTTATAGATAAATTAGATAATTTGTAGCATGCGCCTGTTGCGCCAGCCCAAAAACGTTTGTTTACAATCGGTTCTGGAATGGCTAGCGTTCGGGAATCGAAGGTGTGGAGTGAACTTTTTTACTTTTTCCTTCGCAAGTGAACTAATTTCAATTCGCCTGTCACCCAAAGTTCACCGGAGGTTTTTTAAGTTTTTCACCTTCACTTGGGCTGTATTCATGTCTTTTGGTTGTGTTTAGAGTATAGCATTATAACGATGGTAACTGTTAGGCCTTTTTCTTTTGCAGCCCCCTCCCTTCCTACACTGACTCTGGGGAAAGTTTGGTTTGTGGGCCACTCTTACATATTTTGGGCTGCGAGGCACCCTATGGCCAAACGGGCTCCAGCCCTGGCTCTGGCTGCTTCAGTTCATTGGTTCGGGGTTAGGGGCCTTCAGTGGAGTGGTCTGTGGGATCTCCTGTCAGCAAGGGCCCGCGAGTGGGGCCGCCCTGATGTTGTGGTCATACACCTAGGAGGCAATGATTTGGTGAAGACCACTGGGCTCACCCTTATATTGAATATAAAGGCAATGGTGTCCAGCTGGCCAGGTTTGCAGATTGTATGGTCAGATATTGTTCCCCGCTTTCACTGGCGGGGATGCAGGAATGTGGTGGCCATAGAGAGGGCCAGACGCAAAGTAAACCATGCGGTATCCAGGAGGGTACTGGCCATGGGCGGCAGGGCGGTCCGACACCCCACCATAGTCAGGGAGACAGACAGTTATTACAGGCCGGACAGAGTTCATCTGTCGGATAGGGGCATGGAAGTTTTCCTAGGGGACATTTTTGCAAGTTTGGCTTAGGACTAGTTTAGGCATAATGGTCTTGTTTGAGGATGGCGGGCCTTTGGTTCCACGTGGTGACCCTGGAAGTGTCTTTTGGAAACCTTGGCAGTGGCGAGAAGGCGCTCTCGACCAGCAGTCGGGTGAGGTGTCAGGTGGTCACCGTGCGGTATGGCCCCCCTTTGCCAGGACGGTGGGCGAGTCCCCCAATTGGGCGGGGACGGTGGACACTTCCTGGAAGTGTCCGCGTCATACCTAGAAGGGGCGGTACGCCGTCACGGTAAGGGGTGTTTTGTTAGATTGGAGCGTCGTAGTCGCTACCATTGGCATACACCTCTGACTGGTGCTGGTCTCAAGTGCGTTTCTTGGCCATCCCTTTTTGATAGACAAATAAGGGTCATGTCCCCAGTAGTACCAGTTACATACTAGTTACATACAGCAGCGTAATTATAGCACTGCAGCCCCCGTCACCGCGGGGGGCGCTGTGCATGTGGGGGCTCCGGGGGCTGTGGTGCTATAGTTACACCCCCCCCAATCCCCCGCAGACTTACCTATCTCGCTGGTCCCGGCGGCTCCGTTCTTCTGCTGAGGACCACCACAAAATGGCCGCCCCCATATAGCACACAGTTCTCTGAAACTGTCTGCTGAATGGGGGCGGCCATTTTGTGGTGGTCCTCAGCAGAAGAACGGAGCCGCCGGGACCAGCGAGATAGGTAAGGCTGCTGGGAATTGGGGGGGGGGGGGGGTTTGCATGGGCGGCGGGGCGGGTGCTTGGCAAGGCGGCAGTGGGGGTGCTTGGCAGGGCAGTGGCGGGGGGGGCGCCCCCCCTAACAGCGGGGGGGTGCCCAAAATGTAGCTACGCCACTGGTTACATATCATGTCCCCGGTAGTGCTAGTAACATATCATGTCCCCAGTAGTACCAGTTACATATCATGTCCCCAGTAGTGCCAGTTACATATCATGTCCCCGGTAGTGCTAGTAACATATCATGTCCCCGGTAGTGCCAGTTACATTAAAAAAGTAAATTCCGGAAACTATGGTATCTGGATAAGGGATACTCATCCTGTAATACAATTTCTGAAACCCACCCATGGGGTTTTCCATAAGCCAATAACAGAAAATTTACCTTAACCCCAATATTTTTCGTAGATGCATTAATAATAATCTGACTGTTTATGAACATCTGGTGATGTCATATTGTATGGATTCATTCCTTTTAATTTTTTATCCTTTTTGCTTAGGTTATATACAGTATAATAATGAACTACATTTTTGTTATTTTGTATTAATGTAATTTTATCGGAGCCTATTTAGCACCAACTCTTTATGTTATTAATAAATGCAATGTGTAATCTCACACTGCTCTAGTTAGCGGTGTATTGTTCATACTGTATGTACACTACATATTCCTCTGCTCTGTTTTCTCCCTTTGAACTCCTTGCTCTTTGTGGTATTTAAATCAGACTGCTACCTGATATTTGAAACCGCTGCCTTAACGTGTGGTCCTATCATTAATTTTACATTTCGTTATTTATGTTACACATTTTCACAGAGGGGCAGATGTATTCAGTCTGGTGAAGCGATAAAGTGGCCGGCGATAATGTACCAGCCAATCGGCCCCTAACTGTCAAGTTACATACTGGGGTTGAAGAATGACAGTTGTGGACTGTTTGGCTGGTGCATTATCACCTTCCACATTATCACTTCACCAGTCTTAGTACATGTACCCCTGACTCTAAAGGATTTCTTCTTTGTTTTGAAACTGCCTATAATAACCTACCAAGCTCAGGAAGGGTGTGGATCTCAGAGTCGACAATCAGTGTGTCAATAACTAAAGGCCAACAGGCACAATGTCGACATCAACAAAAAGTGGATACAAGCAAAAGGCCTGCCGGAAAAATGTATCCAGCACAGTTGGGAACACCAGTCCTTGGTAGATTCATCAACTACCCTCCGTTGGACCACCTCCCTTCTAACCTCACTTCGCCTAGCCTAGCCTCAGAGATCTGGTAGGGTTATGTTTCACTACTACCACCCATCCCCAGAAGGCATGACAATATCGTGTTCAATCAAGGCCGTTCGCCCTGATAAAGAAAAGAAGATGTCTCTGTTCCATTGTACCATGTCTTCTATATGCCGCTGTTGCTCTGTGGACAAAGTAGGCTCTAAGTTAAACAAAGACTTTTGCAGACCCCGGTCCAAAGTCCTGACACAGTGGTAAATTGACCGAACCTCCAATATCCGCTGGGGTGAGCTTTCTTCCAGTTTTAACCACTTCCTCAATATTTTGATGAAATCAGACACCTGAGTCTGACCGGAGTTTCTTTGGAGAAATGCCACTGATGGAAGTGCTGAGCCCGGCCTTGCCAGGTAACGCTTTGACGAGCCAGTATCTTCGTCTTTAAAGTCTAGTACACAAACACTTCCCTTGCATTGAGCATTTATATAAACGGGCTGGGCCTCACTGGAAATGTTTGGCACTGTTCTGGTGGCCATTTCACCCTATTTGCCATTTTCATGATGGTGGCGAGTCAGGCTTCTGTGTCATCATCAGCTTTTGAACCTTTATCATAACCAGTTGAATGAGCCCTGGCAGGATACATTTGAGAGTGCCGATATTCACCTCTCCTGTAACCTGTATGAGGTAAATTTACTAAGATGGGAGTTTTATTGCAGCAACCAATCAGATTCTATCTGTTATCTTCTAAAAGGTGCTACAAAATGAAGAAGTAGAATCTGATTGGTTGCTATAGGCAACCTCCCAACTTAAATAGAACTCCCATCTTATACCCCTGTCACACTGCATCCTCAAACCACGTTGATAACGTACCAACCCGGGTTGAGGTGTGATGTGAAAGCACCAAAATCTATAACCCGGGTCAAGCAATCCGGCAATTCGACCTGGGTGATAAGAGTCATACCTGGGTCACCCTCTGTGTAATGGGCCACCCGGGTTTAGTGTGAAATGAATGCGCTGGACCTGGGATTCCTATCCCAGATCTGACCCAGCATTGCTATCTGAAAGGGGTATTAGTAACTAAGCCACTATATGAAAGATGGCTGAACACAATGCACTAGGCTGTGGCGGCCCAGCATGTACTGCTCCGTTGGCCGGGATATTTTGTGCTTACAGAACTTGGACTGTGCAAATGAATGTAAGCACCTCTTCGTTTTGATTTGTAATCTAGTTTGATGGCATCTTTTAAAATCAATAACTGGAGCATTTAATTATCTGTGAGTCTTTTATGCTGAGTGCATGACTATTTAGCGAATGCAAGTGTAATATAAAGTATAAGCAGTTTTATGTACAAATTATGCAAAGAGCCACAATAAGACAACATTAATAAAATGTAACACTTATGGAGATACTTAACATAAACTAATCACCAAATGTGTGACAGGTGTGGGGGGAGGGGTGCTAGATCTAATGTAAAAGAGCTGCATCCGCTTTATACCCCGGCTTTATGTTATTTGTGTTATACACAGGGGTGTAGAGAGCCACATGCTGCACTTCGCACACTGTTATATTCTCCCTCTATTTCCCCTTGGATAGTAAACTGTAGAAAACAAAATGGTGGGTGTGCCCAGGAAAACTCGGCATTGCCATGCGAACGCAGGCAAGCCGATGCTGGCTGTGGGATGGCGGCTGATGTCGCGTGACTTCAGTGCCTGCCCCGTTCTCGGAGCCAATATATAGATCAGTCAAGACTGACATATTTGTGAACATGGGGAAAAACATTCGATGGTCACAGATTTTACCCCCCCCCCCCCCCCGTACGATCCGGTGTGAATGGATGTTTATGCTAAATATCCATTTGCAATGTGGCAGGGATGTTCACGTTACGGCTGCGTGGGGGTGGGGGTATTCGTTTGCCTGATGGGTGGCATTAGAGGGCTCGCTAATTTACACTGCTTAGCGTCTCAATGTGAATCAGGCCCATAAGGCGAGCCCTGGCGCCCAGTGAAAGCTATGATTCCCCCTCTCACATATTTACAGATCCACCAATACCATCATTTATGCACTTACTTTGAGAGCTATTTGTCATATATTCATTTAAAACACACATTTCAAAATATTGTCATAGCCAGGAATCTGACACCTGACCTTCCAAATTGCAGTCAGATACCTCACTCGTGGAACTATTTGCTCTTACACTGTATGGACATCTTGAGAGTATTTGGAAATGTGTGCCTTAAATATAGTAGTGTATGAATGAAGGTGCTTAGAGACGTGAAGGTGAGATCGGGGTGACCAAGGGATCCTGTGGATTAAAGAGGAGGAGGTTGCAAGTGAGATTGATTAAAACAGAGAATTGACAGGTGCTGCAGAACAGCGCCCCCTACCTTGTGGTGTCTTGTCTGCACATATTGCACTACCGTAGTTACATATAGTTACAAAAATATATCAATCAGTCATGACCTCCAGTGACCTGCGCATATGGTCATCGTCCAGCGATAATTTTCTGCTCTGATTGTAAATAAATACCCAAAGTTATTGCTAGGTTTAGTTATACTTTACAGGTGATGAAATGGGAGCTTAACATGGAGAGTGAGCACAAAAGAGAAACAGGAAAGTAATACCCGAGATTATGGATTCTTATCTTGTGTTTCTATGTTGTCAGGCAGTGGAGACTTGTAAATAAAACGTGTATAAGAGAAGTTTTACAAAGAGGGATTTGATTATCAGCAAAGAATACATGGGATTAGAGCGAATAGGGAGTGGCAGTATCATATACACTCCGAGGAGCTTATGTCATAGACCGTGAGATGCCTGTATTTTTAAAGCACCAGTCTTAAACCAACCAGGTTTTGCCTTATAAATGATTGCCACTTTAAAAATAATGAAATAAAACACAGTGAGAGAAAGAATTAATAAATAATAATAAATAATAATAGTCAAGCGATGAAAGAAAAATAACAAGTGTTTCGCTGGATAGCCCAACGTCATTAAAAAAACTGGGCTACCAAGCGAAACGCGTCAGTGATACCCCATTTAGCTGTCTCTCTTCTGAATATCGGATGCAATCCTTCCACCAGTCGGCCCCAATAGAGGAACCACTTCAGCAGTGCCCACCCTCTTACCCGGACCAGGGGCCAGATGCACTAAGCTTCAAAGTGTGATAAAATGGAGAGTGATAAACCACCAACCAATCATCTCCTGCCTGACATTTTCCAAACCCAGTCTGTGACGTGGCAGGTAGGAGCTGATTGGCTGGTGGTTTATCACTCTCCCTTTTATTACTTTTGAAGCTTAGTGCATCTGGCAGCAGACCTCAGGACCTCCTCAAGGTGTGTGCTACCAACCATCAGCAAATTATCTCCATCCACTCTCCAATGTGGGGTTACACAATGTGGGATCTTTTTCTAGTTCTAGAGTTCCAACTATTTGGACTGCACAACTTCCGTCGCATTGTGTCTCAATATGAGGTCATTACAGGAACGGGACTCATTCACTGCTTATTGACTATGCATTACTAAAGAGAGACTGCATGCTACAACTTGCACCATTTTTCAGAGTTTTATATTTTGCTTTAACAATAAATGTTATTTTTCTTTCATCCCTTGCATATTATTATTTATTAATTCTTCCTCTCAATTAGCGCCGTGCTTTATTTCTTCATGTTGTGGGGGTGACTTCTGCTAGTTCTGCACTCATTTACTGCTGCTTGGACTAAGAGCCCACATAAGCACCTGTTACTCCCCAATTTTGGGGGCCTTCCCCACTTTACAAATGACTATCATATTACTCCTAAATGTAGATGTACGTTTCTGCATATATTATAAAATCACTTGTTACCAGACCATCAAAATGCCGAATCAACATAACAGTAATGTCAGCGCTAGCGGCAATGTGCGCCAGGACTGAGCAACACTTGAATGGCTCCATCTGGCGCCATCTAGTGGCTGTTGCCATGCACAGTACTTGAATACCCCATTGAGGCGAGGAGCAGAGTCTTCTATTATATAAGATATCAGGTTCTAAATAATCAGAATATTGTGATATAAAAACTCCTGACCCGTAGTTGTACTGTAAAGTTTTTTGAAACAAGAAGCAATTAAATTAGTCCCAGGAAAATCAGATTCCGTTTCCATAAGAGGTGATCTATGATTTTCATTGTGTCATACGGTGTTATAAGAGTTGGCTAATTATCCAATGCATAAGACACATTTACCGCACAGCCAATGTGAACCTTTTTAACAAAAGAGTCCATTGGGAAATTAAAAATGCCAAGTAGAAGTTACTACAATAACGAATGGAGTTTAGCTTAATTAGACTTCTTCGCTGTATGTCTACATTTCAGTTCATTAGGACCAACTACACATACTGTAAGCTTTGGGGGAAAAGTCTAAATAATAGTTACTATACTGTTAGTATTACTAGGAAAACTGCTATCTGGATGGCTGACAGACTGGGGGAAATTTACTAAAGGAAATTTGTAAAAAATAGGTGTATTTGTATCCAGAAATACACTTATTTTTGACATTTACTATCCCGAAAATACGGCAATTCGTATTTATAGCACATCAATACGACTACGAATTGCCGTATTTTTGGGATAGTATGGGGGAAATTTACCAAAATGGATTCGTAAAAAATAGTTGTATTTGTAGGCAGAAATACACCTATTTTTTACACATTTGTATTTTCGGGATTTACAATCCCGAAAATACAACAATTCGTATTCCTAATGATGGCACATTCGTATTTGTATTTACAAATACGAATGTCTACACCATTGATAGGATACGACAGGAATCACCATTCAAAAGAATGGTGGTTCCTGATGTACTAAGCAGTCGTATTGATAATACGGCTGCTAATTGGTGTAAAACAGGCACGCAAATACGACAGGAAAATACACCTTGCTTTCCCTTTCGTATTTGCTTTAAGCCTGCACGGATCAGTCAGATCCGTGCAGGCTTTAGTGTAAAAAAATAGAAAAAATAAATAAATAAAAAAAAAAAACAGCGTGGGGTCCCCCCCACAGCTGTAACCAGCACCAGGCTGAAAGAGCCAGGGCCGGTAATTAAAAATCAGGGAACCCGACAATTAGGGGTTACCCGATTTTTAACAACCAGCCCCAGGCTCCAGGTCCGGGGCTGGTTCCCAAAATACGGGGGACAAAATGACTAGGGGTCCCCCGTATTTTAAGAACCAGCCCCAGGCCAAACCAGCCAGCAGGGTAATGCCACAGCCAGGGGGAGACTTTTTATACAAGTCCCCCCGGCCAAAGCATTCAGCCCTACCGACCAGTCAGCCTGGGCAGGGGCCCTGGGGGAGTGGGGACCCCCCCAATAAAGAGGTCCCATCCTCCAGGACTTACCTGACCAGGCTGAAGCCTGGTGCTGTCCCCGGTGGCCCTGTGCGGTGGCCACCGGGCTGATCTTGGTGTAAAAACATAGAACAATAAACTATTGTTTTAAACTTTGGAACTATGAGTCCCAGCAAGCCTCCCCTGCAAGCTGGGACTTGGTGAACCACAAGTCCCAGCCTGCAGGGCATTAAAGGGCCCGCTGGGTCTTGTAGTTCCACAGTAAAAAAAATAGTTAAATAAATACACACTGACACCTGAGAAATAAAAGTTTAATACATACATTACACACACACTGATACTTACCTATCTTGATCCCGTAGGTAGGTCCCAGAGTCTTGATCCGGTGCCTTGTCCTGGTTCCGGATCATGTCGGCGTCGGCGTCAGGTCTGGGTCCGAAGAAATCCATGGTGGACCTGTGGAAGGAAATCCAACTCACCCAGGTCCTCCATGGAAGTTCTTCTGGCTTGGTCCGACGTTGTCCAGGCATTCTTCCATCTTCTGGCTTCTTTTTCAAGCTGCCGGGCGACTCCGGCAGCTCCCCGACTGTCAGAGCCGCAGAGATGTTTCCTCCTCGGCGTCTGGACTAAGAATGAATTCTGGCCAATCAGGAGCCGACTTTCCGGGCTCCTGATTGGCCACTAGGCGGCTCCTGATTGGCCAGAATTCATTCTTAGTCCAGACGCCGAGGAGGAAACATCTCTGCGGCTCTGACAGTCGGGGAGCTGCCGAAGTCGCCCGCACCTGGATCAAGACAAGGCACCGGATCAAGACTCTGGGACCTACCTACGGGATCAAGATAGGTAAGTATCAGTGTGTGTGTAATGTATGTATTAAACTTTTATTTTTCAGGTGTCAGTGTGTATTTATGTAACTATTTTTTTTACTGTGGAACTACAAGACCCAGCGGGCCCTTTAATGCCCCGCAGGCTGGGACTTGTGGTTCACCAAGTCCTAGCTTGCAGGGGAGGCTTGCTGGGACTCATAGTTCCACAGTTTAAAACAATAGTTTATTGTTCTATTTTTTACACCAAGATCAGCCCGGTGGCCACCGCACAGGGCCACCGGGCTTCAGCCTGGTCAGGTAAGTCCTGGAGGGGGGGACCCCTTTATTGGGGGGGTCCCCACTCCCCCAGGGCCCCTGGCCAGGCTGACTGGTTTGTAGAGCTGAATTCTTTGGCCGGGGGGACTTGTATAAAAAGTCTCCCCCCGGCTGTGGCATTACCCTGCTGGCTGGTTTTGCCAGGGGCTGGTTCTTTAAATACGGGGGACCCCTAGTCATTTTGTCCCCCGTATTTTGGGAACCAGCCCCGGACCTGGAGCCTGGGGCTAGTTGTTAAAAATCGGGTAACCCCTATTTGTCGGGTTCCCTGATTTTTAATTACCGGCACCGGCTCTTTCAGCCTGGTGCTAGTTTCAGCTGTGGGGGGGGGGACCCCACGCCATTTTTTTTTTATATTTATTTTTCTTTCTGACTGATCCGTGCAGACTGCCAGAAAAATTCGTATTAGCGGCCGTATAAATGGCCAGCTAATACGAATGAATACAACATCGGAGGGTTACAAAGCAGTCGTATATGACTGCTTTGTAATTTCCCCTCCGGAACACGACTTTGCATACAACTGACAGTCGTATGCAGTCGTAGGGAAAATACTAATACGAAAAACTAGGTTTTTCATATTAGTATATTTCCCCCTAAATGTCAAAAATGAGTGCATTTCTGGATACAAATACACCTATTTTTTTACAAATTTCCTTTAGTAAATTTCCCCCACAATGTCTAGGTCAACAGTGTTGTAGGTCAACAACGGTGCTCTGGTGAGAGCTACTGGTCATCGGTGCTCCCTGTCGCTCTTGTGATTCCTGGTGATGCTGCGAACCGGCAACTCACAGCAGCCCTCCAGGAGCTATGATCACAGGGTGACATTTAATAGGATGCGCTAGTTGAATTTTTGCAATAGTTAGGCATCAAAATGGCGTTTTCGCACATTTTGGCGAAACCGCTTACTTAATAGGGTGCTGGTTTAAATTCGCATTTTTTTCGCATCCAGATGTTTTCGCATTGAAAAGTATACAAATCGCTTATTTAATGGCATGCGCTAACGGAATTCGCATTTCAAAAGTGTCTTAAAATCGCCAATGATGCAGACCAGGTCCTGATGGGCAAATTGACCCAAAAGCAACTTTGGTCAAATGCACAAAATAGTTAATTTTCACACAGGTGTCCGATAAACGCCCTTACATAAACCCAAACATCATTAAGGACACCTGTGAGGGTTTGAGAGATGGAGATTGTGCAGAGTGGTGTGGAGCTGGCTGTTTGTGACGTGGTCATTTGGAGGAGCTGCGCAGGAGGAAGGAGGCTGCTGCGCGCCAGATCCAGGTACCCCGATTACTGCATGCTTCACGTAGGTATCGTGCTAGGCTGTACCTGGACTCCCTCTCTGATCAACAGGTTGCGGGGATGTTAAGGCTGAACCGCAATAACCTTTTGAATGTATATGAGCAGGTGAGAGATGATTTGGACCCTTATAGGGGAGCCAACTATGCAGTGTCTGGGCTGCAGAAATTAATGTGTGCCCTCTACTTCTTGGCCACAGGCTCCACTCAGGCTGTGACCTCATGGTCATTGGGGTCTCACAAGCCACTTTCTCTAAGCATTTCAACAGTGGCGTAGCTACGTTTTGGGCGCCCCCCCGCCGTTAGGGGGGGGGGCGCCCATACCCACCCCCCGCCGCCGCCCCGTCGAGCACCCCCCCCCTCGTCGCCCCGCCGCCTATGCTAACCCCCTCCCCCGCAGTCTTACCTATCGCGCTGGTCCCGGCGGCTCCGTCCGTTCATCTGCTGAGGGCCACCACAAAATGGCCGCCCCCGTACAGCAGACAGTTTCAGAGAACTGTTTGCTATATGGGGGCGGCCATTTTGTTGTGGTCCTCATCAGAAGAACGGAGCCGCCGGGACCAGCAAGATACGTAAGTCTGCGGGGGATTGAGGGGTAGGTAACTATAGCACCGCAGCCCCCGGCGCCCCCACATGCACAGCGCCCCCCCCCCCCCCCCCGCGGTGGCGGGGGCTGCGGTGCTATAGTTACGCCCCTGCATTTCAATCAAGTGTTACTTGCTTACAAGAAGTTGTGGCGCACATATATCAGATTCCCACGTTGTGAGTCTGAGTGGCAGGACCTTAAGGTGGCTTTCTATCGGCTCTTAGCATTCCCAAATGTGCTAGGAGCCATAGATTGCAGCCACATTGTGCTTCGGGCACTGCACGTGAGGGGACAAGTCTACGTCAATTGGCGTGGGCATCACTCTCTGAACGTGCAGGTGGTATGTGATACCAACCTCAAAATACTCAGTGTGGTTGCAGGCTACCCAGGAAACTGCCATGATGCCAATATTCTGCGTCACTCAGCCCTCTGGGACCAATTCCAGGACCACCAAATGCTGGAGGGCTGGCTACCTAGTAAGTACATTTTAATATATATAAATGTTTTTCCACTATGTATAGTGCTACAATGTGTTCATTTACATACTAAACAATTATTGCACTCCTGTGTAGTTTGCCAGTAGTGTGTAAACTATACCCACAAATGTATCTAACCCTCAATCACTTTGAAAGGTGATGTCAGTCTGGCTAAAATATAGGTATGCTTGTTTTTAAAAACAATAATTACCAACAGTAATTGTATCCTTTACTATAGTACTTTTTTTTTTACTCTAAAGTGGCACTTTAGTGTGTAGTGTCTTCTGATATGTCCAATATATATAGGTGGAATCAGTCCCTCTCTGGTCCCTCTTACCAGACTTCTTTCAATATTGGTGTTGTCCCCCTTGCTCATGTAAACCAAATGCACATATGTTACCATACAGTATACTGTACTGACCTCATCTTTTCTTTTAAGGTGACTCAGGATTTAGGTGTCTCCCGTGGCTCATGACACCTCTCCGTTCCCCGCAAGGCCCTGCACAGCACCGCTATAACGAAGCACACGTTGCCACCCGTAATGTCGAGGGATGCCGTTTCAGGTGTTTGGACAGATCATCAGGTTACTGCTTTACCACCCAGCAAAAGTAGTGATGATTGTCCAGGCTTGCTGCATGTTAGATAACATTGCCCTTTACAAACCATGTTATGTGGAGGATGACAATGCAGCAGTCTTGCAGGAAGCTGAAACTACCCCACCTACGGTAGTTAGTTGTACACGGAGGGGTGGGATGCGTAGGGAGATCGTAAGGCACTATTTCTCAGGTAATTGCATTTATAAACTATACTACCATGTACCTTTAGTTTAAGTGTGTTTACATACCATAAACCAGGGGCCAACCGGTCAGAGGTAAAGAGCCGAAAAATATCGGTAGTCAAGCTAAAGAGCCGACATCATGCACGCGCCAAAGGCGCATGCACCAAAAAAAGGGGCGTAGTCTATTTTGACCCCTTGGGTGGGTGTGATGCAAATATGCCTCCAATAGTGCAGTGCCATATATACATATGTCCCCAATAGTGCCAGATACACATATGCCCCCCACGGTGCCAGGCATGCACCACACGGTGCCAGGTATGCCCCTATGGTGCCACAATCTGCTATGCCCCCACAGTGTCACCCATAGTGTCCGTGGTCGGGGTTAGGTGGGGGGCCGCCTCCGTTGCAGACGTTGCAACATAATTTTGCTGCGCCGGTCCTTCCTATTCCCTTCATCTTCCAGCCATCTTCCAGCCACCAAGGAGCAGTGGCAGAGGGCAGGGTTAGTGGCCTGGGAAACAGGGCTAAGGGCGGGGCACTGACCAGAGCAGATCCATGGAACCATTATTATCATTTCCCCCATCAAACAGGGCAGGTGTCATTTTCCAACAGAGAAAGCAGCCTCTAAACAGAGCAGGAGCTAGGACCCAGCGACCCCATTACCATGAAATCAGGAGCACAGAAGGTTTGACCAATTGGTAGTTTTGGAGCAGGGAAAGCAGACTGCATGGCTTCCGTAATGAGGAGATCTTTTATCCCAGCAGTAGCAGCCAGAAGTAGGAGTCCCAGCTAGTATTAAACATAATCTGAGTACTTGGACTAACAAAGATCATTTACCCTTCTCTGTTGGTCTGCCACCTTGCAGGTCCACACCACATTAAACGGTTGCTCCATCCATCTAGCCAGGAACAGGTGCTCCTTTCTGTTGGGGTACAGGACTGGTGTCTCAGAAGTCCCCCAATGAAGGTGGCCTCGCGTAATGCGTCAATGAATTCATACACGTTGTAGAATGTGCTCCTTATGTTCTTGTCACTGGCACTTCTCCCTCTCATCTGTGCTTTCTACTCCAGTCCTATCCACAAATACCACACTCAGGCCAGGGACATTTTAATGTATAGGCACACTGGCCAAAATCTCAGGGCTCCACGATTCTAGAGGCATTCGAGCAAGGGTGGATGACTCCTGGGCTGGTGCCGCTAGAGCTGTTACGGAGGCAGGTAGAGAATGTTGCCTGGCCGCTCTGATTGTAAATTACACCCAATCAAAGTGGAATTTATTTCCGTGAATGGGTGTGTAGGGGCCCCAATGCATAGCTTTGCTCAGGGCCTTTAATGCTATTAAGACAGCCCTGAATTTAACTTCTGGTTGCATTTTTAAGAAATACTTTCTGCTTTCAACACTGTCCTGAACCTGTATCACACTTGTCTATGACTTGATTGACAACTTTTTTGTAACCATTTACTGCCTGGATTTTTTTTTATGCTAAATGAACAGGTGGGAAAGAAAATCACTTTTAGGATGCATCGGTTTAAATAGGAATAGATTTATGTCTTCCTGTATACGCTGTATATTTAAATGAATTACTCTTTTTTTTTTTTTTTTTTTATTCAACTAGTTGGAACCAGTAAAAAATGGAAAGAAATGTGTTCTTACATAATTGTTCTCATAGTTATGTTAATGTGATAAGTGCAGTTGTGACATTTCAACCACAATTTCACAATTTGTTTGAGCCCAGGTACGCCTAACCTTGGGAGGCGTGACCATGCACTCTTAAGGTGCCCATACACTGGTGCGAGTGAGCGGCCACCCGATACCCCGAGAGCCGCCCGGGACCTTCCCAGGTGACAGAGATGCATGCGATCCATCACAAGTTGTTGTGATGGATCGCATGCGTCCCTGCTCCCACCCGCCTTGCCGCCAGCAGGGAGGTCCCAGGTTGGGTGGTCAGAGGCATAGGTGCCGATTCTGACACCCATGGAAATTGATGAGCACCCACGGGCCCGAGTCCCGCTGCTGTTGCGCCATATGAACTTGCTACTGTAATTGGCGGCTGCAGCACCCACATTGCCAGACCCGCCACCTGGGAAACAGTATGCCGATAAGAGTGTATTCTGTCCACAGGGTACCTGCACTGTGGGGGCATTTATGTACCTGCACTGTGGGGGCATTTATGTACCTGCACTGTGGGGGCATTTATGTATGTGGAACTCTGTTGCCGTAATTTGAATATTGGAGACAACTGTACGTAATATAAATTGTTATTATTTTGTTGCCACACCCCTTCCCCATGAAGTAACTCCTCTATATTTTTGGCTTGAGCACCCACCAGAAAAAACATAAATCGGCACCTATGGTCAGAGGGCCAACAGGTCCGATCACCGACTCGCATCGTACCTGAGGAAACATCAAATTGACCCGATTTGGCGGCCTGATTTGTCGAAATCGGACGAAATCGGCTCAGTGTATGGGCACCATTACAATACAATATAGAAAAAATAGCACTTTAAGCACCTCCCTGGCCACACTGTAGCCCAGCACATAGCAGCATGTCCTGGGCTGAAAAGAGCTGATGTTGCCAGGTAATAGGGTGACCACTGGGCCCCTCCATCAGACCTGGGCCCGGATAATTAGTACAATAGATAATTTTGTGGCTTGATGGTACCTTACAGTTCATTCTGCAAGGGAATGTGACACCTAGAGTAGACACATCTACGGTGATTTGGTATAATACTACTGAGAACCTATATATGGAGGCATTTGGGATGTCATGATGGAGAAGGACACCATGAGTACAAGTAAGAACGTGAAGCTGGATAGTGACTGAAAATGGCTTCCATCACTTTCAGTAGCCATTGTTAGGTGTTCCAGTTCCCAGAGTGCTGCTTCACGAGTGGTACGATATCTATATGACCAATCTTGGCCACAAAAGCAGCCACCATCTGCTTGTCCACACGGCACTCATGGCCAAAGTTCTCTTTTGGCACTGGTGTTCACTGAGCCTACTGCTGTTTGGTCTTAAGGTCGAAACTGTAGATCCAGGATTCATCCCACTGATAATCTCCCAGACATTTTGAGTGACCACCAAGTCATCCGAGCTTCCTTCTGCTGTCGAGTCAGCTGATGGCGCACCTGGCATGCAGAAACCTTGCTTAGGCCAAACTTTTCACAGAATATCAGCTGGAGTGATCCCCATGAGATGCCTATCTCCTTCTCTAATGGGACACCTTCACTCTGCCATCCAACTCAAGTTCAACTATGGCCTGTATGGCAGCATTGTCCTGTTTGATGGCTTCTTGTCTCATCAATGTCCATGGTGACGGTTTCTTGTCTTTCAGGGACTGTCTACCGCACTGAAATTCTGAAACCTGCCATCAGATTGTGCCTACTCAACCTATGCACTGTACAAACTCGCAAAATGCATCTGAAAATAGCTGCTGCCTATTCAGATCTAGCCTCAGTCCTCCAGCTGTCTTCTTTGGATTACCTGGATTGTCACTGGAGACGTCGCTTCACTGTCACTACAGAAAATGCTGAACATACCGTATATACTCGAGTATAAGTCGACCCGAATATAAGCCGAGGCACCTAATTTTACAACAAAAAAATGGGAAAACTTATTGACTCAAGTGGGACCCTCACTCGAGTATAAGCCGAGGGGGGCTTTTTCAGCATAAAAAATGTTCTGAAAAAGTAGGCTTATACTCGAGTATATATGGTAATTTTTTTTTTTTTTTTTTTTACTTAAATGGGGAAAAAAATTAATAAATATCTTTGGTGTAAATTGAGTGCTTAGTACAAAATCACATTTAAAACCATGCGGCATTGATTTCAGAGGTTTTGCATAAATGGGTGCCTTCTCCGAATCGCACACAGTGTTCACTATAACCTTTACATTTGCACCAGGGTCAGAGCTGATGCAATACAGACCCCTGTAGGAAACGGAGTGTCAGAATTTCCAGTGGACTTGTTTGTCTTAAGTTCAGACTGCGCATCCAGAACACATTTTCAGTGTACAGTATGTAAGTTGGAAATTCACACCTGATGCATTCGCATTGCATGACAGGAGTCAGATTTCAGACAGAAAAAAAGATGCATATTTTAATGACACATTTGCACATTGAAGATTCGCAACGTACACTTGAAACTGATCTCCATCTGTACAGAACAGAAATTAACTCAGGGTTGCCGACCCTCCCGGAATTTCCGGGAGTCTCCCGAAAATCGGGACCCCCTCCCGGCCCCCTGGAAGGGTGGGCAACCCTCCCGACTTCAGGGGGGACCCCCGCTGTCCCCTGGATCGCGGCATTAAAATGCCGAAATACTCGGGTCTCAGAGGAGGGGGCGGAGCTAAAACGGCACAATCGCGTCATTTTAGCCCCACCCCCTCCACGGAGATCCGTGAATTCCCCGCTTTACCAGCATGGGGCGGGGCTTAGTGATGTCACTCGTAAGCCCCGCCCCCTGAGCGGCTGCTGAAACTCTCCTCTCCGGGCTTCTCCAGGAGAGGAAAATCTTAAAGTCGGCAACCCTGAATTAACTGCATGCTCCTTTATAAGGTAAGGAACAACTAGCTTCTGGGGGTTACTCAGTAAGGCCCTCAAAAGCAAAATATTTCTCTAATGGACAAAATCATGCTGCACTGCAGGTGAGGCAGATGTATCACGTCCCGCTATTTGTAATCCTCTTATGGTGATAAGTCTTTGAAAGTTAAATGGTGGTACCTGTATGCGCCGATTCGTGTTCGGGAGCGGCTTTCCTTGGGAGGTGGCTGGGGATCCCAGGGTCCCGGACTTGGGTGTTACGTCTGTCTCCTACGTAGCACCGGCAGCTCCGTGTGGAACACGGCTAACCGGGCTGTAGTGAAAGCAGACGCTACTCCCTGTCTGGCTGAGGTATCGCGGCTCACTGTTTCCGGATTGGGGTCCTTTGCGGTGACCGCTTCGCCTCTTAGACAGGACCCTGTTGGATCGGCCTGTTCCCCCTCCTATAGATACTCACCACTGCCGGTACACTCGATTCCTGTCAGTCTCTCTCAGCTCTCCGTTGCGTAGCGGCGTGTGCACCCGCCGTACGCTTCGCCGTGGGATCCTGTCAGATGTTGATTGCTTGGTTCTCTGCAAGTGTATGTTACCACTGGTATGAGCCCTCCAACGCGTTTCGGCTTATGCCTTCTTCGCAGCAGATGTACGTGTCAGGTAGCTTGTCATCTGCATTGTACAGGGGCCGGAACTGTGGCAGGAAGCGGATGAGTGGCGGTACCGTGGTGGTGCCGGCATTGTGGCAGCCCCCCTTCTCCTATCAGGTAGGAGCCGCTGCTGTACACATCTCAGCTGGGTTTGGGAACAAGTCACATCATAAAATGTTTTTTTTTAATAAATATGTTTTGAATGGATAAATTCTATACCATATTCACAGCTAGCAAAAAACAAGTTGCAAAACTAATTGAAATAGGTTCTTATGCCAACTGTCCTCTTTTGTCTACATCTCCTATTAGCGCCATCTGGTCATATTTTTCATTTAATACTAAAAGCTGTAATAAGTATTTATACTCAGCTGGCACCGCTTTGTTGGAAGGATCTGAATATCCAGCGTAATTAATTCAGGTGTAAAGAAAATAAAAGGTTTATGAACACATTGTTAAGTCCTTTGTTTTCCAGCATGAAAAGACAGATTTTTCTCAGAAATGAAAGCTCTTTAATATTTGGTACCTGGGTGCCTACGGATTAAGTCGTGCTAATTTAACCCACCGGCATGCCAGAGTGTTTCTATATTTTAAAAAAATGGCTTTCCAGCAGTGTTCATTGATCCTTGTACTTGCAGAGCATACCAATTAATACCTAAACATCTGTGTAATTCATGCCCAGTACGCCCCCTACAGCCCTTACATGTAAAAAGCCCATGTTTGGGTAAATGGTAAAATATACTTTTAAAATTATAAATATTTTATTATGCGTAATACTTTGTGCTATATATGTATCATAATACTGTAGAGCAACCGCCATGCACCCTCACCCTAACCCTCCCCACTAGTGCCTAACCCTAACACCCTCTAAATCTAACCCCCTACCCCGCAGCCTAAACCTAACCTTCTCCTTGCTGCAGCCCCACTAGTGCCTAAACCTAACCCCCCTTCCCCAGTCTGACCCTAACCTGCCCCACATACTGTAGCATCCTGGCTGCCGTGATGCGGACTGCATCCTGTAGATGCATAGGAGTAGCAGCAGATCTGTAGGAGGACCAGTAGATATATAGGCATTTAGGACAAGCAGTAGATCTGTAGGAGCATAGGAGAAGCAGCAGATCCATAGGCATGCAGGAGGGGTGGCGGAGGAGGGTGGACGGGTGTAGGAGGAACAGCAGAACCATCGGAGCATAGGAGATGCAATAGATGTGTAAGAGCATAGGAAGAGGGTAGGTGGAGCAGTAAATGCAGTGGAGTGTAGAAGGGGTGTAGGAGGAGCACCAAACCTGTAGGAGCATAGGAGAAACAGCAGACCCGTCGGAGTGCAGGAAGGGTGTAGGTGGAGCAGCAGATGTGGAAGAGTGAAGAAGGGGTGTAGGAGGAGCATCAGATATATAGGAATTTAGGAGAATAATTATATTTGTAGGAGCATAGGAGAAGCAGCAGATCCATAGTCATGCAGGAGGGGTGGTGGAGGAGGGTGGACGGGTGTAGGAGGAACAGCAGGACCATCAGAGCATAGGAGATGCAGTAGATCTGTAAGAGCATAGGATGAGGGTAGGTGGAGCAGCAGATGCGGTGGAGTGTAGAAGGGGTGTAGGAGGAGCAGCAAACCTGTAGGAGCATAGGAGAAACAGCAGACCTGTCGGAGCGCAGGAAGGGTGTAGGTGGAGCAGCAGATGCGGAAGAGTGTAGAAGGGGTGTAGGAGGAGCAGCAGATATATAGGAATTTAGGGGAAGCATTAGATTTGTTGGAGCATATGAGAAGTGGCAGATCCATAGGAGTGGTGGAGGAGGAGTAGCAGACCCAGAGGAGCACTGGAGGGGTGTAGGAGGAATAGTAAAAGCATCGGAGCATAGGAGAAACAGCAGACCTGTCGGAGCGCAGGAAGGGTGTAGGTGGAGCAGCAGATGCGGAAGAGTGTAGAAGGGGTGTAGGAGGAGCAGCAGATATATAGGAATTTAGGAGAAGCATTAGATTTGTTGGAGCATATGAGAAGTGGCAGATCCATAGGAGTGGTGGAGGAGGAGTAGCAGACCCAGAGGAGCACTGGAGGGGTGTAGGAGGAATAGTAAAAGCATCGGAGCATAGGAGAAGCAGCAGACCTGTAGGAGCGTAGGAAGGGGGTAGGTGGAGCAGCAAATGCAGAGGAGTGTAGAAGGAGTGTAGGAGGAGCAGCAAACCTTAGGAGCATAGGAGGAGCAATAGATCTGTAAGAGCATAGGAAGGGTATAGGTGGAGCAGCGGATCTGTTCTATCATAGGAGAACCAGAAGACCTGTAGGAGTGTAGAAGGGGTGTAGGAGGAGCAGCAGATGTAGAACTATAGAAGGAACATAGGAAGAGCAGCAGATCCCTCTTCCCCACAAGCTTATCAACGACTCATGCATCTAATACACTAAAACGTTCATGCACCCCAAGATGCGGATTCATGGTATACAAAGTGTCTTGGAAAGGTACTTATATGTTATATAGTGGGCGCCTAACTAACATATAAGTACCCTTGGAAAATGGAAATGTATTCAGCCTTCCTGGGCAATGACTGTAAGATGGCTGTTTAAATGTACATGCAGTTAGCCCATTTTATGGATATGTAATGGGCATGTGATGGGAGTGTTGCTGAACTGGATGCAAACTCAGACTCCTAATTGCTGACATTGGAGGCCACCGTCTGATGGAGATTCTGCAGCATCTAGCATGGGGCTGAGGCAAGTTTCCATGGCAAGTTTCCATGTAGCTGGTTCCAGCCAGTCACGACTCCTTGCTCTCTGCTTTCCTTCAGTTGGCGCCTGGTCACCGTCTGCCTGCTGCCACCTTGCTGCGCTGCTGCGGTGAATCTCTGCTGGGCTCCCTCTTTTCTGTGTCACCTCCAGAGCAGTGGCTGCGGCGCTGCACCGGTCCTCTCTCCCTTGGATTCCGGTGTGCTGGCTGCCTAGCTGACACGTCACCCGGTATGCACCTCCGCCGTCACCCACTGTCAATCACCGCCGGAGCCACTTCACGGCCCACCTGTTCGCCGCTCTGTTCTCCGCTGTCAGTGGCTGTTTGCGGACACCGCCCACTGCTGTGCACACCTTCTCCCTTCAGAGTCAGCTCTCCACTCCTCTGCTGTCTCTCCTCACGCTACATGCTGCTTACTCCTCACTTCCTCAGGGCATATCACAGACCACCTCTCCTCATGCGCAGATCAGCTCCTCCCCCTCTTTTTTCACGCTGACTTTCCTTCAATCGCTGCAGGATCCTGGTCTTCCTGCTCTCCAGGGGTTACAGGTCGGTGCTGGGTCCTAAGGCACTTTGTGTTAGGATGTGGGGAAGGCTGCTGCGGGGTGGTTGGCAACCCCCTGAGGCCCGTGCTTCAGGGCACAATTAATTGAAAGGGCGTCACTGGCCACCAATGTAAAGTACAATAAAGGGGCACTCAAAAAGGGATACCGCCAATTGCAGGGTACCACATGGCAACAGGTTGGAGGCCTCAAAAGTCCAGGCACAGTCTCTCATGAAGAATCAATGTATTTAAGGCAACACTGGCATTGAACAGTTTTGGATTACAATTTACAATTGTACAATGAGTATTAAATAAATGCACATTACATTCTGTACCTCATGGATGGGACACCCTTGTTTTTACGCTCTGACCTATGGGTCTGGACAACTGAGGGATCAATCTCAGAGGGATCAGGGACTGAGTCAGGCTGGGGTTGGTCTGCTACAGGTCGGTTAGCTACTGGATGAGAGGGTACAAATGGGGGGAAAGACACTGGGGCGCTAATGAAGACCAACAGGTCAGTGGGATTGTCCCAAGGCATGCCCCCAGAATTCCCTGCCCCTCCACCTCAGGCGAGTCTTTCTGCTCCGCTGAAGTTTCTGCAGTGCAGAGCTTGGGTTGGCCTCTTGATACCAAGCTGATGGGTCCTTCAGGAGTCTTCTGGATCTCTAGGTGTAACGGTCACCCTATGGAATTTCGACGACAGTGTATGGGACACTATCACACATGGCGTCGAGTTTACTTGATCGGTGATTACGCTTTTTCCATATGGAGCCTCCAACCTTCAGCAGCTCGGGCCTGCTGTTAGAGTTGTAATTCCTTTCCTGACGAAGCTGGGCACTTTCCATCCGATGTGTAACAATCTCTCGGGCAGCATCCATCCTTTTTTGATGTTCACGGACCCAGTCAGTCTGCAGGTGGAATCACTGTGGTGGACAGCTCCAAGTCCTGCGGCAACTTGCCTCTTCGGCCGAACATCAAATAGTATGGTGTAAAGCCAATGAAGCAATGTTCTGTGTTGTTATGGAGATACGCTAGTTCAGGGAGTAGAGTCGGCCACTTGTGTCGGTATTCAACTGACAAACTGCGGAGCATTCCGATGATGGTCCGGTTAGAGCACTCACAGAGTCTGTTTCCCTAGGGATGATAGGCCTTGGTTCAAACTTTTCTGCAGCCATAGTAGAAGCATAGCTCATGAAAGAGCTAGGATTTAAAGGCGGATCCTTGGTCTATGAGGATGCAGTCAGGGTAGCCATAGGGCCTGGCCAAGTGTTTGAGGAACTGCTCAGCGGTGGCCGTGGCAGTGAGATCTTGAACCGGGGGCGACCACAAGGAATTTGCTGTAGTGGTCGGTGATATTCAAGGCATACTGATGCCCACTGGTACTGCGTTTGAGTTTGACATGGTCAAGGGCAACAATCTGCAGAGGATGCTGGGTCTTTATGGAGTGTAGTGAGTCTTTTTGAGAGGCATCAGGGAGTCTCTTTAAGTTGCAGGGGATGCAGTCACGGCACCACTTCTTTATATCTTGTCTTCTACACAGAAGTATCGGGTACGCAGAATGGCCATAGTCTTCTGCACACCAAAGTGGCCAGAGTTGTCATGGTAGGCGGCTAGGAGTAGCGGGGCCTGTTTTCTTGGGATAACCACCTGAGTCACAAGTTGGTGCGTACTGGGATCCACACTGCCATGGACCAGAATACCTCCCTGTTCGTGGACACGGTCACAGTGTCGCAACAGCTTCACAAGCTTCATTACGTTGGCTTCGGTCCAAGTGGCGCTGTTGTTTTAGCAGGGTTAGGAACTCCCTCAGTACTGGGTCCTTATGCTTGACTCTCCAGTCAATTGTGGGGGTGTCGACTAGAGTGCTCTCTGGCAAGGATGGCTCTGTGACTGACAGAAGATCCGAGATTGCCAGATTTCTTCCTCTGTAGGCCTTGAATATGGGTATTTTCACATCCTCATCTGGATCCTGCTCTTCCTCAGGGACATCGGTCACAGGCAATCTGGAGAGGGCATTGGCGTTTCCCACTGCGATAGGCTGTCATAAAATCGGTAATTGGCAAGGCCACCTCTGTTCCAAGGCTCCAATCTTGGAGTTGTGTAGATGCACCAACGGGTAATTGTCAGACTGTTAGCAGGGTAGCGGCTAGATAGTGTTTGAATTTCTCTGTAATGGCCCATACAAAGGCGAGCATCTCCAACTTGAAGGCACTATAGTTCACACAGTTTCTTTCTGTCTCGCGAAGGCCTCTGCTGGCATACGCAGCTACTCGCTCACGCCCGTTCTGGGTTTGGGAGAGCACAGCACCGAGCCAGTGGTTGCTGGCATCTGTGTAAAGTTGAAACAACTTGTCATAATCAGGATAGGCCAACAGCGGGGGTTCAATCAGGGACGTCTTCAGTTGATTGAAGGCTCGCTGTTGTTCTTCTCCCCAGGAGATTAAGGCTGATCCCCTTCGTTCATGGCTGACTGACATCTCAATAACTCATGTAGGGGAGCCGCCACCTTCGCAAAATTCTTAATGAGTCACCTGTAATAGCCCACGAATCGCAAGTACCTGCGGACATCTCTGACGGTCTTGGGGTTTGGCCAATCTTTGACGACTGTAATCTTCTCTCAATCAGGCATCACACCTTCGGCACTGACCACATGCCTGAGGTACTGTACTTTGTGCATAAGCAGATGACACTTGCTGGGTTTAAGCTTCAGGCCACTTCGGATCAATTGCTTGAAACCTCATCCAGATGCCGAAGGTGATCTTCGTAACTCTTCGAGAAGATTATCACATCGTCGAGGTAGAGGAGAACCATCTCAAAGTAATGATGCCCGAGACAATGCTCCATAACCCGTTGGAAAGTTGCAGGGGTGTTGCATCAGGTGATGCCTGAACGGCATCCTTTCCAACTCGAATAAGCCCATTGGTGTTGTGAAGGCCGTTTTCTCTTTATCTTCAGGACCTGCCCCTTCCTGCTGGTCAGGTCAAGAGTCGAGAAATATTCAGCCATCTTCAAGGCCGCCAGTGATTCTTCGATCCTTTGGAGTGGATCGGCATCCTTGTGGGTTGCGGCGTTCAACTTGAGGTAGTCCATGCAGAAGCAGACTACCATCCTTTTTCTTTAGGATCATGAGGGGAGCCACCCATGGGCTGTGGCTTTCTCGAATGACGCCAGCGTCCTTCATTTCTGTGATCATGTTCCGGACGGGCTGGTACATGGCTGGAGGAAGTGGCCGGGGTCTTTCTTTAATCTGTGGTGTCGATCCAGTGGGAATATGGTGGTACACCTTGTCTGCCTTGCCGAAGTCGGATGGGTGCTGACTGAACGCATTGGTGTTTTGCTTCACAACTTGAAGAACTCCTTCTTGCTTGTCTTATGGGGTATTCGTGTCTCCGATCTGTATTTCTGCATACCATGGAGACTTTTTGCCAACTCCTACTTCCTCTTCAGTCGCTCCTTGCTGAGCCACCGTGACGCTCTGACCCAGAATGTCTTGGAAATAAATCCAGCTGATTCTGGCCACAGTACTGGCAGTACTTGTACAGCCTGACAGCGTACGGATGTGGGTTCAGAAGCCTCACAGGTACTCTTCCTTGGACCACCTTTGCCAATATTCTCGCCATCACAAATGGTTGTTGACCTTCGGGATCGTAGGATTCGATCAAGGGTTCATAGTCCTTGCCTCCAGGACCCATTCTTGCCTTGCACCAGATGACCTGCTCCGAATTCGGTCGTAGAAGAATTGGGCAGCGTTCAGAGATTCGGGCCTTCCCCACTTCTCCTTAACTGTTGAGAAATCTTTTCTGGCCTTTGATCGACCGAACGGTCTGTTGTAGTGCTTTCTGCTCCCTGGGTGCGGCTGTCCTCATCTCCTGCCCGCTGTCAATCACCGCCGGAGCCACTTCACGGCCCTCCTGTTTGCCGCTCTGTTCTCCGCTGTCAGCGTCTGTTTGCGGGGCACTGCTGTCAGCAGACTCTCCTCCCTGCTCTGTCCTCGCACCGCCCGCTGCTGCGCACACCTTCTCTGTTCAGCATCAGCTCTCCGCAGCCTTCCTGTGCGCCCTGCTTGACACTCCTCTGCTGTCTCTCCTCACGCTGCATACTCCTTACTTCCTCAGGGCATATCACAGACCACCTCTCCTCGCACGCAGATCAGCTCCCCCTTCTCTTCTTCACGCTCACTGTCCTCCAATCCCTGCAGGATCCTGGTCTTCCTGCTCTCCAAGGGTTACAGGTCGGTGCTTGGTCCTAAGGCACTTTGTGTTAGGATGTGGGGAAGGCTGCTGCGGGGTGGTTGACTAGCAAACCCCGAGGCCTGTGCTTCAGTGCACAATTAATTGAAAGGGCGTCACTGGCCACCAATGTAAAGTACAATAAAGGGGCGCATAAAAAGGGGTACCCCCAATTGCAGGGTACCACACTTGTGTTTGCTGTTACATTTAGTATTACATACACACATGCCCAAAAACATCATTTATCATTGTTGTAACAAAGTGATTTTCTAGTATTCAGCACATTATCTCTGCTGTACACTGACTATATGACACATTGCAGATACAGAGCCACGGGGTTTATGGCAACATAATAATGTTTATGTAATTCACTGAAATACCTGAAATACTTGGTGTATAAGTCACACGGAAGAGAAAGAGACGCTCACATTTACTGCGCACAAGTGACAGCAGCTCACATGAATGCGCAACTTACATAGGACACATAGGACACAATTCAGTCCTACGTCGTATACGCTAATTGCAGAGTCCGCTCATGAGCCTGTGTTGGGGGACAGTTATAACAAGGTGAAATTACACTGGGAATAGTTTTTAATCAGCATGGGCATAGTTCATTGTTTTGCTTTGTCTTTTGTCTTAATGAATAGGGTTGCCTTAACATAACATTTAGTTTGGAGTGTGAATGTTTCTGCCCAGGATTAAGATTTTGTTGAGTCACGCCTGGCAGTTTGTCACGTACATGCATTCAAATGCGGGTGATGACGTGATGGTGTGCTGACATTGGAGGGAACATGTCACACCTTCTAAACAGTGGAGAAGCGGACAAGTTGCCCCTAGCAACTCAGCTTCTAGACAGCATTCATCAAGTCATACCTACTGTCCCGATTCCGTTTCTCTCAGACTGTCATGATGTCCATCCCACAGTCCGCAGTGTTTGGCTGGGGCAAGTTGTGGAGGACACACTGACACCGTTGGAGGCCAGGCGTATGTTCCCATTATCAGTACATACTGGCTCCTGGGGAGTCCCTAGCCTAGCAAAAATGGGGGTGGATCTCAGGGGCAGCATTGAGGTCGAGACCATGCTAAATGGCAACCAAGTCGTGCCCCAAAATTCCAAACCACCACTAATCTATAGCAGGGTTGAATATTTTCTGGCTGCCCACTCCAGGAGAGGAAAGCCACTTCCTTGATGCAGGGGGGCGGGGCTGCTGAAGGGATGGGAGGAAATGAACTGGGGTGGGGGCGGAGCTACAGAGTAATGTTGCATTTTGGGGGCGTAGGTAGCGCAGTCGCCCCCCTTGTGGCCACGTCCTTCCACTGTGCAATGCCGGTATTTCAGGCATTGCAGGGCGGGGCTACAATGAAGCGATTCCATGTGCACTGCAGGTGGGGCAGATGTAACATGTGTAGAGAGAGTTGGATTTGGGTGAGTGATTTTGTTTCTGTGCAGGGTAAATACTGTCAGCTTTATTTTTAGACTGCAATATAGATATCAGTTTGAAGTACATACCCCACCATAATCTAACTTTCTCTGCACATGTTACATCTGCCCCACCTGCAGTGCACATGGTTTTGTCCATTAAAGAATGAGTTTGCTTTTACGATCAATGCTGAATCAGCCCCTATGTATGTTGTTTGTAGTAATACTGTATTACTTTGTGTGGCTATTACACGTGAGCACCTTTAGCATAGAAACCCATGTAACTAAGAGTTAGGTTAGTGTTAATCAGTATGTCATTATACAAATAACATTTCCGCTATAAAGTGTGCTATAGTTAAGTGACCTCAAGCCGGAACCTCCGCTGATTTGTTAATGTATCCTACTATTAAATGTTTGTGAATACGCCTGCATGAACGGCCAAGCACTTAGTTGGACATATACAGTTATCCACATTGTTTTTCCACATGGCTAATCAACATACAGTACGCACAGAGTTGATTCAATTAACAGGAATTAACAAGTCTATAAATGGAGAGAATCCAATGATTCCAAAGTTTCTGCATTAACCCCTTGTTAGGTTAAAAGGCATAGGCAAATGCCGGTTGCCCCGAAGCTCCCATTTTCCATGTCCAGTGGTAGCAGCTTCTTCTACCATGTACTCTATGGTCCTTATTCTAGTTGATTCGGACAGATGCGTATTACGGACAGGAACCGAGTGTTCTTAGCCCCGCTCACACCATCCGAATGCGTTAAGACACCGAGCGAACAGACCGCGAGTGCATGTTGCATGTGTACACCTCCTCCATATGTGGGAAACTCCCCCATCCTCCGATGGTCGCCGACCATCGAATGATGGACCGAGCGGTCAGGCAGCACCGAGTGCTCCAGACCACTCAGATATTTTTCCGTATGAAAGCAGGGATATGGGTGGGCAGCTGACATCCGGCTATGTCAGCTGTCCGCCCCCCACACGTGCATCACGGCCGGATTACCTTACGTACGCCTAGCGTTTTCATGGGAACGCTCATATGGTAATGAGCCTAACAGTCCTTCACGCCCCTCTCCACCCCCTGTTCGGATTGTTCTGAGCGATCGCTTTCTGTACGGAGTTCACGCTGTATTCGGAAGTGCGTGGCGTTCCCACATGCGCAGAAACGCCTTTGCACATGCGCAAACACAAAACATCAGCCGTCCGACCGAACACGCAGCCGTCCGACTCAATCAGAATAAGGGCACTGGACCAGAGAGCAGCTACCCGGAAGAAGAAACAGGAGCCTTACCATGAGGTTGGAGAATGTGCGCTTAGAAAGTGTAGTATTGGTTCTATTATGCTTTGTGTATTTATTTCTTATACCCCTTTTAGACATACTACCCGGGATTTTGGCCAGGTTTACCCGGGATTTTCAACCCAGGTCACTCCTAGGATTTTAGTAACAGACCCCCTTTCACACTACACCTCAAATCCGGGAAAAACCCGGGTATACCCCTTTCACACATGAGCCAGGCTTTTCAAGCATTTCAGTGTTTCATCATTCAAATTGGACACGCCCCAGCAGCAAAAAAAAAGCAACATCACATGTTTAAAACTGAAAAACCCGGGTAAACCCATTCAGACATAAGCCGGGTATTATACCCGGGAGTTAAATACCGGGAAAAACCCTGGTCAGTTGCAGGTGCTCAGTATCCGGGAGTGAAATCCCGGGTATACCCTTTCAGACATACACTAGTCCCGGGTTTGGGCGCGTTCATGTGAAAAAACCCAGGATTTTCGTGTATGTCTGAAAGGGGTATAAGTTATGGTACATTTAACCTTTTCTTGACCACTTATTTATATTATTTCAATGGTTGATACAGTCTATACTATAGACTATCTATAGTGTTAGATATGAATACAGTTTTCCATACAGTTTGCAGTGTATAAAAGGAACAATGTTTAAACTTTACATTAATGTTCAGGTTTGTTGCAATGCTCCCCCAGACTACCACACTTGCTCCAATGTTCCGCAGAGTGGGAGATTATAGCATTCATTTTAGGTGTTGCCCTAACTGTGCCAATTTTATTAGCCGTGCCAGATGTACCCTATTGATAAGGAAATAATTTTGCTATATATGAAATATAAGGAAAAAAATATTGGGGGCATATATAATTGGGTTCGCATTTGAGGGATCTTGGACAGTTTTTTAAAGTGGCGATCAATTACAAAGCAAAGTCACACCTTGTAAATGATTGCCGCTTTAAAAAAAAACATCCGAGTTTGGCCAGCATCCCGCACCTACCGAACACTCGGACCCATTACATATGCACCAATATATTGTTCTGTGCAGATTTAAGAAATAAATAATACAGTATTTAAAAAAGAAAAGGGGGAGGGGTTATGCAGTTGGCTGAGCAATAACTACAGTCCACACAGACTATAAACCTCTTATTATTATTGGAATTAGCGGAATTATACATTTCACCATTGAGTAACTAAGAAATATTTGTGTAAGTTCTCTACACATACACACCTTAAGAATACGAGAAGGCAGAACGTGTGAGAGATGTTAAGACAAGTTACTATAATCATTGTCTCATAAATTATGTAACCTGAACTGTCAAGGTTAAACTTGCCAGCAGGGTTCCAACAGGCGTGCTTATATAACCTAATAACCACTCTGCCCAGTACACAGTCAGTGTCTGGCATTTAAGCTCAGCATTGTTATTTCTTGACCACATTTTGTGTGACATTGATTCCTGCACTTAGGAGATAAAGCTTATATACAGCCAAAGCCATTTCTGCAAATACCTCACTTGTAGAACAAAATCCATTATAGTAAGGTTCCATTATAATCAGCCAATAGATTAAAGGTGCATATACACTACTGCAATGTATCGCAACAGTGTATGGGCTGTCCGACCCCTTTGAGCCGCCCGGGACCTCCCAAGTGGCGACACATCACATGCAATGTATTGCATGCAACCCCACTCCCCACAGCTGGGAGGGAGGCCACGTTGGAGGTCGGATGGGCAGCAGGTCCAACCTCCGGCTCAGGTCAGATGCACATGGGACCAGGCATTGGACCCAAGGCGGACATTGAAAACATTAGATTTGGGCCAGTAAGATCGGCCCAAATCAGACAAGTGTATGGGCACCTCAAGCCAAGGGCAATGATGAGCAGGGGTGTAACTAGAACTTTAAGGCCTCCATAGAAACCTTTGGAAGGGTTGCTTGCCCCCAGTGCTTCAAGAGAAACACCTCTCTCAGCAGTTCACTTTATCTCCCATACAGTATTTTATGTTCCATAGTAGCCCAAGATAATGATATGCCCCACAGAGGTTCCCTAGTTTATGTTATTCTCCCATAGTAGCGCCTCATTCATTTTGTGCCAGACAATACCTTAGTTCATATTATACTACAATGGAATGCCCCCAGTTCACATCATGCCACACACAACAGTACATCCAATTCACATTGTGCCACTAAGTGCCCCCAGTTCACATTATGCCACACAGTGCCCCCAGTTCACATTTTGCCACACAGTGCACAACATTTACATTATGCCACAGTGCCCCAATTTACATTATGCCACACAGTACTCCTAGATCACATTACTCCACACAGTGCCCCCAGTTCACATTATGCCACACAGTGCCCCCAGTTTACATTGTCACACAGTGCCCCCAGTTCACATTATGCCACATGGTGCACCTAGTTCACATTATGCCAATCAGTGCCCCCAGATCACATTATCCCACACAGTGCCCCCAACAATGTACAGTACAATGACTATTGGCGTGGACATTTCATAGACTCATTTCAGTACCCACAGTGCAAAAAAACCTAGGGAAAGGTGGGCTGTAAAAAGCTTATCATATGCGGTCCATGCTGAATCGGGCCTTCATTCACTTCTGGCCAAGTATGGATATACTTAAAACGTGGACCGTTATGTCGCCATGTAACTGCCTCACAGCGCTGAGGTCGTGGGTTCGATTCCCACCATGGCTCTAACTGTGCGGAGTTTGTATATTCTCCCTGTATTGCGTGGGTTTCCTCCGGGTATTCTGGTTTCCTCCCACAATCCAAAAATACACAGGTAGGTTCATTGGCTTCCAGCCATTCCGGGAAGGTAGGCAACCCCGATATATGCCATTTATTCTGTAAATTCAGACTGAATATCTTGAAAGAATAACAAAAGGACAATGTGGAGTAAGTTGGTTACTGTGAGACATTTCGCTGTGGATTCACAATAGGAATAACATTTGCAATTCAAATCAAACTTGTCCAGCATTTCCCCAGCAACTTCGTGTTTTCTTGTGCGCTCACCTGAGCAGGTGAAAGCATTGGGAACCTTTTTGTTTTAAGATAACAATGTCGGCAGTCAGGGCCTTATTCAGACCAGTTCGCTAAGCTGCCGATTGCCCGCCGCGCGGATCCACTCTCTAACATGCGAGGGGATGTGTACGCTAACACATGTGGCCGCAAGGAGCAGAAAACATTTGATGGTCGCTCACCATCTAATGACTTCTCTAGCTTTCGCTAAGAAAATTCAGCCTGAACTGACTTTTCTAGCGCCCGCTGTACTCCGAATTTGGGTCAGGTGCTGATATCATGTGACATCAGCTGCCTGCCCCAAGCAGGCATCACCACACCTGTACCTGCTGGGGAACACCCAGCCTTTTTATGGGGATGCCATAAATTGAAAACATTGAGCGTTCCCCTGCTCCAGCCCCTTCCCGCCTCCTCCCCTTTCCGAGCGAACAGCCCGGTGAGTGTGAATCTCCGCGAAGCCATTCGCTCCCGGGGTTTGCACATGCGCATATCCATCCATGCGCACACCCCTCCCAATGAATAGAGTGGTGGCCAAAATTGCGGACACTTTTTGAAATTTGAATGTTTTTGTAAAAACAGCTTATAAAAACTGTTACACCTCATGCAATGCAATTAGGGTGGCCAATCCCGGGATCGGCGGGATCCCGGGATTTGGCCCCTAAAACACTGAGATTTCAATCCCGGGATTGGAGAAACTGCCCGGCTTCTCCTGTCCACGACAATGCAGCTCTGTACAGCGTGACAAGGTCAGAGGTCACGCTGCGCAGGCCACACAGACGCAAAAGCCCCGTTCCGGGTGCGCTGTCCTCCCGTCTTATCAGCCCGCCCTCCCACCAGTGTTCCCTCTAAGCTGTGCGCACGTGCGCGTGCACACAACTCGACGAGCGTGCGCACAGTCATTACAACAGAGCGCACAAAGCAGCAGTGGTCCCTTTTTGCAGTTGTGGACTCAATTAATGTGTGTTTCACCCATTAACTACATTGTTTGCTGTGTTTTGAATGTTTAAATGTTTAATATAATTTTAAAGTAAAGTTAACACAAATGCTGAACGTCATTTTCCAGTTATATATGTGACGCACAAAATTTTTAATTTCCTTCCAAAGTTGCACAGCCAAAATCTTTTGCCGCACACAGCCTTCGTAAAATTAGAGGGAACATTGCCTCCCACCCTGACTGCATCACCCGTCCGGCTTCAGGCTTCACTGCCCGCCCACCTGGCTCCCGGGTTCACCACTTGCCCCGCTGCTGGCTTCACCGGCCGCCCACCTTCCCATCTCCCGGCCGCACCGCACATGTTAGTAATTATGCGGGGTGGTTTTTATTAGGGATTCCCAGGATTGGGCATTTTTCAAACCAGAATTCCGGGATTGAAAAAATGCCCTGGGATTGGCATCCTAAATGCAATAATTCATACATTAAATGAAAGGAAATTGTAAGCTGAATTCAACCTAAAAAAAAGAGGTCAAATATTTGCATTACAAGGAAAGTTATGCAGTGAAAGCAACACTAAGAGCCAATCAAGCTTCAATGAATTCTCTTTTTATTGGATGGATGCCTGAGATGTAATAGTTTTTTCAAACATAACCACAAATGTTCTATGGGGCTCAGGTCTGATCTGTTTCCTGGCCATCCCAGCACCTGTATGTCATTCTCCGTGAACCACTATTTGCATATCCGGACAGTGTGGCAGGGAGCTGAATCCTGCTGCGAACAAAATGGGGCATTATCTGGAAAAAGCTTCCTGGTAGAAGGTAGACGTTTTGGTTGTAGGATGCTGTTGTCAATGTACTTTCTGCTGTCCAATCTATGACATAAAGGCGGCCTACAGCATCTGTTGACATGCCCAAAAATACCAGCTGCAATCAGTTCACTGCTAATGGCCACAGATGACATCCATCTGTCCCTGAAGCAAAATCGTTTTATTCTCCAAAAAAAGAAGTCCCTCTGAGATTGGCAGCTGCTGCAAGATTATTTCCTTACAGTCGCCCAGTGGTTGCATCTGATACATTCACGCTGTGTAAGTGGTTCAATAAGTTTGATAGCTGCTTGGAGAGTGTATGGCACGCCTCCAAATTGACTGTTACAGGATTGCAGTGTTAGGCCACGCCTCTACTGTCCGTGTGCACCCCACCAATTTGTAACTCCGCCCCTCCTGCTCGGGACGACCACACCTTCAGCACGGCAGGTCCCAATTTTATGTAAAAGTTGGGAGGTATGCAGCACAGGTCACATATCGTATGGGGGAGCGGATAACACCTATAAACATACAGTACATGCAATGTTGTATGTAATGTATGTGCCTTACCCCTGGCATTGTCAGTGCTGTGTGTTTTACAGACACCATGTCACTTGAGATGCAGCAGTTGGCTTCAGTTTTCCTTCCGTTATAAGTTTGCCCCAGACTCCCGCTGACTCATTTTAAAGGAGTTCAAGGGGTTGATAGGCGGCTGTGATCCACAGCATTAACCCTCCCTGTGGTGAAGCAGCCAGCACGTATATTACATACAACATGTGCAATGTGTGGTTGGCACTGCCCGTCATGGGTAGCAGCTGTCTCCGCTTATAGTGCAGAGTCAACAGTATGAACAGTTTTCATATTCTGTATGTTATACAATCGCGTTCCATCTGCCCCTTACATGGAGTTAAAGATAAACCCTGGAATATGACAGCCTTAACGCACAGCAGTTAAACGCTTTCAGCATGATGCCATGTGGCCTAATTTTAGATCTGGAAGGACGGGCTGATTAAATGAGCCTCTTGGTTTCACACCAGCAGCTTCCAGAAGATTTTGCCAAGTAAAAGTACACTTAAGTCACCCAGAATTCTGTTTGAAAAGGCTGCTAAGTAAGGAACGTATTTGGCTTGCCACAATATCCTATAATCCGGGGTACATATGATGTACACAGGTTCTGGGGCTGCTTTAAAACAAGGTGAAATGCAGGTTTGAATTTAGCCAGTCACAGAACTTGTGTAAATCATAGGTGATGAGGTCAGCATGTTTCTGATCGGGATGTCAAAATCCCAGTTCTGGAATCCCAACCGGAGACCACAACACAGGCACTGGAATAACAACACACTAGAAATGCGATGCGGGAATCTTATTATATGCTGTCATCCTGATTGGAATAATGCTGGGGTGGTTTCTAAGCATGAGGCCAGGAGGCGAGGGGTTTTCTGGTTGGGATTCAACATGAATTCCAGAACGAACTAAGTAAAAATATCAGGGAATAAAATATGATAGTCTAAGTGCCGGATGTACAGTATAATCACTAAAAATGTGGCCAAACGTCTTGGATGTTAACCTCATATGCCCCAGCTCCGGAATGCAATAGAATACGTTCTATGTGTTTAAGTTTTTGTGTTTCCCTGCGTTTATCCCTCCCAGTATGCTCCACTGCATGTACATCACTAGACGCATGTCTAAATAACTTTCAAGCGTTCCCTGAAAACTCACCTCTTCAGGCAAGCTTATCACATTCAGGACCCCCACACAACCTCCAGTAGCATTCATATCTAATTGTATCCCATCAGGCCTGTCTTATAATTTGATTGGACTGCCATGCTATGAAATTCTATCCTTACGTATCGCTTCTATTATCCCTATAGATTGTAAGTTTGCGAGCAGGGCCCTCCTACCTCTATGTAGGTTTGTTTCTACCCAGATTGTTTAATTACTGTTGTTTCCAATTGGAAAGTGCAAAGGAATATGCTGCGGAGAGGCGTAACTATAGCACCGCAGCCCCCGCGGCCATGGGGGGGGGGTGGCGCTGTGCATGTGTGGGCGCCGGGGGGCTGTGGTGCTATAGTTAGCCCCCTCCCGTCCGCCCATCTGCCGCCCGCCAATCCGCCGCCCGCAGCCTTACCTGACTTCACTGGTCCCGTCCCGGCTCCCTTGCTGGCTTCATTCTTCTGCTAGTTAACGGCGGGGGGGCGCCCAATTCATAGTTACGCCACTGATGCTGCGCTATATAAGAAACTGTAAAAAAATAAAATAGATAAGAGATAAAGATGGAAGGTCTTTCATCATCGCAAAAGACAACTCTTGTCCTTTGCTAAAATCTTCATTAATACGGCCTTAATAAACACTGATATGCATTCGGTAAGCAGCTCTGCACTAAGCAACCTATAAATTTCCCTAATGTGTTGCACATAGGTGTCACCTACATTAAAGGGCAATACCTATATGCAATTAAGTACAAATAAAGTACCACCAATACTCCGCAGACTCATTCCCTGACTACAGTACTTCTCACATAGGTGTATGGATTCAATAGTGGGATGATGGAGAGTTTCGATAAAACATTTGCACATAGCAAAGAAATGTTTTGTGCTAGTTTGCTTCTGGAGAACTGCCTCTAACCAGAGCCGTAACTAGACATTTTTATTCCCTGTGCCAGAAAGGGGCTAGGTTTCATGTGGGAGGGGCGTGACCACACTATAATACACGCAATGCACATTACGCCACACAGTAGTGCCCCTTATTCACATTTAATTGCACATTAGTGTTCACAGTTACACAGTAGTAGTGACCTATACACATTAAGCTCACACAGTAGTACTGTAATACCCCTTACTCCGTATACTCACACAGTAGTAATGCCCCTTTCTCAGTATGCCCACACAGTATGCCCATACACCTTATTCACATAGTAGTAATTCTATAGTGAACTCCAGAAAAATTGTGTAAGACCCCTATAGCCAGTGAGAGGATCTTCTGGCTAAAACAGCTGCCCGGGACTTAGGATGCTGCCAGGACTTACACCTGTAGCAAGAGATACTTCCTCAATTGACTGAAGACTGCAAGATTGTTGACCGGAGCATTATACAAAGTATGGGCAAACTGAGACACAAAGAGTTAAGGCAGGGTTGGGTTAGGACCTTGGCAGATGCAGATGAAAAACTAATTTTATTGGTCTTACTGGGTCCGTTGAGGGATTCACCCCTGAGAAATTCCTGGAGTACTTTCTGTATGGGAATTCAGTAAAGAAGACTTTTGTCGTCATTGCATGGTGGAGTGTGCCCACTGTATACCCTCTTAGCAGCCTCTGTTGGGTGCTCCTTCCTGAGAGCTCCTTTATTGCCTGAATTTTTCATTTTTGCGATCGAGATGCTGTACTTCATTCCCAGTTCCTCCCCATTAAGTGGAAGCTCTGTACCTTAGAAATTCAATACTCAATACTTTTCCCTGCACATCTAAATCGTAGCTGATGGAACTACTGATTTTAATTCTTTAACTGCTTGGCTGGAGAAGACCGCGGACTCCTTGTTCGCTGCTTTACCGTCGCCTCCCCGGTATAACCTTAATCTACAGAATGTCTTATGCGGCTCTCGTAAATATTTGCATTTTCATGTTGTGTTCTTGTTTTTCTTGGGATTGTTTATCCTGATAATTTACTGAAGGCTTTAAAAGGGATTCTGAGCTGGTGGGAAAACTTGTGCTAGAGATATAGGGCGGTATTCAATGAGGCTGATTCGCCAGGTTTTTATGGCGATTTTGTGCTGTACAGCGATTTTCTGACTAAAACGGTGAATCACCCTATTCAATGACCAGATGGCGAATACATTTTAAGGTTTTTTTCACCATGATTCACCGAGTAGCAATCGCTATTTTTTATGGTGAAGTGGAAGGTGAACTTTTAAAATAAAGTGTTTTGTTTTTTACAATTGGTGTCAAAAAATCTGGAATTTTATTCTGAGGAGGGGCATGCTATTTTTTATTAATGTGCTGTAAGCACATGAATATATATTTAATTTAAAAAAAATATATATATATATATATATTTTTTTTTACACAGACCAGCCAGCAGGGGGCCGGAGCCGAGCCACTCATTAGATATTCATATATTCACTTCACCCGATCATTACATATGCATGATCGGGTGTAGTGAATATACCCGGTCCCCTGCTGGCACCCCCGGGGGGCAGCCTGTGCTGCCTGGCTCCCGGGGAGCCCACCTCCCCCCCACAAACGTTCTGGGGCAGGCAGGGAGACTTCCATCTCCCTGCCTGCCACCATCCTCAGGCTCCCTGCTGCGTCCGCCGTAGGAGCTCAAATTCGCCAGTCAGGGGCAGCGAGCCCCTGACTCGTTGAATACCGGAGCCGGCGAGGCTCCGGAACGCAGCGAGCAGTGGCGAATGTGCAGCGAATCCTGAACAGGATTCGCTGCACGTCGCCAGTATTCACATTGAATACCGCCCATAGTCTTAGTATTCTCTTTGCACTTTCTCATCTCGTCTACATTTGTTCTCTCTGCGTCACCTGTTTGGAGTCCCTGCCTTTACAGCTTGTTCTGTTGTCTGAGGCCCTGGCTTGGCTCTGTGGAATTAATACCTAAGGGATTGAGTTAGCTTGTTTGGAGATAACAATATACCAGAGTTTGAGGTGGCTATACAGGTTGGGTTGGGTTTGGGTATTTTCTTTCTTGATGCCTATTTGACACTACTATGTTTTTGCTGGCTCCTATGGTGTATGGTAAATATTTGTCATTTATATGCTGATAAGACATTAAGCTACACCTCCATTTTTCTAGTGGCTTCCTTCTACCTTGACTTCTGGAACTATGTTCACAGGAGTTTGCTTATTTCATCTTCTCAGCTGGAATATTATAGCTCAAAAGGATAGAATTAGTGGCCCTTTGTGTTACCCCAAATTAAGAAACATTGTGCTGATATTGTATATCTTTATGAAACTCACCTCTTTAGGAGTACTGGGGCAGATGGATTAAGCCTGAACAAGAGATAAATGCAAGGGTGATAAAGAGAGATAAACGTCCGGCCAATCAGCTCCTTACTGACTTTTTTCAAACACAGGCTGTAACATGGCAGTTAGCAGGTGATTGGCTGGATGTTTATCTCTCTTTATCATCCTTGCATTTATCTCTTGTTAAGGCTTAATAGAATCTGCCCCATTGACTCTGAAAAATCCATGGGTTGGATCCATGGGGCAGATGTATTAAGCCTTATCAGGAGATAAATGTAATGGAGCCCACACACGCACCGATCCCGGCGTGCGTTGTGGGCTTAACTAGCACACATAGCATCGCATCGTATGCCTTGTGCATACGATGTGCATGCGATGCGATGCTATGCTAGAAAAAGCTAGTACAAAAAGTATGTGCAGCACATACTTTTTGTACTGTATGATGAGGTGCCGCGGGAGCGCGCACCCCATCGTACAGCATCGCACCGCCGGGATCGGTGCGTGTGTGGGCTCCATAAGGGTGATAAGTAGAGATAAACGTCCAGCCAATCACCTGCTAACTGCCATGTTACAGGCTGTGTTTGAAAAAAGTCAGTAAGGAGCTGATTGGCTGGATGTTTATCTCTCTTTATCACCCTTGCATTTATCTCTTGTGAAGGCTTAATACATCTGCCCCATTGTACCATAATACAAGGGGCGTTTCAGTAGTGTTCAGGAAATCTCTTTAATTTCATCTTGATCATAGATTGATTTTCTTGGTACCTTGAGCTTTCTTAGAGCCTACACTTTATCTTTGGGCGGTTTGTATTCCTCCTCCTTATAGTAATGGCTTTCTTGGTAAGGGGGCCTAATTTCTTGCCCAATATCCTACCACTAGGATTATTTGGCTAAGTGATTTTAAATTGTGTTTTGGAGGGAATCTTCTTCTCCAATGTCTCATTATCTTCCTTAAACTGATTTCAGAGATTGGTTTTTATGGATTGTTAGAGATTTCGTCAATCGTCACCATTCTTCGGTGCAATTATCCTCTCCTCTGGCTCACTTCTTCTCCCTTTTTACTACTTCATACATCTGCCCCTCTGTCACTATTTATGGTACCACCTATTGCCTTAGTAACCTAAACGCAGCAATCGAAAAAAGCCTGTGAGGGTCCATTTGGCCTTCCATGTTCGGACGTTACTCCCCCTGTTGTGCTGTGTCATGTGATTGTGATAACGGACGTCCTTTGTCCAACTTGGATCTAGACCTGGCAGGCTTTACACCTCCTTGGTGTCCTACACTACACAGCTTTGTGATCGTCTTGCACAGATTACATTACCAGGCTCATATCAGGAAGCTGGTGAATTATTGGAAGCCCAGTTTACATTGGAGGAAGTGGAGTCAGCAATTTTTCATTTCCTGCCTCCAAATCTCTGACTGTTATGGATTGGAAGGCAGAGGTGTAAGTTCGTATCAGTTGCCTGGAGGCAAGATAAATATTGGTGCCCCTCCAAACACACAACTTATTATTTAAAATATATACTGTTTGTTGACACCCGGTATTAGAACGCATGACCTGTTCCACTACGGATGTGGATCCTTTTATCGACCACACTAAGGTCGACAGTCATTAGGTCAACACCGTTGGGTCAACAGACAGGAAGGTCAACAGGGTTCTAGGTCGACATGGTTGAAGATAGACAGGTGTCTAGGTCGACAGGGGACTAGGTTGACATGGTTTTAGGGCGACATAGCGTTAGGTCGACATGTGCTGTGTCAACAGGTCGCAAGGTTGACATGGGTTTTTCAACAGTTTTTTATCCCGAATGTCGACACAGTCGACATGGACACTGTTTGTAGTCAACCGCAGCCCCTCACATCGCTCACTTTGCTCGCCATGCTTGGGGCACGGTGCCTTGCTGTACTCGGCCAGGGCCGGTGCTAGGCTTCCATGCACCCTAGGCAAAATTTTAGCTTGCCGCCCCTACTCCCCCAAGAATCTACTTTTGAGCCTCTCACATAACTCTTGAAAACCCCTATACAAACCCCCCCCCCCCCCCCAGCCCCTCCTCCTCCTACCCTCAGCCTGGAACGCGTCCCCAGCATTCAAGTCACTCACCGCCCCCGGAGCGCCAACACAGGGTTTGCACTTTGCAGAGAGTCGCGCTGTGTGCTGCTGTGCATCCCTTTGTGCACCCACTGGCAACCCGGCACTGTCTGCGTAGCTGTGTCAGTGCTCTAGCAGGATTTCACCTGACTGCCCGCCTCTCCTCCGTCCGATTTACAACATTACTTCTGACAGCCACCAGACAGTCACGCAGACAGTGCCGGGTTGCCTGCGGGCGCACAGAGAGATGCACACAGCGCGGTTCTCTGCAACCCCGTGTTAGCGCCTCTGCCATATTTGTGGGGAGGCAGCTTACCCTTGCCCCTGCTTGTGTTGTAAAATAATGTAGTCACTTTCAGAGACGTATTAGTGTGCTGATCCCTTCAGTTCCGCCCCCTCACTGCCGGCGCCCTAGGCAGCTGCCTAAGGCTGCCTAATGGTAGCACCGGCCCTGTACTCGGCACACTATTTTATTCTCCCACCACGCCCTAGTGGATGGTAGGGCATGAAATACCACCTGTCGGCACATGTCGGCTCAAAAAACAGTGAAAAAACCCACATCGACCTCACGACCTGTCGACATAACCCACGTCGACCTAACGCTATGTCGACCGAAAACCATGTCGACATAACCCATGTCAACCTAACACTACTGTATGTTGACCTTGTCCCCTGTCGACCTAGACACCAATCGACCTTCCACCATGTCAACCTAGAACCCTGTCGACATTACTGACTGTCGACCCAATGGCGTCGACCTAAGTGTGGTCGATAATACGACTGTAAGCCTTCCACTACAAGCAAACACCTTACTATATGCTCATGCATTATACCTACATGAATTTACTAATGGCTTTGAACTGACAATTATACATAGTCAGAAGGTGGAACGAGGGCTGTATAAGCCCAAGTGTAGTTAAGAGACTGCGAGTTTGAGCTTGGTTTAAATAAAGTTGTTTAAAAATGACTAGGCATAGAAGGAGGGGTTATTCAGGGCGGGAAGCCCCACCAATGGGAGTCCTGGGGGGTGGCACCCTGGAGCTAGGGTATATAACAGGGTAGCAAGCTATAACAGCCCTCCTTGAATTTTGATCTGAGAGGGATCTGTGTCATAGAGATAAGTGCAGCGCTGCTTAATAACTGTACCTGTGATGTCTGGGCGTCCTAAAAGATCAGCTCCACCGCCCCGCTGGCTGGCGGATGCGGCCCGTCCACTCAGCCATGTCCCTGGTCGCAGGGGCGGTGGGGTTGGCGGTCAGGCGTCTTATAGTGTGGGGGCCGCGGGATCGCGGCCTACCTCGCCGGCCACGAGCGGCGGTTCGGGGGTTAATGAACAGGTCTGCAGGGAGATGGTTGCTCTCCCCCCTGCTAACGCAGCAGGCGAGGGAGAGGTGCCTGGCTCCGGCGGGCGGGTATCGCCAGGCTCCGGCGACAGAGCGCCGGGTCGGGCGGCGCTGGCGGGGGGCGGGGAGCCTGGACAGGCGATCCCGCTCCCTTCCGTGCCCGCGCACAGCAGCGTCACTAGGGGCGGCAGTAGGGGCAGCGGCGGGCGCCGGCTGTGACTCTCAGGCGGCGTCCACTGAAGTAGTTGTGGAGCCGCCGCAGGGAGAGGGGGGACCCGCAATGCACGCTGGGACCTCCGTTCGGCGGAACGGAGGTAACACCAGCGGCGGGGAATACACGCAGCTGGGGCAAGGGGGGGGGAGTGGGGCCCCCCCCCCTGGCGATGACCACCCTGGGGCTGAAGTGAATGTTGTAACAGAGGAAGGGAGGGAGACATGTGTCCCCAATGTTAATGCACCTGCTGGTAATACACAAGGGGGTGTGGGGGAAAGACAGCAAGGCAGGGGGTCAAGCCCTCTTATTCATATCACAGGAGGCCCCCCAGCTGGTGGTAGCAGGGACAGTGGATACAGACACTGGGATAGGCAGATGACATATGAAGTAAGGGGTGCAGGCAGGCTGGGGGAAATTCGCCAGCAGCTGGGTGAGCCTTTTTATGATCACCGTCTGATGGGACAGCGAGGGCAGACACAGCACGGTGTTTTTAATCCCTGGGCTCAGGGATACGGCCCGCAGAATCAACCTCTACTGCCCCCAGGCCCTTACTTTAACACTGCACCAGGGGGCCTGGTCAATCCATTCCCGCAACTTTTTAATTGGGGTCAGCAGGGGCAGGGGCAGTGGCCCAACCAGACACAAACTGGTGGGAGTTACGGCGGGTCCCAATACCCGTACTGGGGATCGGGGCCCGGCCATCCCATGAACCAGGGGATGCATCAATACGGCCACTTTCCACCGCAAGGGCCCTACAATATTCCACACTATCCTATGCAGTCATACGGGGGTTGGGCCCACCCGCCACGGGAGAGCCCCGCAGGGGGTCAGGGTCTTCCATTTAGGCAAGGTGAAGGGGCAGGGGAGTTTCAGAGAGAAAGGGCTCCTTCGGTTGACGCACATGTAGCGTCAGACACACAGGAAAGGCGATCTCAGGCGGTGACAATTTCCAGCCAGTCCATTAATGATAGTTGTGTTGTTTCAGTTTCGGAGGCACGTCCCACATCACCGCGATTGCGGAGGGAAGGTACGTCAGGCGAAACTCCAGCAGTGGCGACTACAGTGCAACTTACGACAGGGGAAGTCACGCCAGCCTCCCAGTCGGCCAGGAAGGAGGGCGAAACACCCGTGAGGGAGAAGATAACTGGTTCGGAAGCGACTGCCAAGGAGGGGGGGGACGCACCTCAGAAGGATGTTGGCGACGAGGAGGATTCCTCTTCTGGTGAGTCAGCGTCTTCTGCTTCATCAGGCGATAGTGACGAGTCGGGCGCTGAGAAAAGGCCGCGCAAGCTTGCCAAGCTGGTAGCTAAGCAAGTAGCCAAGGAGGTTAGGGGCAAGAAACGCAGGCGTAAGGGTAGTCCCGTAGCGACAGGGGAAACAGCGGGGGATGCATCGCATTGTTCCAACACAGCAGTAGCCAGGGGGCTTAGAAAAGGGGTCAAGGAAAAGATTAGAAAGGGCAAATTTATTGACCTTTTCACAATCACTACAGAGATGAAGAAGGATTTTGACAAAGTCAAAAAAGATTCGCCCAGTGGCGAAGCCTCCTTCAAAGGGTTCCATAATTGGTTGAAGGGTTTCCTGGCATTTGCATCATCTTACCTCACCATTAGGCCGACAGAATACCTGAACGTCATTAGTTACCTTCATCTCATTAATGAGACTTTTATGAATTATAAAGGTCCGGCTTGGAGGGAATATGATGAAAAATTCCGGCTTTGTCATGAGGGTAAACACATTATGCCGATGGGATCTAAACACGTTGAGATCTGGTGGGAGGTGATAGGAAAGAGTCAACCCATGACAGACTCAGCGGGGAAGAAGTCCTTTCAAGGTGGGAAAGCGTCTGGGAAGTCTGGGGGGAAAGGGCGATGTTTCGCCTTTAACGATGGAAAATGTGACAAGGGTGCAAAATGCCGGTTCAAGCACGAGTGCAAAATATGTGGAGCAGGGCACCCGGCTAATTCATGCAGAAGCGGCAAAACAGTTAGCGCGGGAGAAGGCGCATCTGGCGCTAAGTAAGGCGGATTCTCCCATTAATTTGCAACAGTTGGAACACTATTTAAGAGGATACCCGAATAAGTTAGATGTTAAGTTTTTGTTAGAGGGTTTCTCTTTTGGTTTCCGCCTCCCTATTACCGATAATTTCTTTACTTCCACAAATAAGAACCTTAAATCAGCCAGGGAACTGCCGGGAGTGGTTAAGGAAAAGGTGCAGCTGGAGGTTAGGCTGGGCAGGATGGTGGGGCCTTTTGAGGTTCCACCTATTCCGGAGCTGTGCATCTCCCCCCTAGGGGTAGTGCCAAAGAAGGACCCGGGAAAGTTTCGGCTAATACAGCACCTTTCTTACCCCCCCGGTAATTCAGTGAACGACGCCATTCCAGTTGAATTGGCGAGCGTGCGCTATCAGTTGTTTGACGAAGTCTTGGGTTTAGTTAAAAGTTTTGGCCCCGGGGCACTGATGGCCAAGATAGACATAGAGTCGGCCTTCCGGCTCCTCCCTCTGCATCCTGATTCTTTTAGGTTTATGGGTTTCAAGCTGGAAGGGGCGTTCTATATTGACAGATGCCTGCCCATGGGCTGCTCGATTTCCTGTTCATACTTTGAGAGATTCAGCACGTTTTTGCAATGGTGCATTCAAAATGAGTCAAGATCCAAGGGGGTTGCTCATTATCTTGACGACTTTCTCATTGTGGGAACAGGGGGCGAGGCGGCATGTGGGGAGACGCTGGGCGTGGCGTTACGGGTTTTTGAGTCATTGGGTGTGCCCATAGCCCATGAGAAGACAGAAGGGCCTGTAACAGTCCTGTCCTACCTAGGTATTGAAATTGATACGGGGGTAGGGTGCTGCAGGCTCCCAGCAGATAAGGTGCAGAGACTTCAGGGTTTCATTCAGGACTGCAGGGCCCGGAACAGGGTACAGCTGCGGACCGTCCAGTCCTTGTTAGGTTCCTTTAACTTTGCTTGTAGGGTTATTCCTATGGGTAGGGTTTTCTGTAGGAAACTGGAAAGGGCCACAGCCGGAGTTAGGAACCCTCACCATTCAATTCGCCTGGGTAGGGAAATTAAGGATGATTTGAGTGTCTGGCAAGAATTCTTGCGTCACTTTAATCATAATCTGATTTGGCAAGCTGAAGCTGCCTCGAATGGGGAGCTTCAGCTGTTTACAGACGCAGCGGGGTCATTAGGTTTTGGAGCTTACTTTGAGGGAGAATGGTGTTGTGAGAGATGGCCTCAATCGTGGATAGACAGGGGATTCACAGGAAACATGTTATTGTTGGAACTGTTCCCCATCATTGTGTCTGTGGTATTATGGGCAGGGCAGCTAGCGAACAGGAGCATAGTTTTCTGGTGCGATAACCTGGGGGTTGTGCATTCAGTTAACAATCAAAGGGCTTCGTCTCCAGAGGCACTAAGATTGTTGCGGCACCTTATTCTAGTTTGCTTGAAGAACAACATCAATTTCAGGGCCAGACATGTACCAGGCGTCGAAAACGATATCGCAGACGCTTTGTCGCGATTTCAGTTTACCAGGTTCCGTGAATTGGCGCCAGCAGCAGCGGAGATAGGTCTAAGCTGTCCCAAATCTGTCTGGCAGGTAGTAGAGCCGGCATGACAGAGCTAGCATGCCGGTCATTAGCGCCTGCTACCCGCAGATCTTATGGAAAGGCATGGGAGGATTGGTGTAAATATCAGCAGCAACCGGAATCCAGGGGTAAGTCAGTGGATGACTGCCTCCTAGCCTTTGTATGGGAACACTTTAATAACGGACGGTCCAAGTCGGCTATGGCGGCGACTCTGGCCGGGATAGCATTTCACAGCAAATTGCGCAGGGTGCCAGACCCTACTAAATCATTTATCATCAGTAAAGCAATGAGGGGTTGGTCGCGCGTGCAGCCGGTCCAACCGGATAATAGGCGGCCCTTGGATGAAACCAAGTTAGAAGAACTATTGGCTGTGTTAGCTAATGTGGCAGATAATGGAGCGGAGGTAGCGCTGTTTAGGGTGGCTTTCGCTTGGGCTTTTCACGGGGCCTTCAGAGTCAGCGAGTTAACAGCGCGTAATAAAAGGGTTAGCTCGGGGATTCTTAAGGATGATGTGGTGGTAAGCAAGGAGCAGGTGCTGTGCAGGCTAAGGAGGTCAAAAACTGACCAGCAAGGCAGGGGCACCTGGATTACGCTAAAGCCACACGTTAACAAAATCATTTGCCCGGTTGCGCTAACCCTAGAATATGCCTCTGTAAGGCCTAGCGAGGCTGTCCAATTTTTGGCGCACGCTAACGGGTCACCGCTCACAAAATTTCAATTTGCTGCAGTTATGAAGAAGGGCTTAGCGGCAATAGGGCTACGTCCAGACGATTTTGGAACCCATTCATTCCGAATCGGCGCAGCCACTTCAGCAGCGGTGGCAGGTTTGCCGCCTGAGGCTGTCAAAGCAGTTGGCAGATGGAAGTCAGACAGCTTTAAGAAATATGTGAGAATTAATATGCTTTAATGTAGAGAGTTTAGAACTTTAAGTATTAGTTTAAGTATAGTATGCGCCTGTTGCGCGGGTCCAAAAACGTTAAGTTTACAAACGGTTGGGGAATGATTAGCGTTCCGTAATCGGAGGTGTGGAGTGAATTTTTTGATTTTTCCTCCAGAATGCGCTTAATTCAATCTGGCCCACCCTTACAGGCCTTTCTGGTGGTTTTTTAAGTTTTTCAACTCCACTTGGACCCTTGCCATATGTCATTTCAAAGTTGTGAATTAATAGAGAATAAGTTTGAATACTAACCCCTAGGTTTTTCCTTCCTTTGCAGCCCCATCCCCTCCCTTCGGTCCCTTGGGGGTAGTTTGGATAGTAGGGCACTCCTACATATTCTGGGCTGAGAAACATTTGGTAGCTAGAAGTTCGCCCGTGCTGGCCACTGCAAAAGCAGTAAGATGGATTGGAATAAGGGGCCTTCTATGGAAAAACTTGACAGGCCTTTTAGAGAGAGAATCCAGCAAAGGGGACAGGCCCGATGTTTTGATAATACATCTGGGAGGGAATGACTTAGCAAAGACTACCGGCATAGCTTTGAGAATTAGGATGGAGAAGGATTTATCAGCTTTGTTGAAGAGTTGGCAGGGGCTACGGCTGGTATGGTCAGATATCATTCCCCGGTTCTGCTGGAGAGGAGCTCAGAACGTTGAAGCAATAGAAAGGGCAAGGAGAAAGCTAAATCACGCCTTAAGCAGGTTCGTGGTGTGTAAAGGGGGAGTGGCTGTTAGGCACCCCGAGATTACAAGAGAACACCCGGACCTATACAGGCCTGACGGGGTGCACTTATCTGAGGAAGGAATGGCCATCTTTTTGAGGGGAATTCTTAAGAGATTAGGCTAGCAGTTACTTGAGCGAATAGATTTGTTAGGGGATGGCGGGGCAATTGGCACTGAAGGATGAGTGGTTGGGGTGCCACTTGCTGTGGCGGGTCGGCCAGAAGGGCGTCTAGAAGGGCGTCAGGTGGTCCCTGCGCGGTATTACCCCTCGCCTTGCCAGGAGGGCGGACGAGCCTCGACTCAACGCGGTGGGCGATGAACATTTAGGCGAAGATGTTCACGTCAGGCCTTAGAGGCGGGGGGATGTCCGCGCAGGGCGGGCTGTGCCTTTGGTAAGGGGTGTTTAAGAGGTTGGGAGCGACCTGGTCGTTGCCCGGAGTAACACCCCTGAACGGTCTTCGGTCTCAGGTGCCTGGTCCTTGCCATCCCCTTTTAAAGGGGTTATACCAGTTTCTCTTGGTCTTAAATAAATAACTATGACCGTTTAAACTGAGCTATTGGTGTTGCGTCTTTATTTTAGATAAGTTGTGTCAGTGTGAAGTTATTTCTAGGCCAAGGTATGATAAGGTTAGATTCACAAGCAACATAATTCGCTAGGCTACTTAGGTGGAACGAGGGCTGTATAAGCCCAAGTGTAGTTAAGAGACTGCGAGTTTGAGCTTGGTTTAAATAAAGTTGTTTAAAAATGACTAGGCATAGAAGGAGGGGTTATTCAGGGCGGGAAGCCCCACCAATGGGAGTCCTGGGGGGTGGCACCCTGGAGCTAGGGTATATAACAGGGTAGCAAGCTATAACAGCCCTCCTTGAATTTTGATCCCCACCCTCCCTTCCCTTACACATCAAGGCCTTGCCTTCAAAAATTCGATCTAATTGGCAATTTTAGAATTGGCGGGTCGGCACCCTCGACCAGGATTTTAGAAGGGCGTCAGGTGGTCCCTGCGCGGTATTACCCCTCGCCTTGCCAGGAGGGCGGACGAGCCTCGACTCAACGCGGTGGGCGATGAACATTTAGGCGAAGATGTTCACGTCAGGCCTTAGAGGCGGGGGGATGTCCGCGCAGGGCGGGCTGTGCCTTTGGTAAGGGGTGTTTAAGAGGTTGGGAGCGACCTGGTCGTTGCCCGGAGTAACACCCCTGAACGGTCTTCGGTCTCAGGTGCCTGGTCCTTGCCATCCCCTTTTAAAGGGGTTATACCAGTTTCTCTTGGTCTTAAATAAATAACTATGACCGTTTAAACTGAGCTATTGGTGTTGCGTCTTTATTTTAGATAAGTTGTGTCAGTGTGAAGTTATTTCTAGGTCAAGGTATGATAAGGTTAGATTCACAAGCAACATAATTCGCTAGGCTACTTATCACAAACCTACTGTGCAGGAGCAAACAGTGTTTATTTTAAATAAATACATTGCTTAGCACTGCAGCCATACCCAGGATGAGAACTTGGGACCGGAGGCAGACACCTTACTGAGCTATTTGCTACTGCACAGTGAATTTGCAGATTCTAATTGTGTATAATTATTAGTTCAAAACCATTACTATTAGGCAGAGGCGAGCTATGTAGTGTAGTAACTTCATACAGCTAGAAGGAGGAGCAAATAGCTCCATCAGTAATGTGTCTGCTTCTAGCGGAACGGGTCATGGTTTCTAATACAGGTTGTGACACCAAAATGTATGAATATAATAAAGACAGTCTGACATCTAAGGTGCTGCTAGGAAGCGATAGCTTGTAAGGGAGGAGAGGTGCCCCCTTGGGAGCAGGAGCCCAGCTGCAGTTGACTCCATTGCCTCCCAGAGTCCCTCCTCTGTGTGGACGTGTATAAAAGTTTTAAGGACTTCTTTGTTCTGCATTTATTGGATACTTTAATTCTCTTTATGAAGAAGTTCTCTTCATCCATGTCTGAGGCCATGATGTATTTGTTAAGTTATCGACCCATATGCCTTTTGTCTACAGATACAGATGGAGCCCCTCTCAGTCAGCTCCAGCGCTCGCCTGAATGTCCCCGCTGGCGAGCGCTGGCTGAGAGGGACTACAATAGACTCTAACGTGCGAGCGTCTCCCACGTACGCGCGTCCCAGTCACTCGGCGGCTGGGCGGCAGAACCCTAGGGGGTGCGGGAGGGGCGGCGGCGATTGACACGGACCAGTGGTGAGGTGGCAGGGACCGAGCGGGAGCTCCGTTGGAATGGGGGTGCGCGAGCATCTCGCACGCCCCCCTTCCGATGGATGGCCGGACCATCGTCAGCCCCTGCAAGAACCGGGCCGCCGGCTCCTTCTGTATGACAGTTCTTGCTAATTATTTGGCTGACCGTTTGAACTCTGTAATTACCAATACCATAGTGCATTCTGATCAAACAGGTTTTATGCCTGGGAAGACTACTGCTATTTGCAGAGGAGTGACCTGGGCGGGTCACGGACAGTGGTGGTGTCCTTGGATGCCACTAAGGACTTGGACTCAGTTGAATGGGGCTATTTATATGATGATTTATGTAAATTTGGCTTTGGGCCTAGATACATTCGGTGTTAGAAGTTGTACTCTTTCCCCGCAGCCCGTGTTGTGGTCAATGGCTTCACTACAACTCCTTTCTCCAACTCGTCCTTAAAGACCCTTAACAAGTCACGTTTTCCAGGTTACCTGTGGATTTTTAAAATGTGACAGTTGGTAATACACAGTGTACCTGCCGGGGGACCTTGTAGGGGTCTCTCTCTCTCCCTATTTTTGCAGGAGTTACCGAAATCTCATAATACCAAGTGAGAAATAGATATTGGTTCTATTTTTGATGACTACTGGAGCCAGATTTTGGAAGCCATTGTGTTTACTCAGTGATTGCTATCAGCAGGTTTATTTGTCCTCCATAGAGTTATGGCCCTCCTGTCTATGGGCCCCCATACATTAGCCCGATTGTCCTAGGGACAAGTTGGACCTGATTTCCCCGGCAGCTCCCCGGGAGGGGTCACACATGATTAGGCACTTGATGTGCCAAGTTTTTCATATGATAAATCGCCGTGCGATTTATCATATGCATCTCCCGGGGAGCTGCCGGGCCTGGTAAGCTGTCAAGCTGTCAAAAAGGCAGCAGGCGGGGGGGCTGGAGAGCCGGGCAGGGGACACAGAGGCAACGGTTAGGGAAACGAGGGAGCTGGGCATAAGGCCCCCCCCCCCCCCCCACTGCCTTTTTGACAGCTTACCATGCCCGGCTCTCTCCCAGCAGCTCCCCAGCATCTGCCGGCGCTGACCCTGCCCAGCTCTCCCCCTGCCCGGCTCTCCGGCGTCCCCTCTTGCTGCTACTGCCCGCCTCTCTCACATTTAGGAAATCTTATGTGCAGCCGGTCTGACTGCCCGAGTCCGATACGATGCGCATGGGACCGCGCATCGGGTCGGACGGGATGTCTAAACATGCGATTTTGGGCCGATTTCACAGCCCGATTCATCCGAATCGGGTGAAATCGTGCCCAAATCGCATAGTGTATGGGGGCCTTATCTTATAAAAACCAGGCTTCCGCACCAGTATATGGTTGCTGGGTCGACCACAGGAAGGTCGACACGCCGTAGGTCGACACACTCAAACGGTCGGTATGGCTTTAGGTCGACGGGGTCATCAGGTCGACACAAGCATTAGGTCAACATTGGAAAGGTCGACACTCAAAAGGTCAACATGGGGTTTTTCTCTGTGTGGTGAGCAGACATGTGCCGACAGGCGGTATTCCATGCCCTACCATCCACTAGGGCATGGAGGGAGAATATAATAGTGTGCTGAGCGTAGCGACCGGAGGCCTGTCGACCGGAGGCCTGTCGACCTTCAGTGATTGACCTAATGCATGTCGACCTTCCTGTGCTTGACCACGCCCTCCACACCTGTGCCAACTGCCCCAAATGGGATTAATCAAATATGGGGTTCTGACATTTACTCTGGGAATGTACAGGGATTCTTCCTGTTTGGGCCAGGGGCTAGGATGATATTACGGTACCTACCCCTCCTTCCCCCTATTAGACCCTACAGTATGTGTACTTGCCCCTGATCTTGGGTAATCGCTTTCTCTAGTAATGTATGATATCAGGACCACCCTGATATTTGTTAGTGGAGGGCGCATATACTGTACTTATGCATGTACAGATCTCTTTTTGTATTGGTCTGCTTTTTATTTTATTTTTTGGTTTGCATACTACCTGTATATGTATACGTTTTTCCTTAATGTGGTACTTTGGGCTGTTTTGTGTCTTTTTGTGATTATTTTGTATACCTGCAGTCTTGTTGGCTAGGTTATGATTACACGTTGTTACCTTTTTCCGTAATGTGGTACTTTGGGCTGTTTTGTGTCTTTTTGTGATTATTTTGTATACCTGCAGTCTTGTTGGCTAGGTTATGATTACACTTTGTTACCTTTTTCCGTAATGTGGTACTTTGGGCTTTTTTGTATCTTTTTGTGATTATTTTGTATACCTGCAGTCTTGTTGGCTAGGTTATGATTACACTTTGTTACCTTTTTCCTTAATGTGGTACTTTGGGCTATTTTGTGTCTTTTTGTGATTATTTTGTATACCTGTAGTCTTGTTGGTTAGGTTATGATTACACTTTGTTACCTTTTTCCGTAATGTGGTACTTTGGGCTTTTTTGTATCTTTTTGTGATTATTTTGTATACCTGCAGTCTTGTTGGCTAGGTTATGATTACACTTTGTTACCTTTTTCCGTAATGTGGTACTTTGGGCTTTTTTGTATCTTTTTGTGATTGTTTTGTATACCTGCAGTCTTGTTGGCTAGGTTATGATGATTACACTCTGTTACCTTTTTTGACGTATTATATATATATATTTTTTTTGTGTATAGGTTGTAATAAAAATACAACTCTCATGCCCTTTATTCCGTATGCGCGCCCGACCGACTTCTTATTCCGCAGCAGAAATTTAAACTTTATGTCAACATATTTATTTCTAAATCTCAATATATTCTCAGAAAAGCATTCCGAAACCTTCACCAGGATTCACTTCTGCCGTGCGTGACCCTTCCAAATACTGACTATCACTTCCTTAAACAATTTTTTCTACTTGCAGCGTGAACTTTGGTGTCACTTCTGTTTCGCTGACCTATAGCCTGCGGCCAAAACTCTGCTTTGTAAAACGACACAACGTCTTTAAAAAAAAAAAAAAAATGTTACTGTGGAAAGTTTTTGCTGTCAGTCCTACGGAGAGAGGACCAGCCCCACCTCCCTGATCTGTCTCCTCCAGATTCTTCTGTTCCAGAGTGTTCTCTTCTGGTTGGGCGGGGCCTCTCCCACTGTGCTCTCCCAGCCCCTGCCCCAGCAGCAGTGCTGTCATGTAAGTTATGTCACTGCTGAGGCTGAGCCCATTCATACAGTAAGCTCTGTAACCTGAGCCTTGCTGACTCATGCTTATAGGATGAAACGTGCAAGGACGCCCCTTTCGGCTGCCCGCTCCGCCCCATACACTGGGTACCTGTTACCACCAGCTATATATAGCAGACAGCAGCTTTACAGCACATGGGAGATAGACATAGAGGAGCTCAGCAATCTTTAAGAACTCAGCGCTGCTGCTTTGCTTCACTCCTGTCACCAGAATCCTGCCCAGTATTGGTAAGACAACATCCCTAATAAAACAAACACTTTCTGTCTGTATATTGTATCCAGTGCAACTGATGTGACTGCTCCAATGTGAGAATCCTCAATGTAATATCTCCTAATGGTATCAAATTGCTATAGAGTAATGTAACACATAACAACTACGTGCTCTTGTTAGTCTGACTCCTAATAAATACGTGTTGGGTTACTATGGCTACAGCAAATGCTTACTTATTTGACAGGGGCCCTTATTCTGGATCACTCGCAAAGGCAAAGTCCTTCTCAAATGGACAGAACCATGTGCACTGCAGGTGGGGCAGATGTAACATGTGCAGAGAGAGTTAGATTTGGGTGAGTTATTTTATTTCTGTGCAGGGAAAATACTGACTGCTTTATTTTTACACTGCAATATAGATCTCACTTGGAAGTAAAACCCCACCCAAATCTAATTCTCTCTGCACAAGTTACATCTGCCCCACCTGCAGTGCACATGGTTTAGTTTATTTGAGAAGAAATTTACCTTTGCGAGTGAACCAGAATAAGGGAATGTTGGTAAATAAACTTCTATATACTGTAATTAATATATAACTTTATTGTTATTTTTTTTCTTGAATGAGTGTGAATCAAGGACAGTGGTCTGATGCAAAGAGAATGTTATTTGAACATTAGAAATCTTAAGGATTAAATAACACAGGCGATGATGTAATGGGAGTGTATAATGTCTTGTACGATTCCGTATTAAGATAGTAGTATACACAGTAACAGTCTTGCGCTTGTCTGGAATGTTGGTATTTCGGTCAGCTATTGTTAATGCACTTTGAAGCTTGTGCCAAACTGTATTGCTCTAGTATCAATGCCAGTGAGTCTTATGGGGCCCACACATTTTTGGGCATTTTCTGAGCAATCTCACTAGATCGCTTAGAAAATGTCCCTATATATCTAGTTATATGCCGGTCAGGGCCAGTGTTCTCACCGGAAAACACTGGCCCTGACATCGCTCAGCGGCACATCGCTGACATATCGATGTGTGATCTAGCATTGCTCAGAACGCTCAGCAAATCTCCCCGTGTGTAGGCCGCTTTACTACCGCAATCATTCTTAGGACCGTATCCAATTGCAAACATAGAATTTGAAGGCAGGCAAGGTCCACTTGGCCCATCTAGTCTGCCCATGGACACACACAGTTACACAATAGGGTTCATTTTTGTGGGAAGCCAGTTAACCTACCAGTATACTGTATGTTTGGAGGGAAGCGGTACATCTGTCAGAATGAACTTAGGTCTACAGTCATTAGGTCGACCCCACTAGGTCGACTGGCAGGAAGGTCGACCTGACTTAAGGTCGACATGGGCCAAGGTCGACATGACTTAAGGTCGAATTTGCATAAAGGTCGACATGAGGAAGGTCGACTGGTCATAAGGTCGACATGGGTTTTTCACTGTTTTTTAAACCGAATGTCGACACAGTCGACATGGACACAGTTGGCAATGAGAAACGGACCCTCGCTTCGCTCGCCATGCTTCGGGCACGGTGCCTCGCTGCGCTCGGCACACTATTTTATTCTCCCACCACGCCCTAGTGGATGGTAGGGCATGAAATACCGCCTGTCGGCACATGTCGGTTAAAAAAACAGTGAAAAACCCCATGTCGACCTTATGACCAGTCGACCTTCCGCATGTCGACCTTTATGCAAATTCGACCTTAAGTCATGTCGACCTTGGCCCATGTCGACCTTAAGTCAGGTCGACCTTCCTGCCAGTCGACCTAGTGGGGTCGACCTAATGACTGTAGACCTAAGTTCATTCTAATAGATGACCGCTTCCCGTTTGGAGTGTGGGAGGAAACAGGAGCACCCTGAGGAAACCTAATTAAAAGAAAATACAAACTCCACAGTTAGGCCCCTGGTGGCAACTGAACTCACAACCTCAGTACTGTGAGACAGTAATGTTAACAGTAATGGAGCCCATACACGCTCCGTTTTAAAGCTCCATTCTGTACTTATAAAGTACACATCGTATCGGATCGCATCCCTAGTGCATGCAGTGTGCATGCACTGCGATCCGATACGATGTGTACCTAGTACAAAAAGTATGTGCAGCACATACTTTTTGTACCGTACTATGTGATGCACGGGAGCGCGCATCGCATAGTACAGAACGGATGCCCTACACAACGGACCGTGTATGGGCTCCTTAAGCCTGATGCCAGCATTTATCAGGGATTTTGTTTCGCCTGCCTCAAACAGGTGAAATCCTGATTGTGGATGCAAAAGTTTGCCACTTTTTTTGCCGATCTTATGTGTTTTCATGCAAAAATGGGACCTTTTTGTCATATGAACAAATAGGGTATAATTGCATAGAGAGATGTAGTGTGGTAATGTAATTAAAAAAAAAGCAAGAAACCCCCGGGTGCAGAAATCTTAATTAAATTGCATTCCGACAAAATGCAAAAAAATTCTGTGACAGAAGATTTTTATAGTTATAAATACTTTAGTTTCTCTAGATCAGTGGTTCCCAACCCTGGTCCTCAAGTACCCCCAACAGTGCACGTTTCCCAGGTCACCCAGCAGGTGCACTTATTATTCAGACACATTTTAAAAGATCCACAGGTGGAGCTAATTATTTCACCTGTTGATGTGGAGACCTGGAAAACGTGCACTGTTAGGGGTACTTGAGGACCAGGGTAACACTATCACAGACTACACCCCCTTTGCAATTATATGCACTTTCATTTCTAAACATTTATGCTGTCACTCAAATTCACTTTCAGAACATTATTCACCAAATTACACTAGATCTCACACTCACATATATTTCCACTTCTAATGGGGCGAAGCCCCTCACGACGGTGTGAAGAGCGCCCGGAGGGCGCGATGAATCACCTAGTATATATATATATATATTGGATTGGTGTGCTGACACCTGCTCAATCAAAATTTGCAGCTGCTTAAAAGTCCACAAAGTCTCTGTTTGGACGCTGGTTCCAAGATCTAAGGAACCGCAGCTCCCTCCTTTCGTCTCAGTCCCCGTGAGACAACACCAACGGCAATCTACAATACAAAGTAAGAAGGGGCGCCAGATAGCGTAGTATTGTCAAATAAAGTATAAAATTTATTATTTAAAACTGACCTCTGTCAGTCTGGCCACGCCCCAAATGGCCTGACTGACGCTGTTCCAGAGCCAGGATACGTGAGCTTACATTGGCTGCCCTGTAGACCGCCGGAGGTAACTTGAGAACAGTGCCGCTAGCAGGAGACTGTCTTGCAGCGGTAACTGTGAAGTGACCCGTGGTCCAGAGCCTAAAAGCATTTCCTGTATTTGCCAGTGAGGATTATATTGCACCATGTGGTTTTAAGTCCACCACTGAGGACTTTTATGGTACGGCTAATATACTAGTGACAGAGGTCACTTTTAAATAATACATTTTATACTTTATTTGACAATAGTACGCTATCTGGCGCCCCTTCTTACTTTGTATTGTATATATATATATCTTTGTATCATAATATTAACAAATGTTTGCTGTTCGGAACATTTCACCTCTTAGTAAGTGGCTGCAAATAACTGTCACAGTTTCCAGACCACCCAGCAGGTGCACAGTGAGTTCACTGACGGTCATATTTTCCAGAGCACAATAGTGATGCATTGTAAGTGGAAGGTGGACGTTTTGCCACGTAACTCCGAAATGAAGCAACCAATTACAATGCCAAAATGTTTCTGCACATATACATATTATCTAGATCAGTTGTTCCCAACCCTGGTCCTCAAGTACCCCCAACAGTGCACGTTTTCCATGTCTCCACATAGAATCACAGGTGAAATAATTAGCTCCACCTGTGGATCTTTTAAAATGTGTCTGAATAATAAGTGCACCTGCCGGGTGACCTGGAAAATGTGCACTGTTGGGGGTACTTGAGGACCAGGGTTGGGAACCACTGAATTAGGACACCGGTTCTCAAAGTCCGTCCTCAGGACCCCACACAGTGCATGTTTTGCAGGTCTCCTCACAGAGTCAAGTGAAATAATTAGCTCCACCTGTAGATCTTTTAAAATGTGTCAGCCAGTAATGAGTGCACCTGTCGGGTGACCTGGAAAACGTGACCCGTGTGGGGTCCTGAGGACCGAGTTTGAGAACCACTGAATAAGGAGATTAATGACATCTAATGTATGTAGACAATTACTGAATGGGTGTTCTGTAAGATTGCATAGTATTCTCCCATGGTGTGACTTGCATTTATTACTCACTGCGATGAGCTCAGAGCTGGGCTAGTGTTGTACTGACTTGTATAAACTGCACAGTCACTGTTACTAACGTTATAGATCAGCTGAACAGCATAGTGTAAGCTCATGCACAGGATCCCTGTACCAGGGCGGACCTCCCACTTCTGGCCCATTCCGTCCGCACATCCTCTCTGCTGGTGATTTTGTTTTTGGCTATTATCTTACTGCTGCAATGGGGGCTCTTTGGCAGGTCCACCGCCCAAGTCCCACAGCCCTTTTTGAAACTGATGACTCTTGTGGCACTGGGATTAGCATTGCTGCTGGAAGGTTACTTGGCTTTAGATGGAACTGTCATTTATTTACCGCATAGATGGACTACGGTCACTGCCAACACCACTGGATCAGGGATTATGTGAATGGCCCAATCCTGGTATATGGTATAGCTCAGCTGCAGGAAGCGACCGTGCAGTACTGACCACCTAATACAGTTATGAGGCAGGAGGCATCTGTAGCAAAAAAGATGCCTCCTGTAAGTATCTGTAGGGATTTATAATGGGTGTGGATCGTATTGTCGACCTGACTTGACAGGCAACAAGGTCGACATGGATGAAGGTCGACAGGTGTCTAGATCGACAAGGGTTTAGGTCGATAAATGCGTTAGGTCGGAATGGGTCAGGTCAACAGGTCGCGAGGTCGACATGGGTTTTTTATCTAGATAGATCACCCATCAGGCCCTGACAGATCACTGTGCGCTTTGTACACATCGCTGTGCAACACTGTATGCTGAGCAATCTTGATGAGCAGTCTAGCATCGCTCGAATCGCTCAGCAAAATCTTTACGTGTGTAGGCTCCTTAAATCATCGAGTCTAAGTTTGCCGCCAGTCTCCCATTGGGTAGTAAGAGGCGAGCTTAGAAGGAGTATGCAAATCTTTATGCAGAGTCCCAGGTGATGCACAGCACTAGTCAATCCCTGGAGGAAGTAGCCAGCAGGTATATTAGGTCATAGCATGCCTGCTTATATGTGCTAACTGGTTCCTCCCTGACGTCGGCGCGTCAGCTGCTTCTGTAAATGACCTAAATTGGGCTTATTACACGGTGTGTTCATTTTAATGACTAGTTCCAGTAATGGGGAAAAAAAACTGGTGCCATATTTCAGAATTAAATAAAACACGTAAATTCCCCACGCCCCGAGTTCTGGCACCATGCCCTATACAACATAATGTATAATTATAATGCACATGCCTGATCTAGGTAGCAGGGTGCTGAGTTGTTGCACGCACGTAACTTTTATTAACAAACTAAGGGGGTCATTCAGGTTGGCTCGGTAAGCAGCGTAAATTCTCTGCTTACTGAGCGGATAAACGACGCCTGCCAGGCGAACGCCCACATCCCTATGCCAAGCGAATGGGGGTGTTTGCTGACACATCTATTTGGATGCGGCTGTACAGGCGATAAATACTTCGATGGTCACCGACCACTGAATGATTCTTCGTCAACACGCAGATAAAAGTCAGTCTGATCTGACTTGTATCTTGGCTGGAGATGGGCAAACATGCGACGTCAGTAGGCTTTGCCATGCCTGCGTTTGCATGGGGATGCACGGTTTTCTGGGTGCACCCACCAGCAGATAGTGGGCGTCCTCATGTGCCAGCCTCCTGTCCGCACTCCTTTGCGAGTGTGATAGTCGCCAAAGGCGTCCATACAGCGGCCCTGAACATGCGTATATTGGCCTATGCGCATACGAGCCACACCATTGGTCCGGGCCTCATCCAACCTGAATCAGGCCCTATGTGAAAAAAGTATGGCTGGGTGTGAATAACTACTGAACGTGCACTTTCTGCACACATACCCGTAGACATTATTTACAAACTCACCAAAGTCCTTTAGAACACGTGCGAGCACAGTCATGTGACGGGGTGCGGCTGTACTTATGTGTGCCCACTAATCATTGATAAAGGGGAAACAAACATACAGTACAGTATACGGCGGCTGAGGTGCGCAGTAACCGTATACTGATACCGGCTATCTCTGAGACGCAGCCTGGATTTTTGCACCTTTTAACAACCAATTGATAAAAAGGAAAACATCAGGGGTTACGGTGCCAAGCTTTGGGCAGTCACATGATATGCCATTATTAGCATTGTTTGTCATAATAAGTGTACACTGGTGTGGCATACTGTTGTGTGTTTACAAGTTAAACAATCTCACATACAAATATTGGGCCTGCGTACTGGTATCTGAGGTGCAGGTACAGTCCTGGTTTTGCCTTTTAAATGATTTGATGTTTTAAAATCAAAATTTGGGTCAAAGTAGTAGTAGTAGTAGTAGTACGTTTATTTATAAGGCGCTACAAGCTCTACCCTATCTGTGTGGCGTTTGCATGTTCCCATGGGCTTTCTCCAGGTGTTAAAATTTTGGTACTTGTTTCCTAGCACGGCCACAATCTTGTGGATCGTGTACCTTTAAGTTAAGGTACACGATCCACACGATGGACCCGATTTCCTTTGAAATCAGGTCCATTTTGCCGGCTAAGACACAATATCGGGGGCATCGCGTCGGTCGGGACCATTAACATTGGTCCCGACGTGACCGACGCGATGCCCCCGATTTTTCCATAGGCTTCAATGTTAAAATATTTTGTAACATTGAAATCGTGAGAAAATGTGAAAAATGTGAAATGGGCCAATATGACCCATTTCACATTATAGATGTCCCCGTCGTCACCCCACGATAGACGCCAACCCGAAGCGTGGCGAGCGCAGCGAGCCCGCGAGGGGCGGCGGTGCGCGTCCTCCGACCTTTTCATTCCCCTACTATCCACGTCGGCGTGGAGTTGAGAATAGAATAGTGTGGCGAGCCACCGAGCCCGAAGCGTGGCGAGGGGACGCGTATAACTTCACAGGTATACGCGTCCCCTCGCCACGCTTCGGGCTCGCTGCGCTCGCCACACTATTCTATTCTCAACTCCACGCCGACGTGGATAGTAGGGGAATGAAAAGGTCGGAGGACGCGCACCGCCGCCCCTCGCGGGCTCGCTGCGCTCGCCACGCTTCGGGTTGGCGTCTATCGTGGGGTGGGGTTTACGCCGTTAAATTTGGGGGGGTTGGGAATATTTTACATTGAATCCAATGTAAAATCGGGTCCCAGGGACCCAATTTACATTTCATTCAATCAAAAAATCGGGTCGGTCGCGTCGATCGCATCGCATGCGACCAAATCGCATGCGATGCGATCGACGCGATTTTTCCGACACGACCACCCCGATGTAAATCGGTGTGGCCGTGCTAGGAAACAAGTACCAAAATTTTTCCTCCCACAGACAGAAAAACATACCCATGTGTGTAGGCTGCAGAGTTTTGACAATGACTGTATAGTCTATAGAGTCCTGGGATGTTGGTGGTCAGAATTGCGACCACAAAAGGGGGGAACGCTGAAAATGATCAAGGTCCTTTACTTAGAAGGGGAGGAGCTGTGACCAGTGATGTGTGGGTGTGGCCAGTGATGCATAGGTGTGACCAATGATGCGTGGGTGTGGCCAGAGCCAAAAGAAGCTTGATTGTCTCCATAAATACATAAAAAGTAGAAAAAAAGGCATAATTTAAATAAATAAAAAAACCTAGAATTACAGTTTTTATGTTGATGGGCCTGTTCCCATGTTGTGGCCTGAAGCTGTACCGCCTCAATTTGGTTTGGTCTGTGATCTGATCGATCAGCTTATAATGGGAGGACTTGGCAAATGCAGTCAAACCGCACTAACAGGACCCAGTAATACACAGAGGAACCAATAGCCGCATTGTGTGTCAGGTATGCGACTTTTACCTCAGGTGCAGCTACCTTTTTGAGCTACTGATTCCTATTAACATTTTTTGTGAGGCCCAGAATTATTTTTAGAAACTTGTTTAACTATTTGCAACCCCTTTCAAATTCATTTGATTTCCTTTTTCTTTATATATTTGAGCAAAGACTCCATTACCTCAGATGGTGCAAAGGTGTAAAACTCGGCTCTCAGAGGCAGAGTAAATGGCATTTGTTACCAGGGGCATGGGTCATAGGTTCGACTGCATGATGTTGACATGCATTAGATCAACCACTGAAAGTCGACAGTAGGTTGACACCTGAAAAAGGTCGACAGGTTTGGAAGGTCGACACAAGCATTAGGTCGACAATGGGAAGGTCGACATGTGTCTCATCTTTTGGTCCCAACTGTCGACACAGTCGACATGGGCACCGTCTAAGTTTACCACGTACCCTCACATGGCGATTACACGCAGCTTAGCGGACGGTAGGGTTACCACCTAGGACCTTTAATTCCAGACACATGTTAATTACACAGGTTCTGTGGCAGTTTAAAATCAGGTGAAGTGGAGTCTTGAAGTCAGCCAGCCACAGAACCTGTGTAATTAATATGTGTCCGGAATTAAAGGGACTAGGTGGTAACCCTAGCGGACGGGTCTCTGAATCAGGCCCTTTGTGTCTGTGGAAGCAGGTCGGATAGAAACTGAAAAAATAGATTACCTCACATGTGTATGATTACAGAGATCCACAAAACCTCACCTGATGGGTTACTTCAGGACTGGACTTGAGAACCCCTGGTTAAGAGGAAAGTTCTAACTGAGAACTGTATAAAATAGAACACAGGTTCTCAAAATCAGTCCTCAGGACCCCACACAGTGCATGTTTTGCAGAATCACAATTATCTCCACCAATTAGCTCACAATTAGCTCCACCTGTGCATACCTCCCAATATGACCCTCTCCAGGAGGGACACGTTGCTCTATTTCTGGACTTTCCTCTTAATTAATGATTGCCAGCACCTGTTTTAAACAGGTTAATTGAGAAGAAAGGTACTTCAACACAGGTGATGGTAATCATAATTTAAGAGAAAAGTCCAGAAACAGAGCAATGTGTCCCTCCTGGAGAGGGTCATGTTGGGAGGACCTGTGGATCTTTTAAAAATGTGTCAGTGAGGAATGAGTGCACCTGGGGACCGAGTTTGAGAAACCCTGGAATAGATAGTTGAATGCTGCAATATTGTAATGGAACAGGTAACTACGTAGTTAAGTTAGGAATATTCCAGCGCACTAATAAATGACTGGGGGAGGAGCTTTATCAAAGCTTGGAATAAGAGAAACTACAAACGAATCGGTTCCGAACTGTCATTTTTTAAACCCAGCCATTAACTGGCAGGTAGAAGCTGATTGGTTAGCACGTTATCTCCCACTTTATGGAGTGTTCAGGACTTTCAGACACAATTGGGTAAGATTGTATTGAAGCATCAAAGGTCATCATAGAGTATTTTTTGCAGGAACATTGAGCATTTTATCTATAGGCATTTTCTATGTCAAACATTAATTTGCCTGATTTATGGTTGGAGGGGAGAGGTGTGAGGTGTGTCTGTGTACAATGGAACATTATCTTTACTTCACAAATGGCTCAACCTTATCACAAATACTATATCGAAATAATAAACTGATTTTTGTCACTGAATAACTCACTGTAGTGAATGTCTTGTTTAATAGAGCAATGGTTGCAAATGGTCCTCAAGGCACCCTAAAGGTACGTACACACTGGCCGATATATCGATGGACCATCGGCCAGTGTGTAACATTGATATAGCTGTAAACGGCATAGTTTACAGCTATGTCATGTCGGCTGTGCAACACAACCGATGCCCGATATTTCTAATGCTATATTGGCGCATCGTTCTGTGTGTGTGTGCAATCCACCAACCACCCTTAGGAGCCGCTGGGGATCTAGACTAGTGGTTCTCAACCTCAAGGACCCCCAACAGTGCACATTTTCCAGGTCTCCACACAGAATCACAGGTGAATTAATTAGCTCCACCTGTGATCTTTTAAATTGTGTTAGTGAATAATGAGTGCACCTTAGGGTTACCACCTAGTCCCTTTAATTCCGGACACATGTTAATTACACAGGTTCTGTGGCAGTTTAAAATCAGGTGAAGTGGAGTCTTGAAGTCAGCCAGCCACAGAACCTGTGTAATTAATATGTGTCCGGAATTAAAGGGACTAGGTGGTAACCCTAGTGCACCTGTGCAACTGCCAGGAGACCTGGAAAACGTGCACTGCTGGGGGTCCTTGAGGACAGAGGTTGAGAACCACTGATCTAGACCAGGCATTCCCAACCACGGTCCTCAAGGCACACCAACAGTGCAGGTTATAGTGATATCCAGGCTTCAGCACAGGTGGTTTAATCAGAATCCCTCAGATACTAATTAAGTCACCTGTGCTCAAGCCTGGATATCTACAAAACCTGCACTGTTGGTGTGCCTTGAGGACCGTGGTTGGGAATTGCTGATCTGGACGATGTCCCCAATATGTTGAAGCAATCTGCCGGATCGGACGACACATCATTTAGTGCATAGGTTCTCAAACTCGGTCCTCGGGACCCACAAAGTGCATGTTTTGCAGGTCTCCTCACAGAATCAAGTGAAATAATTAGCTCCACCTGTGGCTCTTTTAAAATGTGTCAATGAGTACACCTGTGCACCTGCCGGGTGATCTGGTAAAAACATGAACTGTGCGGGGACCAGTGGACCGGGTTTGAGAACCCCTGGTCCATACCTCCCAACATGACCCTTTCCAGGAGGGACACATCGCTCTGTTCCTGGACTTCCCTCTTAATGTAGGATTGCCAACACCTGTGAACAGGTTAATTGATGAGAAAGGTGTTTCAACACAGGTGATGGAAATCACACATTAAGAGGGAAGTCCAGAAACAGAGCATTGTGTACCTCCTGGAGAGGGTCATGTTGGGAGGTATGCCTGGTCTAGTGTGTTCTCAGCTTCATGTATATCCCCGCTGACAAATGTAGTGTTACGAGATTTTTCGGTTCTTGTGTAGTTTCATGGCGCTGTGCTACTTCCGGGTTGTACGCTCGCCAAACTATCTAAAATAAAGTAACTTAACTCCATGCCAACGTGGATAGTTCATACCCCCACTATCCACGTTGGCATGGAGTTGATTTTAGATAGCGTGGCGAGCGTAGAGAGCCACCGAGCCCGCAGCGTGGGTGAGCAAAGCGAGCCCCGCAAAGGGACTCAGACGCACGGCGCCATGCTGGCGCCGTGAAACTACACAAGTAACGATTTTTCCTGTATGCCCTGTTAGGGCTTATGAAGTAATGTACCCGCAAATGTTGTTAATACTGATATGATGCTGTTGGGTCTAATATGAGATAAGGAAGAGAACTGTGCAGCAAGCTGGGTGGGGTGCGATGGCTTCTTCTTATCAGTGGCCTCATTCATTACAAATCCCCAGGCCCAGCTACTGGATAGCAGAAAACAAACTATGTAGGGCTAGCGCCTTCCAACGACTTTGTGCTGGAATGTTATTATACGATCAACATATTTATTTTCCTCTCTGGGACTGTATCGGAGGTAATTATACGCAGATTCTCCTGACAGAGAATGGACTATAGAGAACCAGATACTTATACTACATGTCATTGCTTTTACTCTCCATATTTATGTCATAGTTCAGGGACTGGGCACTGCCGGGCAGGATTGGTGGTCCAGGACCAATTGAAAATATTTATGATTTTGATACATTTCTCAATCAGACATGGGTGCCATAAAAAATCTGCTGATACTCTAAAGGTGCGCATACACACACTAGGTGACTCGCGGCACCCCTGATATCATTAAGGATATCAGTGGTGCACCTGGACAAACGATATACACACTGAATGATACAGATAATGATATCGTTCAGTGATGTCACAAGGTCCCCCCACTGAGCATGCAGTCGATATGTCAATTGAGCTGCATGCACAGACGACTGGGGGGTGAAGGGGTCATTAATGTCCCATGGGAGCGTGCATCGTTAGTATCAAACACAGTGAGTGATATTTTAAATTATATTGATCAGAAACACCAAAATGACCGACATTGTTAAAAAGAAAAAAATTGGAGGTGGCTCCAGCAGTGGGACTGCAGCTCAGTTCAAAATTCAAATAGGGGAGCCAGACTTAACTGCCATTGAGTCAGATTGGAATGGCAGTTGGTGGCAGTGGGTGGTGCTTCCTTTTTTGAAATTTGAACTGCACTGCGGCCCCACATCTGGAGCCACCACTGTGTTTGACCACCCAAAAGTGGAGTGTGTCCTGGACAGAATGGGTCTGTCTTCAGGGGAAAGCCACGGCTGTGAGCCACGCCGCTTTTTCAGTACTATGAGGGTATGCCCAGCACAATGTGAGTTGCTGGCCATTCCCCTGTCCCTCTGTCTCCTGTGGATAGATGCATACCTCCCAACTTTTCTGTCCAGAAAACATGGGGTGTGGCTTATTGCAAGGGGGCGTGACCTAAAAATTGCATCATTCTTGTGAGGTCATGCCCCTGTTTTCGCCACTCTGGGGGCCTGACCAGCGGCTCTGTAAGCTGCTGACCAGCCCCCAGCCTATCTGCAGCAGGAATAGATGCTGTGCGCATGCGCACAGCATCTATTCACCAGATTGCAGAGGGGAATCCCAACTGCCCCCCACTGCGGGACACTGCCCCGGGAGGGACGCAGGAACGTTCCCAAAAACCGGGACATTCCCGCGGTATGCGGGACAGTTGGGAGATATGTAAGATGCTGTGTGTATGCATACAGCATCTATTCACTACTAGGAATAGACAGGACAGCAGGACATTACCAAAAAAGCGGGACTGTCCTGCAAATATTGGCACGGTGTGCAGGTATGTTATGGCACCATGAGTTTGGGAGCCGCTGTCATAGTTGATCTGAGGTGAGCTGCCAGAGACTGTACAATTTGTACTACCAGTGAGGAGAGATCACATCGCACCCAAATCTCAGGTACCAAAGCCTACTCATTGCCAGCTATAAACCCATGCTTCATTATACAATGTATTCAGGGAACACCTGTAGGCGCTGGAAAGGATGCTTGTTCTAGGAATGCCCTGCCCGCAGTGTTCTGTGAATTCCCGCCCGCAGTGTAAAGCATAGAGATAATAACGCACCCTATAGCATTACAGGTTCTATTCCTGAATCCCATCTGACAGCCTAAGTCAGGCATGTCCAAACTATGGCCCTCCAGCTGTTGTGAAACTACACATCCCAGCATGCCTTGATTATAGTTTTAGTATTCCCTAATAGCAAAACTGTGGCAAGGCATGATGGGACTTGCAGTTTCACAACAGCTGGAGGGCCATAGTTTGGATATGCCTGGCCTAAGTTACTCTACCGCTTCATATTTGCCCCTGCTGCAAGGGGAGCTATGCAGCAACAGCTGGACTGCAGCGTTCCTCACACACCTACTGTATCATTGCAGAACACATGGCTGGGGGAACAGATGCTCGTTACTTATCATACTGTATGCTGTACAAAACCCTGTACTGTACCGGCATGCTACAAGCAAAGTGCTATACTGCTGGACTTAAGCTTTTCGGGATTTTATTGTATCCTGTATTGTAAGTGTTTCTTCATCTTTCAAAACCCAAGCATTTCCCCTTCCATGTCCGAGGTGTCACTCTCTGCTGTGGTGCTTCTAGCACAGACTGGCCTGTATTTCAGCACTGATATGCAGACCAGACCTGTGCTAGAAGCAGCACAGCAGAGAGCGACACCCCAGTCAGGGAACAGGAACTGCACGGGTTTCGAAGGATGCAGGGTGCTAGAATGATCACTAATTGTGATGGTAACGGCAGATCCTGCATCCTACATATAAATAACTGAAACCTTTTTATATTGCAGATACTTTGGATTGAGCGAAGAGAGCAGGATGTCTGTGCCGTTAGAGGAATATACTACAAGTGAGCTCTCGCCCCTGCCTGTGGTTATTATAGGTAAGTCTGTATTACTGCAAAGGGTGGCTGCTCGCTATGCACAAACCTACACAATGCTGCTGTATTATTATAAGTATATATTTGTCCTCTATTAACCCCTCATCATCCAGTACATCTTGGCCTGATCTCCGCTTTATATACACATAGGAACAAGTTACAACCTGCATGGCATTACGTAAGCCAAGCATGCCCATTCCTGATCATGTCACTGCCAGTCTGTTTGGGAGGTAGACCGGCTGGTTCTCTCTAGCAGAGCAACGGTTTATTACTATTACGTATTCAACAGTATCTTCTTGGCAGAGATGTGGAGAATAAACATCTATTAAGTCCCAGCATATTCCCTGAGTAGCCATACACTCCTATGCTGCTATAAACTCTGGAGTGCACCAGTGTGCCTGCTCACGGCTTTAGGTATTCTGTAGCGCCGGATCTAGATCCAAGTGTTTGCAGGACTTTTTGTGCCGCAGATAATCATAGCAAGGAAGTGTTCATCTCAGCGGTGCAGTGCAGCGGAACCATGGGCTGGTTGGGACTAGGAGTAGACCACTGTTCATTGTATGGTCCATGTGATTGGCAAATCCGAGGTGGTGGCTGTCAATCATAAATTGTGTGTCCACCACCACCACATAGCCACAATTGACTTTTTTAAATTATTATAATTATTAACTTAATTATGACTACACAATTTCCTAATAGGACAGGTTTGGTTTAGGGGGGCCTTGAAATTAAATAAATCTAGGGCAGGGGTGGTCAGACTTTTCAGACATGTAATTAGCCGAGATCTGCCATTTCCTGTTCAGCGGTGGCCCATGTTCTAATTATTCATTTTGATTGGTGAATTCATATACATTTACGAGCCCATGATATCACAGCAGCTTAACAGACTGCAGTCTAAACTGTTATAGGTCAATTTATTGACACGTCTGAAAATAAAAAGAGGTGATGTTGTCCATGGTAATCACATTCTATCTATCATTTCTCTATTGCATAAGCTGAATGGTTGCTATTGCTACAGGCCATTATCTGCAGAGACTGTATCCTAATGTGTTGGGTGCTTCAGGTGTGTAAGGTAAAGCCTGACATTCTAAAAGTCATATCTGTATGGGAAATATATTTTGCATTTACAGCTTTTATCTGGAAATAGACGTTTTTAGTTTAGAGTTTCTTCCTTTGCAAATAATATAGTTCTATGCAGCCTAGAAGCTCAAGAGCGATTCATGAATGGTTTCCCTTCTTGCAGGTAATGGCCCGTCAGGGATCTGCCTATCGTACCTGTTGTCCGGTTATACTCCATATGTGAAAGAAGGAGCTGTACATCCCAACCCCATATTGCAACGCAAGCTGGAAGAGTTCCCTGAGGTTCCGATCACACAGCAGGTTAGCAGATGCCTGTGGCTCACACAGAACCTTATGGTCATGTTCTGCAGCCAATCACAGACTCATTGTTGAGATATAATGTGCAGCCCTTGCTTGAAGCTCTCTAGACTCGCAGGGCCATGGGCAGCTGCCCAGTTTGCCTATACGTTAATATGGCCCTCAGAACTAGCCGCCTACTGTGCTTCAGGCTTTCACAGTTGTAGACCGCACAGCTACCTACTTGGAAGTGCACAATTAAATCCATGGGCGATTAAGAAAGCATCAGGGACAAAGCCAGTAGAGTCTAGCTTAGCACCACCATTACATAATGCCAGAGAGTCTCACGGTTATGTGTATTATTTATTTCATAGGATTTGGAGTACCTATCCGAGGGTTTGGAGGGTCGCTCCCACAGCCCAGCTGCTCTCCTGTTTGATACGCTGCTCAGACCAGACACTGACTTTATTGGAGATGTGGATTCTGTATTGAGCTGGACTTTGAGACCGGAACGAGCCATTCCCCACCTGGTGCTGGGACATGGACCAATAGGGGGGGCATGGAATGTAAGTATCTTCCACAGAGAACAATTTATTGTGTGCTCAACCAATAACATACAGTAGCATGTGGGATGCAGGTCCGTAGAGGTGAAACAGTAGGTGGTTATTGTAGGGATCAACATGGATTCAAAGCAGAGATTTGTGTACAGAGAACCACTATACCCACTACCACTAGCTGTATAAAACTGCGGAACCACATGGAACAAGTTACAACATATCATTAGTTCATGTCGTGAGCTGGTAGTAGGGATGGCCATCGACCATCGATGATATGAAATCATCGATGGTTCATGGCCGATGTCGAATAGTTTTGCAATCGATGGGGGAGAACCAGATAGTTTCCCTCCATCGATGGAACAGCAAAACAATGTTTTGCCTTTTTTTTTTTTTTTTTTTTAATGCCGGGACACAGAGCATAGCTCTGCCCCCTGACACCCGCGAAGCCCCGCCCCCGTTTTTTCATTGGCCCACAGGCCAATCAAACACAATGGATGACCATTGATATGTAAAAATATCGATGGTCATCCATTGCATAGTTTAGCACTATCGATGGCCTGTTGCAGAATTGCCATCGATGTCAACCAACGTTGGCAATGGCAACGATGGCCATCCCTAGCTGGTAGTATATCCTAGCGACTAGAGAGGTTGGGCGTCGGCTTAATCCGGATTTACTCGGTTCCCAAAGCAGGATCTTATTGGCTATCGGCTGTCACATGTTTTCAATAGCCAATGAGATCCCGCTTTGAGAACCGAGTGAATCTGGATAAAACTTAACCCGCACATCTCTACTAGCGACAAACGCAGACGGTGGAGGAACTTGTGGCTGGTGAGCCAGGTGCAAAAATATAATTTGGGCATACAGTACCTCCTCCACCCCTGGTATGTTGCTCTATGCTCTGGTGATTATAGCACACTTTGGTCTGTGTCTCATCGGTGAGTTACAGACCAGAGTTTGCTAAAAAGCACGAGAGCAGAGAGTGACACCCCAGGTGAGAGAGAGGAACTGCACGAGGTGTGACTGGTGCTGGGGACTAGAATGAACGTTAGACTATAATACACAGGATTGCAGATTGAGTGTAACACTGTGATTAGTGACAGACTTCTAACAAGCGTTATTGATATTTGTATTGCAGGCCATTGAGGGGTCAATGATAACTCTTAGCCGTGGAGACTGGATGGGGCTCCCAGATTTATCTTTTAAAGACTGGATGAGAATGAAAAGAAGGTAAGAAAAGGAATGTCCGGATACCACTATATGAACCGTATTATATTCTGTAATGGGCATCTTCACACATAGCCACACTCCAACCCTCACAGATTTCCTGTACGCCTCTAGGAGTACGGTAGCTGGGTTGACCAATATTCGGTCAACACCCTTAGTTCAACAGGCTATAGGTCGACACCTATAAAAGGTTGACATGGACATAAAGTATGGAATTTTAGGTTGACATGCCAAAGGCCGACAGACTAGATGGGCCAAGTGATTCTTATCTGCCATCAAATTCAATGTTTTTATGATATGAAAAAGGTCACCATGGTTTTTAAAAAAACAACAACAAAAAAGTCAACAGAAGTTGACCCACTTTGGAGTCAGGACCCACAGTTTGAGAACCGCTGTGATAGATATTGTAATGTGTTTGTTATGGTGCAGCCTAACCAATGCGTTTCTGGTTCTTCTAGAAAACGTACCAAACAGGTTTACTGTTTTATACACAAACGCAGACAATACAAACAGAAAGCGTTACTTTGAATATTAATCGGCCGACAACAGAGATTATCTTCTGATGTATTGTATATCTGCATTTATGCCATACTTGCCTGCCGGGGGCTCCTGATTTTAAGGGTAGACCCCTGTATCCCCAGAAAAGTAGTCGGCTCTCCCGCATCATTCCCTCTTCCTGGTGAAGCTGGCAGGATTGTATGTTACTCACTGGTAATCATGGGATCTGTGGGGGATGGGGTTGAGCTCACAACCATAGGTTCCTTAAAATGTTCAGCTACGTCTGCTGATCTTGTGAGACGGGAGCTGAACTCATGTACCCATGCGATTGGTAGTAAGAGAAAGCTAGATAGGAACAGGCTCTCAGTAAATACTAGATCCACTTAGCAGACTGCAAGGCGTTCCAATGCAGGGGAGCCCTGATATTTGGGAGGAAGTTGTGGAAATTTTACTAATTAACTATGTTAATTTTTTTTTTCTTCTAGGAACCTTAGAAACGACAGGTCCACGGCAGGTGACATCCTGAACTATTACCAGTACTTTGTAAAGCACAAAAGGCTTGAGAACAATTTTGCGTCTGGCGTAGTGGTCACCTCTGTTGTGAAAGTGAGCAATGATGTGGACCATTCCCCTGACCGTGAGATGATCTTATGTCCCGATAAACTCTTCAGAGTAAGTGGATTTGTCAAAGATGACTCTGGCCCCAAGAAAAACTTCTGTCTCTATGCAGAGAATGTGGTACTGGCTACGGGGACTTACGATAGCCCATCATTGTTGGGTATCCAAGGTGAAGATCTTCCCTTTGTGTCACACCAGATTTCTGCCCTTGAGGAGGCAGTGAAAGCTAAAAGGGTTGACCAAGACTCTGATCCAGTGCTAATCATTGGGGCAGGATTGACTGCTGCAGATGCTATCTTGCTGGCCCACCACTATAATATTCCTGTGATCCATGCATTCAGAAGACGCGTTAATGATCCAGCACTGATCTTCAATCAGTTACCACAGGTCATGTACCCAGAGTACCATAAAGTCCATCAAATGATGAAGGAGAAATCCATCTTTCAAGGTGGACCCTACAAGGGCTACGTCAGCTTTCCTGAGCACCATGCGGTTTGCTTCAATGATGATAAGAAGTGCATCTTTAGAGACCAGCACGGGCAACATAAAGCGTTCAAAGTCTCCATGACTCTTGTTCTAATTGGTTCCAACCCCAACTTGTCCTTTCTTCCGCAAAGTGGCACCCATCTGACTGTTGACAATCAACACCCGGTTAGCTCCAAAAGAAACCCTCTTGATATTGATCCATTTAGCTATGAGTGCGTTCAAGAAAAGGGACTTTATGCAGTTGGGCCTCTAGCCGGTGACTATTTTGTACGCTTTGTTCAAGGAGGAGCTTTGGCTGTTGCCAGCTCACTGCTAAAATCTCAGAAGAAGCCTCCATAACGAATGTAACCTACCGTAGTATCTTATAGAAGTATCCTAGACCTTCATGATACAGATGGGATATCTCCGCCAACTTGACAATAGCAAATATATTTTGGCATCATTCCATCTCCAAGGAAGCAGTACCGTAACGGGTGCTTCACCCACCCCCAGGCTGTCCTGCTCAGTGAGGCCACCCCAACTGTGCAGTCCTCCATGCAGCCCTTTGAGGAAGACCTAGGGAGTAAAGGCAATAGCCTGCAACTTGCAGGTGTCAGCAGGACACCTGCGGGTCTGGAACATGTTTTAAAGGGGCAATCATTTAAAAAGGCTAAACCAAGCAACCACTTAATAAGATTGCCCAGGCTCGTCGGGATCTCGCAGATGTCTGTAAGTGGCAGACTGTTACATTTACCCACTAGGCTTTCTGATGAGTGGTTTGTATGTACATAATCTGCCATTTCTGATGTGTGGATTTGTGGCAGTTACCAATATACAAAGCATGGGCCTGATTCAGTTGCAACAAAGCATACAAATGAGTAAAACCATGCTGTACTGCAGGTGGGGCAGATATAACATGAAGAGAGTTAAGCTGCGTACACACTGGATGATACATTGGGTGTTCAATTAAACGTGCGACATATAGCTGGGTCATCGGTATGTCTCTTAACGGCATCGTTTTCAGACATATTGCATCAGCAATTTGAGAGTGTTCAAACTGAAACCTACAGTAAATTGCAGTGCAAAAATAAAGCTGTCAAACATTTGTGGGCAACATGCAAAAGTAGCCAGTATTTACCCTGCACAGAAAAATGATAACCTACCCAAATATAAACCTCTCTGCACATATTATACCAGCCTCACCTGCAGTGCAGCTGTGTGTGCCTTTCTGCTTCGCTTGCAACTCTGAATAAGGCCCTGTGTTTATGAAAAGGGCCGTTGTATGTACAAATATACTTAGTGCATAGATCCTCTTTCAATACATAATATACGTTCTTCCTTCTCCTGCACTAAAGACAATATAATATTTTGTTTGTCTTCACATATATGTATGGCTACCCAACTAAAAAACAGGATTATGATTATCTAAGATGATATGGAAATTTGTTAAGGGGCCTACACACGGAGCGATATGCTGAGCATTCTGAGAGATGCTAGAACGCTCAGCAAGATCACTCGGCACACAGCGATATATCAGCACTGTCAGCTGAGCGATCTATCAGGGCTCCACTGAGAACATTGCCCCCTACACACAGAGCGATATACGGGTATTTTCTTAGCGGACTCTAGAAAATGCCTCTAAATCACTACGTGTGTAGGCCCCATTAGGGTTAAAATATAAATGTGTAACAAGCTTAATAGAACGTGAGATATTGCACTTTGTATATACTGTACATTGCCTGGGTGAGTACAAAGCCTTATCCTGACAACGGGCTTCTCGAATCTTCGTGAGAAAGAGGAAATCCTTATGGGGACTTTACATAGACTTTACATACAAAACAGAATGATTGAAGTTAAACTTGATGAATTGCTGGATTCAATGCAAATGGTTTGTTTGTTTTTCCCTAAATAATATATAAAAATGTGAAACTGCTAATATATTTTTATACATAATATTAATGTTTTTTTTTATATTTGTTGTATTTTAATATTTTTTTATACTTGTAAATAAACATTTATAAATAACATTTTTTACAAAGTGATATAAATGCTTTCTATATTGAAAATCATTTAATAAAATAATAATAAAAAAAGGCGAATTATCCTTTTTGTGTGTGTGTGGGGGGGGGGGGGGGAAGAAAACAATGGATCATGTGACAAGTGGGAAGCGTCTATCACAGGACTGGGCAACACCGGCCCTCCACATGTTGATGAACTACACATCCCAGCATGCCTTGCATCAGTTTCAGCATGGCCACATAGCAAAACTAATGCAAAACATCCTGGGATGTGTAGTTCATTAACATCTGGAGGGCCGGTGTTGCCCAGCCCTGGTCTATCACTTCAAAAGCAGAGTCACATCAGGGTCCGAGTTATACAGAGGTGCGGAATGCCGGCTGATCTCTGATGGGTTTTTTAAGGTAAACATTGGCAAGGCAAAACCGTGCTTTGTCCTGTAAATGATTGCTGCTATAAAAAAACATATGTAATGCTAATATATAAATATATATATATATTTTTTTATATATAAAAAAATTATAAAAAAAGGAAACTTATAAATGACAGAAATAATTCAATAATCAATGATTCATTAGTGACCAGTGGCTATTGTTAGATGACATACGATGGCATTGCCAATACTGGCATAGCCGTCAGATGTCACTAAACTATAATATTCTGTTCTTCATCTTTGAAGAAATATATTCAAAGGATTGTGTTCATTCAATCCTTTCGGATCGATAGTGTTTAATCGAGCAATCCATCTTGCCTCGAGTTTCTTTTTTTATTGGTGTAAGTTTCCTTTAATTCACATACTTTATGCAAGTTTGTCTTGTATAAAAAATGTTGTTTTTGTGTGTTTTTAAAAAAATAGCGGTCAGTGAATGCCCCCAGATCAATCACCTAACACCTGTCCGATTTCTAATATCTAGACATAACGCTGCTATGCGTTCCAATAGCTTGGAAGGCTGGAACACACAGCCATCTTTTCCAGGAAGCCGGATGACATAGACGGGTAAAAGCCGTCTATGATAGGCTCTGTAAAACTATTGGTGTGACGCGCAGGCTGAGCGCGCACCCTACATCCCGGCTTACATGTGTGGAACGCATACCCGGAAGTATGCGTTCCAAGTGCGCACTGCCCCGGCTGATAGGACGGTGCTTTAAGCACCTAAAAGCCGCAATGTTCCTAAAGGTGAGCGCATGATTGTAATTAAATATAGAAGTGATTACTAGAGAGATGACTGTATCTTAAAGCATTATCCTGTGATAGATTGATTGTGGCCAATGGCGGCCATTCCTTTACAGGTGTACGAAGGTGAGGTGATCAGGGAGGTATTTAAGGGCTGCAACATACATGTGTCAGTATTACTCTGCCTGCCTGTGTTTTGCCTGTGGATACATATGAGCTGTCTTGACAAAGGCCCCTAGAGGGTCGAAACGTCGACAATATTTCAATACAAATAAACAAGAGCTGACTGTGACTGCAATGGTGAGTGCCCTGGCTTTTTATTAAGCACTTGTGGATATTTTTGGTCGTCCGGACAGGATTACTTTAAGGTGCACCCCAGTATATCCAACTCCCCTGGATGTGAGTGCGGGATTCTCTGCCTATGGATGTGGACCCAGCATGCATTGTGTCCATTTATTCTGCACCCATCGATCATGTGCTGATATATCATACTATTCATTTGCTGGACTAATGGCTACAACAGGCGGTTATTACTGATACATGGGTTTTTAGTACAGTTTTTAATATTGTCCATTTATTTCTAATTTGTGGTTTATTACTAATTGACCAGTGGCTATAGGTTTCTTTCTACTTTGTATATCCAAAACGAGTGATTATTACCATCTATGCCCAGTGCCGGACTATAGATTTCTTAGGGTTAAGTGGTAGTTGTCATAATGGTTTGCCTTATATGAGAGATAGGTGTAAGCAGGATTGTCAGACTCTATCTAACGTTGGTTGTTAAAATCTGCCTTAGTATCGTTGTCTATACAGATTAGTCATTGATACATCTGTTTGTACCCTATGGGATATCTAGCTAAATAGGGCACACTAGTACCTATTATTCTGTGCTATAACCTACTGGTATAATTACTGCTGGAAAACAGGGGTGTAGACTGCTCAAGGTTACTGTGACCGGGTAGCCGTGATTTGTGTGTGTGTATGTGTATGTACAATATATACATCTAAGTATGACACAATCTGGGGTCAATATCATAGATGATGCCTTGTTGACGGCAGCACAGAATACTTTTATTTCGCTCACAGACGATGATGCGGATAAAATATACTTTGATCAGATTGAATTTAAAGACCTACCAGCAGAAACTTCTAGTGATCTGTACCATAAACTACTACGTCTATGCAAGCGAGAAACTGACCTACTATTACACGGTCAGTTTCTCAGCGAATACCACAGGAACAAAAAGATACCTAGAGGTTTTAGGGTACAAAACGTGCCAACCCTTCGACGCAATAATCCGTCTTTTTGCTCCAAGTGGTGCGGAGTATTGAATAAATGCTCCGCAGACTTGATATTACTAGTAATTGAAGAGGTGGGAAGTGACCTGAAGAAGGTTCGCTCAGAGTTGGAGAGCTTTAAAACATCATACCTTAAAAAACTATCGGCCGATAAGAGTGAGCCGTGGCTACAGAAACTAAAAGCTCAAATTGAGACTTATCACCAAGAACTAGTCCAATTTAAACGTAAAAAACTCGACACCGTAAACAACGACTATAAAAACCATCAGGTGTACCGGTGGCTCATAGGTGATTCCACAGATAATCGTGGACGGCGCCCACCGAGACCACGTCACTATAGACAACCGTTCAATGAACGTACAACCTCATCTGAGGGTGATACATCAGATAGCTCTACCACTCGGAGACGACCTTTTTTAAGTCAGGGTCCATCCAGCAACCCCCCCCTACCGCCAAGAAAACGTACAAGGAAACACCAAAGGAGGGGCGGTTGGAAGAACAAGATACCCTCGGGACAAAAAACAGACATGATCTTTAATCTATCATCATACAGATTGAGTAATGATGAACATAAGGTTCTCTCACTCGGTCTGTCCTTTATACCCACAACCCCACATGATCATTTTTTATGGACAGTGGATCATTATAAGTTTTGCCGAAAATTAAGGCTCAGAGAGCATTTCTCTGACACGAATGAGACTACAGTGATACCTAGACCTTGCAGTAGACCCAGTACATATGATCCAGTGTCCAGAAATGCCAGTATAAGCACATTCTCCAGAATGGCCCTCACCGAGGGTTCTAAAATTGATAAGGCCAAGCCCCGATATTACAATCTAACCTTGGCAGAGAGACACGCACTGAAGGCCCTTAAGGACAACAATAATATCGTAATACGTCCCGCTGATAAAGGCGGGGCGATAGTCCTGCAAGATTGGGCCCAATATGATGCCGAAGTCCTGAGGCAGTTGGGTGATACCCAAACATACACGCATCTTAGACAGAACCCTACAAAGGTGACTAAAAATCTTGTGGATAACCTCTTGACTACAGGTTTGAACGCGGGTTGGATAGACAAAAAGACCTTTCTATATCTAACTGTGGATTATCCGATTGTGCCCATAATTTATATGCTACCAAAGATCCACAAGCGGTTGGAGGACCCACCCGGGTGGCCCATCATATCCGCCACGGGTTCACTCCTCCAGCCACTTGCGGTATATGTTGATCAGTTTCTCCAACCCCTTGTCAAGGAGATCCCCAGTTATTTGAGGGACACCGGTGATTTTCTTGATAAGGTCATGGATAGTGGTGAACTCCCGAATGATATTTGGTTGTGCACAATGGACGTTCAGTCCTTGTACACGATAATTCCCCATCAACAGGGAATGGATACACTATGTGCGAGCCTAGTCCAGGCAAGACATGTGGATCCACCAGTTGAATTCCTGGTGAATCTGGTGCAACTGATATTAACAAAAAATTTCTTTATGTACGGGGCAGAGTTCTATGAACAAAAAAATGGGACCGCCATGGGCTCGAATATAGCGCCATCTTACGCTAATTTATATATGGCGGCGTTTGAGCATACATACATCTATCCCAGATATGGCCAGTACCTGCTCCGTTACTACAGATATATTGATGATATCTTTATCTTATGGTCCGGCACTGAGGCTTTATTTCTCCAAATGGTTTTACAACTAAATGATCTTGATGAGCCAGTGAAGTTCACCCACAACATTAATAAAGATACAATAGAGTTCCTTGACGTTAAACTCTACAAGGATGGACACAAACTGGGCTCCACTCTCTTTAAAAAAGAGACTGATCGTAACACTTTTTTACATGCGCATAGCCAACATCCAGCACTCTTAAAAGAGAACTTGCCGATATCCCAGTTCCTGCGGGTGTTACGAATTAATTCGTCAAGGGAGAAAGCAACAGCACAACTTGAAGAAATGCGCATACGATTTCTGGAGAGAGGACATTCACCACATAATGTTGATCGCTGTCTAAAAAAGGCAATTAAAAAATTTGAGGGCACCACACAGTCACAGTCAGTAAGGACAAAACAAAACAGAATGGTCCATGTCCCTACATATGACCATACGTCTGGATCTACTAAGTCCACATACAAAAAACTGTGGCCAATAATAGGCACTGACCCAGCACTATCATTGGACCCAAGGGTACCGCCAATGGATGCATACAAACGGGGCCCAAACATTCGTCAGATGCTGATGAGGCCAACTATGAACCCATCCTTAAAAACCAACACCTGGCTAACCAGTGGAAAAGTAGGATGCTTCAAGTGCCCAACCTGTATCACCTGCAGATCAATGAATACTGGGGCCACATTTCCACACCCACATGGAGGCCAAAAAAATTCGGATTTAGAAAAAGTTGGTTTGCACCATGGATTTTGTCATCTATATCTTAATTTGCCCTTGTGGACTCTACTACACTGGGCTCACGACGAGGTGCTTTCGTGAACGTATGGCAAACCATAGGACATCTATCAAGGCTGCACTGACTACGGGCAGCACGGACAAACCGGTTGCCAGACACTTTTTGCAACATGGACATCAGGTATCTACCCTACGCTGCATGTTAATAGACCATGTGCCAAGAAATCCCAGAGGTGGGAACCGGGAATTACAGCTTAAGAAACTCGAGGCAAGATGGATTGCTCGATTAAACACTATCGATCCGAAAGGATTGAATGAACACAATCCTTTGAATATATTTCTTCAAAGATGAAGAACAGAATATTATAGTTTAGTGACATCTGACGGCTATGCCAGTATTGGCAATGCCATCGTATGTCATCTAACAATAGCCACTGGTCACTAATGAATCATTGATTAATGAATTATTTCTGTCATTTATAAGTTTCCTTTTTTTATAATTTTTTTATTGGTGTAAGTTTCCTTTAATTCACATACTTTATGCAAGTTTGTCTTGTATAAAAAATGTTGTTTTTGTTTTTATGTGTTTTTAAAAAAATAGCGGTCAGTGAATGCCCCCAGATCAATCACCTAACACCTGTCCGATTTCTAATATCTAGACATAACGCTGCTATGCGTTCCAATAGCTTGGAAGGCTGGAACGCACAGCCATCTTTTCCAGGAAGCCGGATGACATAGACGGGTAAAAGTCGTCTATGATAGGCTCTGTAAAACTATTGGTGTGACGCGCAGGCTGAGCGCGCACCCTACATCCCGGCTTACATGTGTGGAATGCATACCCGGAAGTATGCGTTCCAAGTGCGCACTGCCCCGGCTGATAGGACGGTGCTTTAAGCACCTAAAAGCCGCAATGTTCCTAAAGGTGAGCGCATGATTGTAATTAAATATAGAAGTGATTACTAGAGAGATGACTGTATCTTAAAGCATTATCCTGTGATAGATTGATTGTGGCCAATGGCGGCCATTCCTTTACAGGTGTACGAAGGTGAGGTGATCAGGGAGGGTATTTAAGGGCTGCAACATACATGTGTCAGTATTACTCTGCCTGCCTGTGTTTTGCCTGTGGATACATATGAGCTGTCTTGACAAAGGCCCCTAGAGGGTCGAAACGTCGACAATATTTCAATACAAATAAACAAGAGCTGACTGTGACTGCAATGGTGAGTGCCCTGGCTTTTTATTAAGTACTTGTGGATATATATATATATAATATATATATATATATATATATATATATATATATATATATATATATATATAGCCAGCCACATATGTGTTTGGTCATAGTCCCAGAAACACACATACACTTTGCAGACTTTAGAAATAAATGAATAACATTATATTACACATAATAAACTTTTGGCTGGCCAGACTGGCATTGTGATTGCACGTGTTTGATCAGAGGTTTTTTTTTTATGACCTTCAGTAATCCCGTCTACCCCCATTTGTTACCCATTCCAGGCTATATAGCCTCCTGTACCCCTCAAATGTATCTGGGAAAATTGGAAACATAAGTCCTACGTCAATGGCTGGAGTGCTGTAAGGCAGGGAAGGGATGGGGGTACAAATGCCAATGATGCTTAGTTTGGAGCCTCTCATTGGCAGATTTTAATGCAGAAACTGCCCAGGAAACAGGGGTATCAAAGCAGTGGTCTAGATTCCTGTGGGCCAGATGCAGTAAGCTTCAAAAGTGATAAACCACCAGCCAATCAGCTCCTTTTCAAATACAGTCTGTGAAATGGCAGGTAGGGGCTGATTTGTTGTTTATCACTCTACATTTTATCACATTTGAAGCTTGGTGCATCTGGCCCTATATAAGGTTCCATTCCTGAGTACAGGTAAGGAAAGAGGAAGGTGACTGTATTGGCCAACACCCCCTTTCTTTTATCACCTGCAGGACAGCCTAAAGGCCCCCATACATTAGTCCGACTTCCCCCTGCAGCTCCCCGGGAGGGGGACACATGATTAGGCACTGATGTGCCAAGTTTTGCAAATGATACATCGCATGCGATGTATCATTTGCAACTCCTGGGGAGCTACAAGGTGGAGGGAGCAGGGGGGGCAAGGGACATCCAGGTGGCGGGTGGAGGACGCTGCGAGGTAGCTGAGGGGCGCTGCTAGTAGCCCAGAGGCAGTGGACGCTGCGGGGGACACATGCGGCAGTAACGTAGAGGCGGGCAGGGGGAGCCGGGAGCTGTCAGCGCTGGAGAAAAAAAAAGCCCATACAATAAATGGACAGCCTGTGATTGGCTGAGCGCTCTCTCAGCCATTTGCTGACTGGCTGAGAGAGCGCTCAGCCAATCACAGGCTGCCCATTCATTGTATGGGCTTTTTTTTTTTCTCCAGCGCTGACAGCTCCCGGCTCCCCCTGCCCGCCTCTACGTTACTGCCGCCTGTGTCCCCCGCAGCGTCCGCTGCCTCTGCGTTACTAGAAGCGCCCCCCCCCCCTGCTCCCTCCACCGGACGGAGCATTGACAGCTCCCTGCTCCGGATCCCCCTGCCCATCTCCCTCGCCAGCATCCGCCGCCTGTGTCCCCTGCCCGGCTGCACATAAGATTTAGCAAATCTTATGTGAAGCCGTTCCGACCTCCCGACTCTGACCCGATGTGTGCACGGGACCGCGCATTGGGTCGGACCCGGTGTCTATACCTGCGATTTGGCCCAATTTCACTGCCCGATCCATCTGAATCGGGTGAAATGGGGACTAAATCGCATAGTGTATGGGGGCCTTAACTACAAGATTCTAAAAACAAAGTATGACAACAACGGCTCCAACTACAGCGCCACCTGCTGTCTCTCTAGTACATTTTTTCAAGTATTACTCCATCTGCAACTATTGCTATACTGCAACACCTTGGGATGCACACGGCTTGTTGACAAATAGCATGTGACCCTGTAGGCAGGCTGCTCCACAATCTGTGTTTCCCAGAATGCTTATTGACAATTTAAATTTAACCCCTTGAGTGGTATGCCCGACGGGCTGTCCCGGAAAATTTCCGGCCATACCACAAAAATGAAATAGGTACGCACCAGTGATGTCCAGGTGTGCACCACTGGCGCAGCACCTCTAGAGCCCCCCTCCCCAACCACCCCCCCCCCCCCTCCATCACCTGTGCTCCGGCGATCACACGCCGGAGCTCTTCTAACACCGCTCCCCCCGGCTGCCGCCATACTTTTAGTAGCAGTGACGTTGGCGGCAGGCTTGGGGATCTTCGGGGGGACTCGGGAGCACTCAGGCACCCGAGTCCTCCCGAGCCGCCGCGAACATCCACCAGCCTGCCGCAGACGTCACTGCTGAATGTGACAGGCCAGCGGCTAAGGCAGCAGGGACACTAGCGGCAGCAGGGAAGCTGTGAGGGAGGGGGGCTTCCCACTATGGTTGGTTTTGCTGGGGCAGGACAAACCTGCCCTGGTAGGTTTGCCCTGCCCCAGCAAAACCTACCACTCAAGGGGTTAACAGGCACACTACATCTCCAAACATCTTTATTTCGCAGCTGAGCCTGTTCTTAGTAGTTTGGGATGTTTCTCCTAAGATAGAAGCTTTGTATTGGGCAACCTAACCATCTATTGGGTAGATTATCTAAGTGGCGCGTTGACAATCTAGGTATTTCTCAGGAACGATTGTATTCTGTATCTTTATTAAAGCCAATTCTGCTGCATTCCTGCCAACAATTCAGTTTAGAAGAGAATAGAAAATTGATTGATTGTTAGGGAACTCCAGCACAATTGTGTGAAACCCCTAGAGCTAGCAAGAGGGTCTTCTGCAGATGGTGTGGGGGTGACTAAAATAATTAGTATTGTCTGCTATTGGCCCATTACATAGCTGCCAAAGCATGATGCCACTTGGAGATACTCAACACATTTAAAGGGACCACTGATTAGTCAGAGCAAGGGAGCTGCCATGCTCTGACTAATGAAAATAGCCCCATTCGTTTCTCTGAGAACATTCTGGGGGGTATTCAATCCCAGGTCACGAATGTCGACCCGTCCCAACAGCCGTGACCCTGGCCCGTTTTCGTTTTGATCGATCGCATATCGCCAGGCGGGATTCAATGTCCCGCCTGGTGATTGGCGAAAAGGGGGCGTGTCTGCCTAAACGGTGGATTGTCCAGATACAGCCGTTATCGACAAAACGGGCCCGACAGCTTTTAAAGTCGGGCCCATTCTGACGATCTGCTGTCAGGAATAGCGGCTGGGATTGAATACCGCCCTTATACCCCTTTCAGACAGAAAAAAAGACCCGGGAATTTCCCTGCTCTTGCCGTGTCGACCCGGGTTTTTCTTCTGTCTGAAAGGGTCAACACGGGTCTAAAGTTCCGGGACTTCGACCCAGGTATTTACCTGGGTTTTTCCCGGGTCTGTATTCCAAAAACCCGGGTCGCCGGCTGTCTGAAAGGAAACGACCCGGGTTTTTGGGATTATTACACATTGTTAGGCACTGATTGGCTCTCCTGGTGGGGTGCTGGCTGATTGGTTGTGAGGATAGGCTTCTCTGATTGGCTGGGAGGGCATGGCAATGGAGCTGGCCTCTGAGGTCATTAGGGAGCTGAAAAAAGTATAGCATGGCCCACTGGTAGAAGCAAGAGGTGAGAGCTGCTGGCAGTGAGAGGGGAGGAGGATATCGGCAGATGACTGGGACAGTCAAAGATGCCACAGTGTACTCAAACATTGCAAATATACTGACAGCCATGTGAGGTAACATGTACCTTCCAGTATATAAAAACAATAACACTTGTTTACAACATATCCTTGTGTCATGCCATGGTTAATGCAATGCAGTGAGCAGTCACCACCCACTTTTGATGACCTCATCTCTGTGTGCCTTTAAAACTGTCCTATTCTTATGACACACAGAGTTTTGCAGGAAAAATCCGGCTTCTGTGTGAAAGGGGTCGACACGGGAAATACCCGGGTTTTTGCTCCTGTGTGAAAGGGGGTCAGCCCCTTGCTGCCTAGTTGTACCCGGGTTTTTGTATCCGGGAAATACCTGGGTTTTTGGGATTTTTCTGTCTGAAAGGGGTATTAGAGTATTATTGCCCATCTGACAAAAACTCATGGAAAATGGTAGAGTTGTTTTAAGAGGTATTCTCATCCCCAGTATGTCATACAAAGTGCCGAGGCTTACTAGCGGATGTACAGCACGAGGAGAGGGATAGTCCTTTATATAACGTGTAACTTTAAATATGCCTTATGGCAGGCATACCATTGTACAGTACAGTACATCCGTATGCCACTTACAGTTTCACAAGTTGACTTATTTCTGCTGATGGCGTGTCTACAGCCTGTGTGCTTATGTAGCACCTGTTTTTAACAGGGCCGGATTATAATGGGGGCACAAGGGGTCAGTGCCCCTGGGCCCCCTCTAGCTAGGGGCCCCCTGTGGTTGGCATGTATTTTTAAAAAAATATATATATATTTTTTTTAGTTAAAGGTTTTGTGCATGGGAGTGAGGTAGTGCTGCAGCTTCACCTATCTGCCAATGTGACAATGATTAATGGTGCTGAGCATTGGGAGCCAAGTGTGCAGTGCATTACTGGGAGTTGACTAAGTCCAATGACACTTTGCACCAGAGGGCAGAGGCTGAGACGTTTGTGCTGAGCTCTGATTGGTGGAGCTCATTACATGCTTCTCAGGTCCATGGATAACAGCAGCAACAGCCTAGTCATGGGAGGGTTTTTAATCCGAGGCAGCACTGGGACTGTGAGGTCTCCTACAGAGTAAGGTGCAGAGGGACAAACACAGGCTTTTCATGTAGTATGTATGTATGTATATATGTGTGTGTGTATATATATATATATATATCCCCTGAAGTTACCCATTGACCAAGTTTATACTGCCTTTACTCTGTGTTTTGACAGTGTAATATTCCCCCATGCAGTTTGCGGCCAGTAATGACAAGTGCAAGGGGGCCCCCATGTCTAAAGTGCCCCGGGCCCCCCGAAGGCTTAATCTGGCACTGGTTTTTAACATGACCATGTAACTTGAAATACATAAATGCAAATGAAAGGTGCACATGTGCAGGTGCGCCTAGGCTCACATACAGTATGCATAAGGCGCGTTTACGTGCAACTTTAATAAGGCGGTCGGTAGGTATTCCTTGCTTGACAAAGATTCCTGCAAGACTGAAATATCGCACTTAAAAGAATACATCTTCAATTACAATATGGCGGAACTTGTGGGCTTAGATAGATGCAAAAATATAATTTGGGCCCCATTCCTCCACCCCAACCCAAATTCACAGTATGCAACATAGCAGTGGGTGACGGGAAGGCAGAGAGTGACAGGGAAAGACAGTGGGTGATGGGATAGGCAATGTGTGACAGGGGCAGCAGTGGGCCCCTTAGTTTTCAGGAACCCCTGTGCACCGCACCAATGGTAGTTCCGCCTCTGATCTCTCTTGATGCAGGTTAACATACATAATACACATAATGGGGGTTTAAAAACAGGATCTGTTGACAGATGACATTACTGTGTAAGTTACACATGGAGTGAAAGTCGTTACACGCTGCTGTAAATTTTATTTCTACATGGGCTACATAGCGCTGAATGGGAAAGAGAGCCAAATATTCCTGTTACCACAAAGCAGCTGCACTTAGCAACTCCAGAAACCTCTAGAACGTGCTGCCATGGCGACAATTAAAGTGGACAGAAACAGTAACCACCTGGTGTGTCAGAATGAATGACATGGGACAACATGGCAGCCTGCGGCACAGTGTAATAGTTTAAAACATTGATTGTAACATATCCTTGCACATACAATGGTATCAAGTACTAACATGTAAGAAGTTGTTATCTGTCCTAACATTTATATTCTTTCTTAGGGGCCCATTTATCATGTCATATTTGTGGTTAATTAGCAGGTTTGCGATCCCTCCTGCCCCACTTGCAATTGCTTCCCCCCATGGGTTTCTAAGTGGGATGTGATGCTGCCTGATGTACCAATATGGGACAGCATGGCATGGGGTCCCGCAGCTACCGCCACACTGAGACAGTAGTCCATTGTAGACTATGGGCTACTTACCGCACTGTTGGTGGGGCAGTGGGGTCCGTGTTAACGATGCATGCGCAGACCCTCAACACCTGGCTGAGCGCATTGCAGGAACGGGCTCCCCTGCATGTGCAGGAAGATACATCCCACCAATAGGATTGCATTGTATATGCGATCCTTGGTAAATGGGCCCATTGGTATATGGACCCCTTTATCTCTCTCCGGGCTATATTAAATCTCCCCCTCTATCAGAATCTTAGTTACTTATTTATTAATTTGTACTTTTAAAAGAGGGCAAGTGGTTAAGGAGAGCAATCTGTGTACATATGACCTGGCATGGTGATTCATTAATATTATTATTTATATAGCCTTTACATATTGCATAGGAAGTGTAATCATTGACTACAGATCTCTTCCACTATGGCCAACACCATACAGTATCTTCTCATTTTTAGAAGCTTCAGTAAATTTAGCCATGACTACCCAGCATGCACATTGCAGAGCACCCCGGTCGCTGGCAGAGGTGGCTTACCACAGAGGGGTCGTCACTAGTTCTGACCAGAGGGGTAAGTAATGTTAAATACCAAAGGCATATTCATTATTATCACTGTAATATTAAACATAAAACAAATACGCTGCTGGCAATTAGGGGCCTGATTCAGACCCGCTCGCTAGGCGGCCTATACTCGCAGCCTAGAGAACAGGTAAGCGCTGCCTGCTGAACGACCCCCCCAGCTGATTTTTTTCCATCCAACTCCAGACACACTGCCTTAGGACCACCCACTTCCCAGCATTCCCCTTGCTTGCTCGACCGTCGTGACCCAGTCCCGTTCTCGGTCAGCTCGACCGAGAACATGCAGAACAGGGACGAGAAGGTGGCATGGCAGCCTCAAGCAAAAAGGAGAAAAGGAAATGTCTTTCTTTGTGGTGCACCTCATGATGATGGTGGTCCTGATGAAGCTCTGTTTGCGAAGTGTACACTGACCTAACCCTCAGTGTGTTATTCCCTCTTCCCCTCCCCACTTATACTGCATTTTGATTGTGTCCAGTTTATTTTTTAGACCGAGTGAACGCCAGTCTCCACTGGGCTCACTAATTGTCTTAGGCTGCAGCGTGAGACGTCTGCGCTGCAGCTTGCTGTTTTACAGAGCTGGTGTTAAGTCGGACGGCGTTGTATTTGGCACGCCGCCGCTCACCATAGTCTCTGTTTACTTTTGCCACTACCTTGTATTTATTAGGAGCAGGCTATAAGACGGACAGCGTTGTACTTGACACTCTGCCACCTGCCATTCTCGCTGTGTATGAGCTTCCTCCTTACCTTCTAGAGCGGGCAATAACTCGGACGGCGCTGTATTTGACATGCCACCTCATGCCTTAGCTCTTGAAGGGTTAACCACCAGTGTATCATCTCTATACCCCCGGCTAACACGGGGTGCCAGAGGAGTGGCAGTCCTCATTGGCTACCGCAGGCTGGGGAGATCTGCAGTCCCAATTGTATGGTGATTGCTCAGACATTGGTGTGCTTTTTGGAGGGGCCTCTGTAACTCCCTAATTAATACCACACTATCTGGGATTAATTGTTATATTGGTTACACAGTTTCCAAGCCATAGTGCTTAAGGTGATAGGCATTTCCAGATTTCTGGACACAACTCCAATCTGACAGGGCACATATAGTAAAGCATGTTGTACTCCCACAATACTAGTACTCACTGCCTGTCAGCACGGTTCTAATTAAAAAAGAAACACAGTTTGCAAACTCTTAAAGGGGACCACAGGGGAATTGGGCCACACTGAGTGAGGATAAATTCGCTTATCCTTTTTAATACACTGTCCGTGTTTTATGTTTCACTGTTTTGTCTATATTTCGCCTCTTTGTCTTTTAATATAAGTTAATAAAAGCTAAATTTTATGCTATTTTTCTCATGAGGTGCACCACACAGAAAGACATTTTCTTTTCTCCTTTTTGCTTGAACCTCGATCCATATCCAGTGGTAGCACACCCTCTTCCTAAATATAAAGGAATAATTCTACTTCCATGAGGGTCCTGTCTGAAATACATTTGTAAATAAACCTGTGCGACTGACCGTCCTTACCCCCTGTCCCCCAAAAAACCAACTGGCATGGCAGCCTGTTGCGGCCGGGAAGAGGCGAGCTACAGCCGGCAGCTCGTCACTTCCCAGCCATTCTCGGCAGAGCTCGTTCTTCCGAGAAGCCCTGCTCAATGCTGTCGGGGAAGACAGCATTGAATAGGGCCCGGCAGCCGTCTCCCCCGTGGGGAGATGGTCGCCGGTGATTGAATACCCCCCTCAGGCTTACACATATTAGTAAGGGAGTGTCTAATACACCCTCATCACACCCGCCCCGAGCCCAGCGGTTTTATGAGGACACCAATAAAATGCGTCACTACACCTGAGTGGAAGTTGTTGGTTTTAATATGTTTGGCAGTCTGGTGCCCCCAGACCTTTAAGCTGCTGTGACAAACCACAAACCTCCACATTTCACATAATACCTCCCTTCCCCCCACTGAGACTGAGCACAGACCCCAAAACCTCCATTAAGCAGACAAATTCATTACTGCAGACCCACAAATATCACCATTCCTCCCCCAGTGGAGCCCAGAAACACCCCATAAATTGTTACACCTCCAGATAGCACCCTCTCCTGTCTCTTTAACAGATGTCACAATGGATAGACAGGTGCCCGCCTTACATAAGTATTTCAAGCATCAGGTACTCTGCGCTGTGTACTGGCAAAGGTTGTGGGAAGACAGGAGGGGGCGGGGCCACTACTCTGGACCTCATCTTAAAAAAAAAAAAAAACACTGTCTCCCAGGCAGCCTTGCAGGTGCGACAGCCTACCGAGATTCTTCCTAGTATGGTCTATGGCAATCCACCCCATCCTGACCACAGGCCAACATTGCATTACATCATTATGTATTAATGCCTATTTACCTATAGAATGTAAGCTTGCAAGCAGGGCCCTCCTACCTCTATGTTGGTCTGTAGCTACCCAGCTAGTTTTATCATGGATATTTCCAATTGTAAGGCACAACGGAGCCTGGCATTATGTGCTTTCCGGGGTTTATGTGATACTAACTGCATTCACACTCAGGGCCCGATTCCAACCTGTCAATTATCAAAAGTCCGAGCATGTGCAAGGTGCGGTGTCCCCTTGCGAACAGACCATGTGAAGGCCAGTCTTTGCTGGCTGCTCTCAAGGTGATTGACAGGCGCCAGGCCTTTGGGGGCGTAACGTCTGTGGTTTCCAGGAGTGTCCCAGAAAACGCAGGGGTTCCCAAGCCGATGGGAGGGATGGCTCCTGAGTCAGCAGCCGCCTCCTTCTCCCCACACCATTTGCAGTGCCGATTAAGTCTAGATTTACTAAGTGCTGCGAGTGGGGGGAATTCGACGAGAATACTTTCAGCCCAGTGAGCTCGAATGAATCATGCTCAATTCTATAGGCAAGGCAAAGTTTACATAGAAACATACTGTAGAATTTAATGGCAGATAAGAACCACTTGGTCCATCTAGTCTGCCCATGTACACATACATTTACACAGTATGGCTCATTTTTGTTTGGAAGCCAATTAGTCTACCTGTATTTTTTGGTATTGTGGGAGGAACCCGGAGTCCCCGGAGGAAACCCGCACAAGCATAGAGAGAAGATACATTCTCCACAGTCAGGCCACGGTGGGAGTCCAAACTAGGACCTCAGTACTGTGAGGCAGTAATGCTAACCATTATACAACCCACACTGCTAGGGATGCCAATCCTGGGGAATTTTTTCAATCCCGGGATCCGGGATTGAAAAATGCTCAATCCCGGGATTCCCGGGATCCCCGGATTGGCATCCCCACCAAAAAAAAACATTTTTAGCATAGGACCCACCCCGGCCGACCCGCACATCTACTTACATTAGGGTGCGGGCGGGCGGCCGGGAGTGGGTTTGGAGGTGCACGGTGCCTCCCGGCAAGTGCACCTCCATAGAAGACAGCAGGCGGGCGGAGGCAGGCAGGCAGGCGGGCGGTGGAGAAGAGGCGGGCAGGTGGAGGCGGGCAGGCGGGCTGAGTCAGGCCGGTGTGCTGGCAGGCGGCGGAGAAGAGGCGGGTAGGCGGGCAGGCGGTCACTGGTGACGTGTGGCCTGCGCAGCGTGACCTCTACTGTCACGCTACGCAGGCCACACGCCGGGTCAGGTTACGGGAACAGCCGGGCAGCGTCTGAGCAAGTGCTCAGACGCTGCCCGGCATTAGACTGCGCATGCGCAGTCTAATCCCGAAATCCCGGGATTTGATTCTCCAATCCCGGGATTGAAATCCCGGACTTTTTTAGGCTAAATCCCGGGATCCCGCCGATCCCGATCCCGGGATTGGCCACACTACACACTGCCCAATGTTGTATAGGTCATTTCTTTGTGAACAACGTAAAGGCAAATGACAAGTAGCTTACTGTAACCAGATACTTGCTATCATGCATCTAGAACATTCCACAAAATGCTAGCAAGAATCTGATTGGCTGTTCAGGGAAACTCCTCCAAACTCCCCTTGATAATTACTTTCAGGTGGAGATATCCACCTGATACGATTATTAGCTCACAGAATCTTTATTGCAATTTCAAAGAAACCCGTATAATATCTATGAGCGAGAGAGAGAGAGCGTTAGCAGGGCTATAAAGATAGCAGTTAGTAAGATAATTCCCCTCAGACAATAACATAAGCAATGTGCGTACATAAGGAAAAACCTTATGGAAAATTACTGTTGTCAAATATTTCCTGATAACTGTGAAGTTTGTGGTTACCGGGTCGTTAGTTTAGACCCTCACGGTCCGGCAATTTTATTTTAATTGGTGGATGAGTCATTAGTCGTCCCCAGTTCCATCTCTTTAATTAGTTTAAAGGGTTATGGAAAAACCTGTAAAACGGAAAATAAAATTCTGACATACCGTAAGTGATATATTAACTCTCACTCTGCAACTGTATTCTGCTGTCTTTCCTACAGAATGTGGCTTTCATTTAATAAATGTTCAGTTTACAGCAAGAGATTACTCGATGGAGTCATTATGTAAATGTTAATATATTTTCCTTCAAAGTGATCATTGGAATTTAGCTGTGATTTGTTTGCAAAATGTATAACATCAGTCACTCTGGTAGGGTTATCATCAACTTCCAGTGTTAAGAGTTCCCATTGAATCCAGATGACCCCCCCCCCCCCCCTTAAGTTTTAAGTCTCCATTTTAGACACATGTGCTGCCAAAATATACAGAAGAGGCATCAGTACAGATATAGGGGCCTGTTAATACAATAGCCAAGACAGAACTTGTTCTCCAACACCACTCATGGCAGTGATAAAGTTTTTTTTCAGGCTATGTAGCAAAAATGATAGAACTTGCTGGGCATCTTAGAGTTGTTCGAATCAGCGTTCTATGATAAGATGTGGTGTAATGTCAACAAGGAGCGATAAGTTGTGGTGTAACATCAACAATGAGCGATACCATGTTTTGTAAAGTCAACAAGGAGCAATATGGTGTGGTGTAATGTCAACAAGTAGCGATACGGTATGGTGTAATGTCAACAATGAGTAAAAAGATGTGGTGTAACGTCAACAAGGAGCAATACGGCATGGTTTAATGTTCAAAAGGAGTGATATGGTGTGTGTGTGTGTAATGTCACCAAAGAGTGATAAGGTGTGGTGTAACATCAACAAAGAGAGATGCAATGTGGTGTAAAGTCAACAAGGAGCGATATGGTGTGGTGTAACGTCAACAAGGAGTGAAAGGTGTGGTTTAACGTCAACAAGGAGAAATACAATATGGTTTATTGTCAACAAGGAGTAATATGGTGTGGTGTAATGTCAACAAGGAGTGATAAGGTGTGGTGTAACTTCAACAAGGAGAGATGCAATGTGGTGTAAAGTCAACAAGGAGCAATATGGTGTGGTGTAACGTCAACAAGAAGCAAGAAGGTGAGGTGTAACAACAAGGAGCGATATGTTTAGGTGTAATGTCAACAAGGAGCGAGAAAGTGAGGTATAATATCAACAAGGAGCAATATGGTGTGGTGTAATATCAATAAGGACCGATATGGTGTGTTGTTACATGAAAAAGGAGCACTACAATAAGGCGTCATGTGAATAAGGGACACTATAGTGTGATGTAACATGAATATGGGACAAGATTGTTGCACTAGTGTTGATAATTTAAACTGTGGGTACTATTGTGTGGCTACACCCCTTCCCAACAAGAACACACCATTTTTGTCCTATGCACCTTCATATACTCTCCCTATTTTGAATATAGGGGATGCGGACACCAAGGCTCTTGCTGGCATGGGAAACCAAAATGAGAATTGTTATGGACGAGAGGTGCTGTGTGTTGCTGACTGCTGCTGCAATCTGGTGGTGAGTGGTGCTGTGCTGGGAGAGGGGTGCTATGCTGGTGGGTGAGGGGTGCTGTGCCAGAGATGGCATTAGAGGCATTGCTAGGGGGCACCAGTCAAAATCTTGCCTAGGGCATCAGATTGTAAATGTTAGTAAATGTGCGTTCTAGCCCCGGCAGTCCAACATCGTTTGAGATCAATTTAAATCAATAAATTGGCCAAATTGACCATTAGTACATATACCCCTTTGAGTCCTACATCATACACTGTTTTATCTTTATATATTTCCTAATCATAGACACCATGGAGACCGGCTAAGTAATACTGTACAAAAAACTGGAGTTTCAGCATTACCAGTTCCCCTGCCTTTTATTGTGCATTACCAGTTGGTCGGCGTTGCATTCAGCATTACCAGTTGACCGGCATTGCATTCGGCATTACCAGTTGGCCAGCATTGCATTCAGCATTACCAGTTGCCCGGCCTTACATTGTGCATTACCAGTTCCCTGGCCTTGCATTGTGCATTACCAGTTGGCCGGCATTGCATTCGGTATTACCAGTTGGCCGGCATTGCATTCCGCATTACCAGTTGGCTGGCATAGCTTTCTGCATTACCAGTTATTCAGTATTGCATTCTGCATTACCAGGTGCCCGGCATTCAACATTACAAGTACAAAACATACTGGTAATGCAGAATGCAATACTGAATAACTGGTAATGCAGAATGCAATACTGAATAACTGGTAATGCAGAATGCAATACTGAATAACTTGAAATGCTGAATACAATGCCGGGCACCTGGTATTGCCGAATACAATGCTGGCCAACTGGTAATGCCGAATGCAATGCCGGCCAACTGGTAATGCCGAATACAATGCCGGCCAACTGGTAATGCCAAATGCAATGCCGGCCAACTGGTAATGCCGAATGCAATGCCGGCCAACTGGTAATGCCGAATACAATGCCGGCCAACTGGTAGTGCCGAATGCAATGCCGGCCAACTGGTAATGCCGAATGCAATGCCGGCCAACTGGTAATGCAGTTTGCAATACTGCATGTTCATACTTTCATACAGTTTACAAGAGCTCCTTATATCTACTGTATGTTTGCCGTGTTCCAATCAGATATTCAGCTCACTGTACTGTTGTTTTTAATCAAATTTTATACTGTTTGGATTAGTAGCAATGCTGATGGGTGCACACAGGACTTCTGGAGATGTGGTTTCCCACCCCCAGGGGCAAATTTAGGGGTGAGGGTACCCCTAGGTTCAACAATAATGGCCACCCACCCCCGACCTAATTGTATTATTTTATTGATTACTTGTAAGCCCTCATTTGATAATAGCCAGTTTATTGAATTAATTTTAAAAAAGCCACTAACTGGCATTGTACATTTTTTATAATGTATACATATTTACTAATTAGGACAGTGTACAGGGGCAGGATCTGCATGTTCTATCCATTTACACTCCATTCAGGATGGAATATGGTACAGTACAGTGTATATTGTCAGTTACTGGTACATTTCAGGCTGACAGTACCATCCCAAGCATCCAAGTGCCGCCCCCAATCATGTGCCACCCCTAGGCACCCGCATCATGTGCCTAATGGGAAGTTCGGCACTGCTCACAGGATTTTCAATTTAATGATGGAACTTAAAGTGAGCATATTTTGCCCTGGTGAAATAATACATAGGAAGCATGAAACGTTCCCCTCAATAGGCGTTTATTTAGTTTCCTGAACTAGACCTGAGTGCTGCCACTCCTAAATTTCTCGCTGCCATGGAGTGTATTGGCTCAGTCAGGTGTATGGTAGGGCGTGCGCGCCTTACTTATAATTGCTGGAAGTGCAAAACACTCTACTCTGGGCACTACGGTCACCAGAGTCTAATGTGTGTGTGTCTCTGAGAAAATGTCTGCCGCATCCCTTTCCTGGTGATTTTCCCCACTGAGCATGTGCGAAGTGCCGGGAAAATGGTCGCCATGCCATTTGCATGGTGGTTTTTGCAGTGCTGCTGCGGGACTCTGAGGGTAAGTATTGAAAAAATGGGGGTAGGGTGTGGGCACCCCTGGACCCCTTGTGCACCCATTATGGATATGGTAGTGTCCTGATAGGTCGTTCACAGACATATCGCGTTGGCTGTGCTTATCGGTGCATCTGGCTGTGTTTATGGGAGGTCCGCCATGCCAAACTCCTGTACACTAGGGATTGCCATCAAAATCATCAATGGTTTATTGCCGATGTTGAATACTTTTGCCATCGATGGGGGAGAACCAGATGGTTTCCCTCCATCATTGGCACAGCAAAACCAGTTTTGCATATTTTTTTTTTTTCAAAGTGTCGGGACACGAAGCATAGCTCCGTCCCCGACACCCACGAAGTCCCGCCTCAGTGTTTTGATTGGCCCACAGTCAGTCAAACAAAATAGATGACCATCGATAGTTAAAAATATTGATGGTCAACACTATCGATTGTCTGTAGCACTATTGCCATCGTTGGCAACCATAGATGGCAATGGTGGCAACGATAGCCATCCCTACCGTATACCTACCATGTGTACGGGGCTTAACTGAAGCCCAGAGATCAGACACAAACATTGCACCACAGAGATTTAGTCAGTTTGTGGAGCAAAGGTGAATGCAAGTGAGCGAGCTGGAAAATTCCACGCACACCTTGAACCAGGATAATCCCTCAATATACATATTTATCTTGGTACAAGAGAACCCTGCAGATATGAATTCCAATAATCAGCAAAATGGTAAATGCACGTGTGCAGCCTTGAAAGCTTAATACAGTAGCTTATGTAGAATTACAGCTTACAGCCTCTCATATACAGTTTATCACATACAGAGACATCTCAAGATACATCCAATGGTTTACGCAACCAAGGCGTAAGCACATGGAAACAATTTTTAAAAAGGATCATGTTAACTATTAGATTTAATTTAAATGAATAAAAAAAAGGCTCTATTGTATTGCAAGTACAATCTTCCTTCTGGCATATGAATAAGTGTAGCAAAAATTGTCCCCAATTTGATGCGACACATCTAGAAGGGATGAAGACAGCACCTATCAACTTCAGAAGTAAATGTGTATGCAGTCAATCAGAATCGGCTAGTTAGTCCTGGTTGCAGCAGCAGTGGGCATGTGCGTTAGCTTACAGATGCCCATAAATGATTTAGCTGCTAATAGTTAATAAATTCCCAAACTGAAAGCTGCTCAATCAAATTAGTTATGCCCCTCCAGTGCTAAAAGGGAGGGGGTTGTTGTAGACGAGAAAGACACACAAAACATCCCCCCCCCAGCACACCAACGGGCATTAGCAATAAGAGTTGAAAAAAACACATAGTAGTAGGTATTTTATAAACCTTAGTTACATATATTTGCAAAGATATGGTAAGCCTGTCCTCCAGGCCGCTTCAAGGCGTCTCTAATACTGGAGGTTCCTACACCGCATTATAGCCGTACCCACTCTGGGCCATATACAGATGGAGCCTCTTTCATCATTGCAGGGGCTGGGGGTGGATTCGCCACGCACCAGCCCCCGCCAGACTTCGGAAGGGGACGCCCGTGCATGAGACGACGCCTCGCCGCCGTTCCCCCACCTCCCCGCTCCCCCCGCTAACCCTGCCCGTCTCCCTGAAATGGAGACGGGCAGGGTTCCCGTCAGCTGCCGTCGGGAAACTGGGACACATGTGCGTGTGGGACGTTCGCGCATCCCAGTCAGATGTAGCATCCGCTCGCCAGTGGGGGTGGTCTGGCCAGTCATGGCGCTGGATGAGCGGCGCTACATCTGTAATTGTAATTGTCTACTGTAAGGCTAACAGTGTCCCCCACAGCCACCGCTGCCCTCTCTGGGGCTGAATCCCAGAGGACAGCTCTTTTTCGGATAGTTGCTCTTTGCATTACATCGCATACATTATGTTAGTCAGTAGCATGCAGTGAGGTCAATGGCCACTGAGGCATTGGCTAGTATCAGCCTCACATACAGTGCTGCCGAAAGTTCTGCCGGGCCCAAATAAAAATTTGGGGGCAATATCAAACCGCACACCCCCTCAGGGAAAAATAATTTTAAAAAAACCGCCAAGCAGGGAGACAAATACAAACTGAGCCTCTGGGCCAGTGCAGTTTGAGTGGGGGGAAGGGGGGGTTGCTGATCGGTGTGATTGCTCCTCCCCTTTACCTGCACAGCAAAGGACAGAGGCTCAGTGGAAGCAGCCTTTCAGCACTACAGGGAGTAGCAGAGCAGCACGGAATAGATGCTGTGCCTGGCCAACCTGTGTCTCTCCAGCTGTTGTGAAACCACACATCCCAGCATTCCCTGTCACAGTTTTGCTCTTAGGGAATTCTAAAACTGTGACAGGGCATGCTGGGACATGTAGTATTAAAACAGCTGGAGAGTCACAAGTTGGTCATGAGGCCTATCCTAGAGCTTAGCTGTAAAGCCTCATACACACCAGCCGATTTGCTCCGAGAACGATATCTTTAACTATGTCATTGGAGCTCCCTGGAGAACGATATACCGCATACACACTGAATTACATCGTTAATAATATCGTTCAGTGATGTCACGTGCCCCCCGCTGCTAGATGATAGCATTGTGCATGCAGCACAGAAGGGGAGGTCATTAACGATACGCGCGAGCATGCATCATTAAAGATATGAACGATATATCGTTAGCTATATTGTTATAGTTCAAAACCATTAACGATATATCGTCTAGTGTGTATGGGGCTTAAGAGGATGCCTAGATTGGTAGATAGCGGTGTAATAGTATTACATATCGCTGCAATATAAACTCATATGGTATATGATAGGTCTCTATTTACTGTCAGTGGCTGAGATAGATATATATCAGGGGCGTAACTATAGCACCGCAGCCCCCGCGACCGCGGGGGGGGGGGGGGGGGGGGGGCGCTGTGCATGTGCGGGCGCCGGGGGCTGCAGTGCTATAGTTACACCCCGCCGCCCCGCCGCCATCCCCCACAGTCTTGCCTGTCAGTCTTCAGTACGTGCTGGTCCCGGCTCCCTTCTTCTGCTATGAGGACCACAACAAAATGTCCTCCCCCATGTAGCAGATAGTTCTCTGAAACTGTCTGCTGCATGGGGGCAGACATTTTGTGGTGGTCCTCATAGCAGAAGAAGGGAGCCGGGACCAGCGCGTACTGAGCGTAGCCAGGTAAGACTGGGGGGGATTGCATGGGCGGCAAGGCGGGGGTTGGTGAGGCGGGGGTTGGTGCGGCGGGGTGGGCGGGCGTTGGTGCGGCGGGGTTCGTGGGTGGGTGGTGCGGCATGGTGCGTGGGTGGGCGCCCTCCCTTTAACGGCGGGGGGGGGGGCGCCCAAAAGCTAGTTACGCCACTGATATATATACCAGCCACTGACAGTAAATAGAGACCTATACTCAGGGCTATTTTTCAGCAGGCTCCAGCAGGAACTGAGGCCCTTATTCTAGTTCACTGTTTCTGACAAAATATTTCTTAGATGGACAAAACCATGTGCACTGCAGGTGAGGTAGGTGTAAATCCCCACCCAAATCTAATAATCTCTGCACAAGTAACACCTGCCTCACCTGCAGTGCACATGGTTTTGTCCATCTAAGAAATATTTTGTCAGAAACAGTGAACTAGAATAAGGGCCACAGTTCCTGCTGGAGCCTGCTGAAAAATAGCCCTGCCTATACTTATCATACAACGAGACTGTAACAGGTCTAACATAACAATGTGCATTACATTTGTAAGGAACAAAGGGCCTGATTCAGTCCAGTTCGCTATGCAGTGTATATTTGCTGCCTAGGGAGCAGGAATAGGCCACCCACCGCCCTACCGCACCCCCGCACCCCTCCCCATTTGCATAAACATCCGCTCACATGCGGCCACACGGGAGATAAATCATTCGATGATCGCTCACCATCAATTGAGTTTTTTCCCCTTCGCTAATAAAAAAGTCCGTTTAGACTGACATTAATTCTGGCCGCAGATGGCCAAATTCCGGACGGGTGCTGACGTCAAATGACGTCAGCCGCTCACCCCAAGCAGGCATCGTCATGCCTGCATTTGCAGGGGTACACCCTACATTTCTATGGGTGCAACCACTGTTTTTGTGGGAATGCCCAGGAAACGTTGGGCGGTCCCCTGTGTCTGGCGCCTGCCCATCTATCCTGGAGCAAATGCCCCGGCGAGTATAAAACTCTCCAAAGGTGTTCGCTCCGTACATGTGCAAACCCCAAACATCGGCCAGGGGAGCAAACTCGGCCCGCACATAGAGGGTCTGAATCGCTCCCAAAGAGGATTGTCAATGGTTAATAAAGTGTTTGAATGACTTTTTACATTTGCTCCATTGTCCCCATGGCATAAACCAGCAAATCCATCATCAATCAAACGGTTTTGGACTTTGTTTTGTTTGCTGCTAATTTAGAAATCTCTCTCTCCATGTGGTTGGCAGCCGACTCCACGATGTGATCAAACAGCATATACTGATCATAGGATGGAATGGGGCTGCCAGGCGCTGATGGTTTACTGACCTTTATCCAGCCGTCCCCACTGTCCCCCCTGCATTCCATTAGCGGCTGTGGCAGTCACCCAATTAACTCTATCCTGGGTACAGTGGCCAGAATGTTACTAGCTGCTATAGATAGCCATCCATCCGTTTCCTTCCTGCTCACAAACCTGTCCCTGTTTCCGTAAGTCTGTTTGTTGCTCGGAGTTGTTTTAATAGGACATTGGGCTAAATGGTGCTTTTTACATGTGGTCCTGTGAAGGCTTAGTATCTTTTAATGCAAAAGGTGCCAAACAGTGGTGTATCTATAATAAGGGCACACACCTTGCATTGAAAATACAGTACTTACCTTGTGGCCAACACTGAGGAGATCTACAGCAAAATGGCACCAGCTAAATACCGCAACAGAGAAATCACAGGGAAAATGGCACCAGCTCCATACCGCAACAGAGAAATCACAGGGAAAATGGCACCAGCTCCATACCGTAACCGAGAAATCACAGGGAAAATGGCACTAGCTCCATACCGCAACAGAGAAATCTCAGGAAATATGGAAAATGGCACCAGCAGTGGTGTAGCTAGGTGCCACCGTGCCTGGAGCAAGGCCATTTTTTGCGATCCCCCCCCCCCCCTTAAGGCCCCCCACCCCCGATTTGTAGTAGGCGGGGCTCTTGCGCAGCAAAAAGGGGGCAGCAATAAGGAGTATAACATTATACCACACACCATAATGCCCATTGCACATTTTAGTAAACTTTGTAATACCCATTACACACAAAGCCACATGCTGTAATGCCAATTACACATAAGGTCACACATGATGCCCATTACATACTATATAACAAACTGTAATGCCCATTACATACTATATAACAAACCATGATGCCCAATACACATAAAGCCACATGCCGTAATGCCAATTACACATAAGGTCACACATGATGCCAATAAATACTATATAACAAACCGTAATGCCCATTACACATCTGACACATAAGTGCCACTTAACTACATTCTAATTGCTAGGAACTTCATGCTCGATGCCAGGGGCTTCATGCTCGTTGCCAGGGGGGACTGAAATAGCTTGTTGTCAAGGGGGACTTAATTTGCTCATTGCCAAGGGGGAGCCCTCCCGCTCCCCGCCCGCTCCCTGCTCTACCCGTCTGAGCTGCCCCTGTCCACAACTATTTTCAATTAAGTCTCCCGATGGACCGCTAGCCAATGCGCGCTTATAGTCCAGCAGCCATCAAAGCTCATTCTGATTGGCTGCTGGACCGCAAGCGTCTATTGGACTAGCGGTCCAGTAGGAGACTTAATAGCGGCGGACAGGGCAGCAACTGAGCTCAACCGGACAGAGCAGGGAGCGGGTGGGGAGGGAGCAGGCGGGGGAGGGAGCAGGCTGCATTGCTCCGGCGCCCTTTGATGTCTTGGCGCTCGGAGCTCCGCCCTCCCTATGCCTCTGGGCACCAGCTCCATACCGCAACATAGAAATCACAGGGAAAATGGCACCAGCTCCATACCGCAACAGAGAGATCTAAGGGAAAATGGCACCAGCTCCATACCGCAACAGAGAGATCTCAGGGAATATGACACCAGCTCCGAAACCGCAACAGAGAAATCTCAGGGTATACTGCACCAGCTCCATAACGCAATAGAGAAATCTCAGGGAAAATGGCACCAGCTTCATACCGCAAAGGGAGAAATCATAGGTAAAAATGGCACCAGCTCCATACTGCAACAGAGAAATCACAGGGAAATGGAACCAGCACCATATCGCAACAGAGAAATCACAGGGAAAATGGCACCAGCTCCATACCCCAACAGAGAGATCTAAGGGAAAATGGCACCAGCTCCATACCACAACAGAGAGATCTCAGGGAATATGGCAGCAGCTCCATACCGCAACAGATAAATCTCAGGGAAAATAGCACCAGCTCCATACGGCAACAGGAAGATCTCAGGGAATATGACACCAGCTCCATACTGCAACAGAGAAATCTTAGGGAATATGGCACCAGTTCCATAACGCAATAGAGAAATCTCAGGGAAAATGGCACCAGCTCCATACCGCAAAGGGAGAAATCATAGGTAAAAATGCCACCAGCCCCATACCGCAACAGAGAAATCACAGGGAAATGGAACCAGCTCCATATCACAACAGAGAAATCACAGGGAAAATGGCACCAGCTCCATACCCCAACAGAGAGATCTAAGGGAAAATGGCACCAGCTCCATACCGCAACAGAGAAATCACAGGGAAATGGAACCAGCACCATGTCGCAACAGAGAAATCACAGGGAAAATGGCACCAACTCCATACCGCAACATAGAAATCACAGGGAAATGGAACCAGCACCATATCGCGAAAAAGAAATCACAGGGAAAATGGCACCAGCTCCATACCCCAACAGAGATCTCAAGGAAAATGGCACCAGCTCCATACCGCAACAGATAAATCTCAGGGAAAATGGCACCAGCTCCATACCGCAACAGAGAGATCTCAGGGAATATGGCACCAGCTCCATAACGCAATAGAGAAATCTCAGGGAAAATGGCACCAGCTCCATACCGCAAAGGGAAAAATCACAGGTAAAAATGCCACCAGCCCCATACCGCAACAGAGAAATCACAGGGAAATGGAACTAGCTCCATATCGCAACAGATAAATCTCAGGGAAAATGGCACCAGCTCCATACCGCAACAGAGGAATCTCAGGGAATATGGCACCAGCGCCATACCGCAACAGAGAAATCTCAGGGAATATGGCACCAGAGCCATACCGCAATGGGAGAAATCATAGGTAAAAATGCCACCAGCCCCATACCGCAACAGAGAAATCACAGGGAAATGGAACCAGCTCCATATCGCAACTGAGAAATCACAGGGAAAATGGCACCAGCTCCATACCCCAACAGAGAGATCTAAGTGAAAATGGCACCAGCTCCATACCGCAACAGAGAAATCTCAGGGAATATGGCACCAGCTCCATACCGCAACAGAGAGATCTCAAGGAAAATGGCACCAGCTCCATACCGCAACAGATAAATCTCAGGGAAAATGGCACCAGCTCAATACTGCAACAGAAAACGCAGGGAACATGGCACCAGAGCTCTGAGAAAGGGGTGGGGAGATACTAATTACACAGGAGTGAGTCTAGGCTAGCTATGAAGGAGGTAGAATACCCCTTCTCGGCACATACCACCTACTCCCTCTGCACATGTTACATTGTTACATTTGCCCCAGCTGCAGTGTACATGGTTTTGACCATTTGCAAAGATGGCAGGGGTGGGGTGATTGATTGTAAATTGAGTAAAAAGAAAGATAACCCCTTACCTTGACCAATGAATAATTCAAATAATAATAATTATAATAATAATAAGTGGAACATATATTTAACTAACCTCAATACAATAGTTAGTCAAGGATCATATACAGGATTGTCTGAGGGCTAATTGAGATACAACTTCAAACTCGCAGACACAGATTAAAGACTAAGGAGAAAATAGTTCTGTCATCCTTTCTCTAGATATCTCGATTATTGATCTCGTCCAACACTAATCAAGACAAAACTGATTTCCTCTACCATCTCTTAAAGGTTCTAAATGCTCGCTATTACTTTGCCTAATGAATAAGTCTCCGAACAGATATGTTTGGATGGGATCCAGTCTCTCAACTGCAAACATGAGTTTTATTTCGCTGCTGATGAAGTTGGCTCTCTGATGGGGCCACTCAACCATCCAGAAAATCGCTGATTCACCACTACGTATTTCATCCCTGAGAAGTCAGATCAATTCCCGCTCCCCGCTTGGCCCCGGCTCCCACTTGTGTTTCTCATTTGGAAAAAAGGATTTTGTGACTAAAATAATGTTCTGCCAAGAATTAACCTGCTCTTCTCCGAACAGAGAAAGATTGGGCTTTCTGCTTATCCCGCTCTTTGGTACCACTACAGGGTTATTCTGGTTCTAGAAGTGTAAGTGAAACGAGACACAAACATTAAACCTTTGAGTGACGACATCTCGGTGAGAGATGCGCAAAATATCCGCTAAAAATGGCAGCGTCGCTCGCATTTGTTATATAAATTCAAATAAAAAATGTTATTTAAAAAAAAAAAAAGATTATTTCCTATATAAGGTAAACATTACAGGTCATTGGGGGAGATTCTCTAAGCTAAAAATGCGGTAAAAACCCCGTTATCGGGGTTTTTACCGCATTTTGGGATGCTGTAAGCATCCCCCGCCGGGTTACCGCGGCGGGGGGCGTCGCCAGAAAAATCTGGCGATGCCCCATAGAAGCCAATGGGCTTCTATCGCAACCCTCCGCCGCCCCGCGCCGACCCCCCGCCGCCCCGCATCGCCCCCTCACCTGTGTCCGGGCAGCACAGCGCAGTGCTGCCCGGACCTGTGACCTCCTCCCTGCACTGATCCTCTTCCGGGTGCAGGGAGGAGGAGAGCCCGGCGCAGCAGCAGCAGCGCCGGGTGTGGGAGGGAGGGGAGAGCCGCCGGGACCTGCTGGGACCCGGCGACTCTCACTGCAAAGGACAGCTCTTAACGCAAGAGCTGTCCTTTGCTATAATTATCGCATATGTTACAGCATATGCTATAATTAATTATGCGATGGGCGGCGAAGGGGGGCGGAGATTTTTAGAGAATCTCCCCCATTATGATGAATAAAAAGGTTTGCTTGGCAATTTTTACATCTGTTTTGACAAATTCCCTTGGCATTCAAAGGGTTAAGGTAGTTTAGCAACATGCATACATTTTATTACATTTGGGGTATTCTGTGAAGAATTTTGAGGGGGAAAAAATGAATTTATTCCATTTTGGAATAAGGCTGTAACATAACAAAATGTGGAAATAGTGAAACGCTATGAATACTTTCCAGATGCACTGTAGATCGAATCCCATAGGTTGCCCATAGCAACATCTCATCTTCAAAAGAACTCCCATCTTAGTAAATAGACCCCTCAGAACTTACAAACAGTTTCCCACAGGTATGGCAGAGCCCACAGACAATGTCTAAGTCGACCCTCATTACTGCGACATCAAATGATCGACATATGCAAAGTCGACATTGACAAATGATTGACACAAGCAAAAGGTCAACAAGAGTTTTTTTCACAATTTTTTGGTTTCAATGATGACACCTGAGCACGTGGAACCCCAATAATTGTGCCACTTTGCTTGCCATGCTTACTGTTCCTACTCAGAGTGCATAGAAGCAGTCGGATCGGGGCAGTAGTTGACGACACACATCTTCCCCTAAAATGCCAGGATGGCCTTGCGCATACTTACTACGTGCCGTACGCATACAAAGTCTATCGATAATATTTCAGCCTGAGAATTTGCAGCGGTGTGATCAAGTCTGAATTAGGCCCTTAAGATGGCCATACGTCTACAAATTGATCTGGCTGGTTGAAACAAAAACCTGGTAATTTCTGAGTGACAGTTTTTGGCAGTTTTCCAGCATTTCAATGGTCAACTGTCATTTGCTCTCATCCATTACCAGGATTTTGTCCCAACCAGCCAGAGCTGACAATAAATCTGTAGATGTATGGCCAGCTATAATATGATCATGTTGGGAATATACAAGATATCTTTAAAAAATTAAATATAAGAAATGCATCCATTGTAATACTGAAAATATGAGATATATATTAGAACTTGAATGATGATGATGATGTTTACCTTCAAAGACATGGAGTGGGGGTAGAGGGGTGAATGTAATCGGGTGCTAAAATCTGCAGGTGCAGGCTAAGTCTCCAGAGGTAGTACATCTCAGATGCCACAGGTGGCAGCACTGAGATCAGGAAAATGCATTGCAATGTAAAACGAAACTGAAACGGATCACCTTTTTGGGCTCGGCGGCTCACTCGTTCTTGAATGGCGTCCGTTCAAAAGATCCGGTTCGTTCGCAAACGACCCATCTCTAGGAAGTACTTCCTCTTGCAGAAGTTCTTTCAGCCCTACCCTCCCTCCCTTGCCTTTGGCATTTCAATTTATAGTCAATTCATTGGTACATTTACCATTATCTGAACTTGGGCGGTAGGGCATCACGGTCCAGCGGTCACTTGTGGCATGAGAGGGCGCTGGGATGCACTGCCCCTTGTAAAGACGGCGGGGTGTCCTGCCTTTGCGGGAGGGGGGGGGCACTGTGGGCACTTCAGCCAGAGAAGGGGTGGTCAGACTTCCCAGCGTTAGGTTGTGCCTTAGTCTGATGGGACGTCTCAGTCGTCACCTTGTTATTGTCAGTTGGGGCATTAAAGTTGCTGCCATTTTTTGATGTGACTAGAGCTGGGCATCCGTGGCACCTTATTGCCAGCCCCTTACGAAGAAGGGGTCATACCACATAATAAATATACATATGACCTTTAAATCTAATTGCTTTGGTTTCCGTTGCTTTATTGTGTCAGCGTGAGTTATTTTTAGTTAAGCTAGCTTATAGTTGTGTTAAGGTTCAAACCAAATAAATGTATAGACAACTTAAAAAATGCTGACCATTCTCAAACAAACTCTAACACCCCCGATTTCTGGCACCCTATTACATTTACCCCAGGGGTTAATTATGAGGTGGTAGAAGAGCAAAAAGAGCAAGTCACTGTGGACAATCTATGTTGCACTGCAAGTGGGGGAGATTTATATTTTGTATAGAGATCTATATTTTATATAAGGGTGAGTCCAAACTGAAATCAAAATTGCAGTGTCAAAATAAGGCTTCCCAGTAGTGATGGGCAGTTGTCCATTCAGTACTGATGCGGAATATGAACTGCAATATCAGGGTGGAAAAGTCGATATTTCTGAAGCACTGGGAATTGCTGCCCATACCTACTGCCCAGTATGTGTGGGCTATATGCTATATTTACCCTGGTGCTCTAACACCATGCCGCACACATGTGCAGTAGTATGTTCGGCGACCATCTTGGTTAAGAGTTTGGAGCACCCCTGTAGGAACTTAAGCATTGAATAGGTTCAGTAGAATACCTCCCATCAGTCCCGTTTTTCGCAGGACCGTCCCGTTGTTTTGGGTCGTTCCCGCCCCCCACCCAGGGAGAGGAGGCCAGTTGGGAGTCCCCCCAGCCTGTAGAGAATTGATACTGTTTTATTTGATAATATCTAGTAGTTGATACACAAGCCCAGAGAGCGATGTTTTGCCCAGGTCTGCTGGAGGGGCCCGAATCCAGCTCCCCCTCCCCCATTCCCCATTGCAGGGAACTGGGCAGTGGGGAGAGAAATGACAGGCTGCTGCACAGCCTCTCTCCCCAGTTCCGCACATGCTGTTTAGTGCCGTGTTTTGCAGCTTGTCCTGAATGCAATGTACCCACCCATTAACAACTTAAATAAAGTACATAACACTACCTCCCAACTATCCCGCTTTTTCGCAGGACTGTCCCGGTTTTCTGGGATGTTCCCGCGTCTCGCCCGGGGCCAGCAGTGTCCCGCGGGAGGAGGGTGGGGGAGTTGGGAGTTGCCCCTGTCACTCGTACACTGCACACAGTGCCTATTCCTGCAGCCTAACAGGCTGGGGGCATGGTCAGCAGCTCACAGAGCCACTAGCCAACAGCGACGAAAACTGGGCCTCGTGGATGGGTCACAATTATAGGCCATGCCCCCTTTCCGCTAGGTCACGCCCCCTAAATTTTGTGCGCGCAAAGTGCCCCTTCTCCAGTTCTTCTAAAGTTGGGAGGTATGCATAACCCTGGGACCCAAGTTTCACGTTACAGTTTCCAGATCGTAGTAGACTATTAGTTGCTAAAATTAAAAATGTATTTTGACTGCATTAGGGGCCTCCAGAGCTTACTTCCGCACTGGTTGGGCAGTTCTTCAATGAATCACTTTCCCCATAGATAGAACCATAGCATCATTGGTATTTTCCTGAAGAGCAAAAGGAAAACTTTGTACATACAGTATCTATTTCATGTGTCATTCAAGTTTTTGCATAGCGGAGACTCGTTTCATGCTTGTACTTTAATCATGTCCTTTATAAAACTACAGTACAACAATATAGTCAGAGTCTTTGTCTTGCACCCATTCTTTTACAGCGCAACATTAATAGTTGAGAAGGAAGTCTATGCACATGCAATGCAATATAAAAAGACCAGCACCACCTTGTGGCATTACATGGCATTACCAATGGTATTTCTTAGAAAAGGCAGTTTTGTACAGAGCACAGCACAAGTATTTACATAAGAAGTTCAATGGTGGCTGGGGATCCAATGTACTGTCACTATACCAATGTGCTGATGGGGGCAATTTCATGTCTAGCACGTTCTTTTTCCAAATAGTTGTATAACGGATAATGCACAGTCCATCGTAAATTATATTGATATTTGAAATAAGATCTGTAACTGAATAAAAGCTTACAGCTGGAGGGAGAGTGCTCTCACCTGGGTCAAATAACCACAAGGAAACTCATAAAGATCTGGACTATGTATCTAATATAGAGTTGCATGTACAACACCACATCAATCCCTAAAAGTCTAATTTACAGCAAAGGAACAAAAGATACAAAAAATAATTTTTTGTTTTGAAGGAAAAAAAAACTATTACAGGAAGATGTTCAAGGCAGGCGGCATAGAGTGATGAGTTTCCAATCCAAGGGTTAGGGCAGGAGGCTGACATGGAGTGGGCAATATTCCAGGCCAATGCAAAAAGGAAAAGTCTATGGTACGTGTGCGCTGATTAGCTGCCTTGTGGTGGATATATCCAAAAGTGGTGGCCCTAAAACCACTAAAAACCGAAGTGCAGAAAAAAACAAATAGATATATCCTCCACTGGCGCTAACAATCCTAGGACAATACGTTCCTATGTAGTGGAAAGCGGTCCTCTTCTCCATATAAGGAAAGATAAATGTGTGGGAATAGATACCATACGTCCCTTAATAGAGACAAGGGATCCTCTTCTCCGTATATAAAGCTCAATGGGATCTAAAGTGGGGGCTATCAGGCTGGTATGGATAGATCTCCAAATCCTCCTCCCTCATAGAATGCGTTATCACAAGACGTTACCGTGGATGGTGGAGAACCAGACAGGAATCTAAGTTCTCAAAACAAGCATAGGTGAGCAGGGCTGATACCCGGGACAACAACCACTGCTCCTTCTAGGTGTTCACGGTAAGTCCAAAAAGTCCAAACCCTCCAGAGGAAATCCTGAGGAACTCCCTATTCCAGGCCAAGGTTCCAGGCAAATGGAGAGTGGATAGTATTCAATACCAAGGGTCAGGGCCGGAGGCAGACATAGGGTGGTTAATATTCCAGGCCAAGGTGCAAGGCAAATGGTAGCGAGTGAACAGTATTCCAAGCCAAGGGTCAGGGCTGGAGGCAGACATGGAGGCGTTAATATCCCAGGCCAAGGTTCAAGCAGGTGGCATAGAGTGATGAGTATTCCAAGACAATGGTCAGGGCAGGAGGCTGAGATCTCATTGTCACTATCCAAGATTCAATCCAGACGTCAAAGAGTGGACAGAGAGTGGACAGTATTCCGGACCAAGGAAGATGGCAGACAGAGTGGTTAATATCCAAGGCCAAGGTTCAAGGCAGGCAGCAGAGAGTTGTGAATATTCCAAGCCAAGGGTCGGGACAGGAGGCAGACAGAGTGGTTACTATCCAAGGTTCAATGCAAGCAGTAGAGAGATCATTGTTAAAATCCAAGGGTCAAGGCTGGAGGCTGAAAGCTAGTACTTAGTATTTAAGTCAAAGCACAAGGCAGGCAGCAGACAACACATGGACTTCTGTTGAGTAACGAGCCTTTCTCTGGTTCATTAGCTTATTATAGGACTGTACAGACAGTGACCTGCTGAGGACACAGATGATTTTTTGTTGGTGTGTCACAGTGTTGGGATCATGGCTTAGATTCCAGCTGGGGTCTATTTACATATTTAGGGAGCATCACAGCTATATGTAAAATGTGGTAAAAATCCTGTTATCCAGGTTTTTACTGCATTTTCGTAGGCACTAAAGCCCCTCCGCCAGGGAACCGCCAGCTTTTGCAGTTTTAGCCACCACCGCAGCAACTAAGAGGTTACGCGTCTCTCAGACACGTCCGTAAATTGTACAAAACAAGTCACAGCCTCCAAAACTAATTTCCCTGCATGTTAGATAGCGGCTGCGAGGGGGAGTGCACTCTTATAACAAAGATATAGAAGCTGGGGCAATTTGTCCTTTTTTTAATTGCTTTGTGCCACTGCTCCAGAAACTGAACAAGAGAACATGAAATTCAAATTACAGATAAACATTAACTAAAATGAATATGCTTAAATGCGACTTAATGTGGCTATGATTTGTGTATTTGTAGAGGCTCTGAGTGCAATGCATTATACAACAGCTAGATATGAGGGAAGTGTTCTCCGATAATAAATGAGGCTGTGCTGGCCATTCTTATTTAATGTAATTTTTTTGTACCATGCGGCCCTAATATATCGATTGCCTGAAATACGCAAGGTAGGCCCCCCGTCGTGCATCTGGGTTATTTCATTAGAACCGAGGATGTTAGATTCATCACGGCGAAGTCATTAGTTCCTATTGTAATGGGCAAGTGGAAAGTTAATATTTGCAGAACATAAGAACAAAAAATACAATACGAGGCACCGTTACTCTTGTTTATTCACATATTAATGCCATACAGTGACATCACCTTCTCTATTATGAAGAGAAACTTGCAGCAGTGTTTCTTTTATGCGTCCTGCTACATCATCATCATCAATTAAATCTTTTTAAAATGTAAATAAAAAAAAAATGCACCAAACTGAAACCATATACATGCTAAATACCAGCATTAACACAATCCGAGTCACATTTTTAGAAAATATATTACGTATAATCCGCTTTACCTCAGTAACCTAAAATGACACGCCCCTCAACACTCACATAATACGCCCACTGAACAGACCATTGGTCTGTCCACTAATAGCCGCCTCCCAGTAACTGCCCTGGAACGCTCATCAAAAAAACACTCTAGTAATATACATAAGTGCAACAAGACAACAGGATGTAATATCATTACACAGGTGTAACAATACACAGAATTAAATACAAAGATACTCTTGCAATATGCACAGGTGTAACACAAAGATACTCTTGCAATATGCACAAGTGCAATAGTACACAGGATGGAAAACTCCAGAAACTGATAGCCAGGAACACAGGATTGGGAAACAGACTGGAAAGGCTCAAACTCCCACAGGAGCACAGGATACCAGACTGACAGCACAGACCAGGATCAGGTAACGTCTCTATAACCGGTATTGTGTCCAGGGCAGGCAGGGTGATATACAGTAGGCAGCAACTTCCAATGAGAACCACCAGCCCCCTAATCACCGCAGGTGGACAGCCAGACACAAAGGCAGAGAGCTGATGGCCCAATTATGTGACAGGTGAGTGGATCCACACCAGACAGATAATGCAGCCTGGCATAGAGATTATGGGCTAATATGTAGTAGCTGAAACTGCACGCAGAACACATACAGAAATCAGGCCGCAGTAACCCAGACAAGCCTGAGGTGCTCATGCCCGAGAGCACCAACTGAATGGCACCTATGCTTGGTTGTAATAAACTGTTAAATACCTACCAACATGACCCATTCCAGGAGAGATACAGGAGAGATACAATGCTCTGTTCCTGGACTTCCCTCTCAAGGTATGATTGCCATCCAGGGCCAGCGCCATGACTAGGCAGATTCAGGCATTTGCCTATGGGCGCCGGCCACTGGAGGGCGGTACTGAGCTGCAGCATAGATGTAGCAAAGCAGCCACCCGTCGCAGGAGGAAAGATCCCGTCCAAGGAGCAGGAAGAAGGTGCCGGCACCCCCACCCCCCTATGGACTTTAACTGTTAGTGTCAAACGGCGGAAGGTACCCCCCCCCCCCCCCAGAGTCTGCCAATTTCTGCACTCCCTCAGAGATTGTCAGTGGTAATCTGCGGGTGGCGGCTGATGAAAGGCATCTCAGCACCCACCGCCCAACACCCCCCCCATGGAGCTTGTAAGCAGCGGGACGTCACCCCCCACCCACGGCCCCCAGCCTGGGGAACAGAGAGACCTTGCACCGGCCCTGTTGCCATCACCTGTGATGAAACACCTTTCTCGACGGCAAGGATTACTTGTTTTCAGATATCCTCGCCGAAAACAAGCTATCCTCGCCATAAAAACCCCCTTGCCGGCAGTGCCGGATTAACAATGGGCCTGATGGAGCTACAGCTCCAGGCCTACTCTCTAAATATGCCCATTTTGTAGATGAGGACCAGGGCTTTCCAACAAGCCCAGCCCAGTGTCGCTAGGCCCCCGGGAACTGGAGATACCGGCAGGCAAACCTCCAGGTCCACTCACTAAATATGCAGGGCTTTCCAACAAGCCCGGCCCGGCGTCGCTAGGGCCCCGGGAACTGGAGATACCGCCAGGCAAAGCTGGGATGCTTTCCCCGTAGGATAACATGGGACACGCTAATTCCGACCCCCACCCAGTTCCAACGGCTGCCAGTTCCCCCTCCGGCATCACAGAAGCTCAGGGTTGATCTCAATCGAACCCAAATCGCTGGGCCTTCAATCTGGTACCAGGCAGGTCCATATGGGTTCATTGGTTCTAGAGATATTGCGGGTAAACCGATTTTTTTCATTTCTGAAATGTAATTTCATGGCTGTTCATATTGTTTGAGGACAGATATCTCTGGAACCAAACGGCCCAGATTCACGGGACCAAAATCATTTGAAGCCCACATGAAAATGGGTCAGTTAGTTCCGAAGATATAGCTGGTTGTTTAAAGGCGGAGTTCTCTCCCTCTCACACCAGAAAATGCAGGGACTAGGCTGGTGGAAAAGGGGCCGTGCATCATCCTGGGACCATATTCCCGGGTAAATCACTGCATTTTCTGGTGTGAAAGGGGTATTATTTCAAATAGCCGGGACCTGCAGTGCTCTGAATACAGCCGGGTAGCCCCAACCCAGCTGTCAATGGCTGTTATTTCTGCCCGGCGGCAGCTGTCCCCCAGTTACCGCGAGCATGTGTTATACCTTGGTAATGAGCATGTAATCCCACATGGCAACGAGCATGGAACCCCTGACAATGAGCATTGAACCCCTGGCAATGAGCATGTAGGTAAGCAGCACTTATGTAGAATAATTCTTAATAGGCATTATGGTGTATGGCATAATACGTAATGGACATTATGGTGTGTGGCTTAACATGTAATGGGTATTATGGTGTAAATTTTTGATGCGCGCCTTTGGCGTGCATTGCCCCTGTTTGTGAAGCATATTGTGCATTATTGCTCAATCTTTTTGGTAGAGTGTGTATTTTGGCTCAATCCATGTGGCATAATGTGTAAGAGGCAAGTACAGTATAAGGGGGTTACTATTGTGTTGCATGATTTGTATAAGAGGTCTAATGTGTGGTAAACTTAGGTGACCACATAAAAGGTACTGAAATGTTGTCTACCAACTTTCGGCTTTCAGTATTTTTTTTATGACTGGAGTGCCGCCTCACATCGCAAGTATTTTAGGACATCAGCATCCTGCGGGTGCACCTTTGGAGGGCACCCACCAATATATCTCCCTGCATTTTTCCTATGCCAGCCCCCTGCCTTTTCCAGGCATATATAATTAGTTTAATGTATTTACACAAATAGAGACACACCCATGAGCAGACCACCCAAACAGAACACTGGTCACGCCCCCCACATTATTAGGTTCTGGCTACATAATAGGCCCTTGATAATTTTCAGCTCCAGGCACCTTTAAACCTTAATCTGGCTCTGCTTGCCGGCCACATTGAACCTATCCCCTTACCTATATATCTTCTTTTATCTCACCTCCCTTGTAGCTTGGCTTATTCCCAGCAGGTGGCAGCACCTGGATGATCAGCATCCAGCAGTGAAATCAGGTGCTGTTAACAGCGTTTAAACGCCCCGGCAAGTGGTGCAAGTAAGATTTTTTTCTTGGTGGTATTGATAGCCTCCAACAAAAATGGGCGTGGCCATGTGTCATGAGGGGGCGTGGTCACACAAAGCTAGAGGAGTGACTAAATGACAATAGTAGCATGGCATCAGGAGACAAGGAATGAGAATCAGCAGGGAATGACTGGGGGTGGGTTGGCTCTTGCTTGGGGGAAGAGCAGGACAGCTTGTGCTTACAATTGTGGAGCCTGCTCTTCATGCTGTCAGCACCGCTGATGCCTGTCAGTGTGACAGGCTAAATCAGCAGTAGCCGATAGCTGCATCCATCACCAATCATAACGCTGGGTGGGCGGGCGGGCTGCGGATGCATTATATTTAGACTTAAAATAAAAATAGAATTGACAGTGGGCCAGGAGGTAAGTGGTACTGCGTACCTGCAACATATTTCTTACAGGTACTCCGTACCACGCCGTACCCCCTTACTTGCAGCACTGGACCCTATAGTGAGAGAATCACAGTCATCATATATAAATAATAAGAGCAGTGACTTGTGTACACAAGAGACACCTTTAGTCCCAATAGAGCAGAATTAATGGATAATTAATAATCAACACTCAAAAATAATGAACAATTTTGAATAACAACTTCAGTAATATCATTTACTTGGCTGCAGCTACAGGGCACCCTCAGGCACAGACATTTCTATAATGGGTGCAAGGTGTGCGGTCCTTGGGGGGGTCAACGCCGCACACCCAGCACCCATATATTATACTTACCCCTACAGGAGGAGTCTCAGCTCTGCAGACACAAATCACTTGGAAGATGGCCTCCTAAAATTGTCTGCAGTAACAAGGTGCAGACGCCATGTTCCCAAAGACCGGCACATAGCCAGAGTCTACTTGCTGCCAGAACGCCTACAGCAGTGATTATTATAATTATAATACTGCAGCGTTTAAAGTCCCGGAACTGATGTATATACTGGTAACATATCTAGGGGCCGATTCGGGTTCACATGTAGTGAACCGAATTCGGCCCCTGCCCCAATGGTCGGAATTTGTGCATGCGCATTGTTGCGCAGACACAAACCCCGACTGTGAATGGGCGCAGCGATTTGCAATGTCGCCGGGCCGTGCACACGGAGCGTTGCAGGTCAGGGGCGTGGGGCCCATGGGAACGCTCAGCATTTCATGGACATCCCCATGAAAATGCTGGGCGTTTCCATGGAATTGAGGGAGAAATCATTCGATGGGCAGCGACCATCGAATAATTTCTCCTGCTGCGGGCACATGCGAAGACACATCACCTCGCATGTTTGTGAGGGGATACGGTGGCGCACGGTGCAGTGATTCTGCGGGGCAAGTAATTTGGGACTCAGTAAGCTGTGAGCTTCGCAGCTTTCCAAATCAACCAGGCTTTGGGCTTCTGGTGATTACTAATTTGAATATATTGTGACTGTGCCCATACACTAGGGCGATTCACTTGTGATTTGGTCACTTTTCATGCTATAGCGATTTCCTGAAATAAATGAAAAGCGTCCAAATTGCATGTGATTGACATCAGATCCGATGATTGGAGCCTGAGGATCGCACAGGCTGCAGGTGAAATGTGTCACATTGTAGCCAGGCCAGGCCAGGCAGGATTGGCTAGGATTGCATGCGATGTGTTATATGCAAAAGGACCACATAAGATATATCCAGTGCTATTTTTGTAGGAAAATAGGTTCAGGAACTGAGGGCGGGGGCAGAAAGTGGACGGTGATGTGGGAGGTGCTACAAAAGGGGAGGGGCATCAATTGGTGCATTACATTTTTTTTTTAAACTTACAAATCCTCCCAACAGTGCCAGTAACATTACAATCCCCAGCAGAGCATGACCCCCAGACTGCAGATACACAAATGACCCCCACAGTGCAGATACACAAATGACCCCCAATGACCCCCCTTCCTGAGTCGTCCTGCGAGCCGCCGCCTCCCCTCCCAATACTCGCTCCTCAGCGCGGCGTCCTCTTCCTACCGGCACCAACTCAGTGTGGAGACTCAGGAGAGCGTGCCGACGCGCCACAGTGGTGGATGCGCTCAAGGTTTTTCTTATGGCGGTACGGGGTACCGGCGCCAAATTATATACTGGTATGCCCTACCGCCGCGGGGCTGCGAGGGCTAGGCCAGGAGGTTCCTGAACGCCGTTCCAGGTGACCTCATTTTTCAGGTCAGCTTCAGGAACGGCGTTCCTGACCGTTCCGGCACAAAAATAGCCCTGGATATATCACATTCAGTCCTGACACCTGAGAAGTCCTGGGTGGCTCAAGGGGGATTGCGTGCGACTTCTCCCCTCGGAGAGTGTATGGCCAGCTTTAAGATGTGTACACATAGTCCGATGGGCGGCCTCCGATATTGATTTCGATGCTGGCGGGGTGTCAGCATCGGCTGGCACGGAGGGATGAATGTCAGGGACCATGCTACATTGAGCAGCATGGCCCTCCATATATAGGTGCCGATTCTGTGGGTGCTCAAGGGCCCGAGCACCCACGGAAATTGATGAGCACCCACAGGCCCGAGCCCCGATGCTGGCCCGCCATATTAACTTGCTAATTTGCGGCTGCAGCACCCACATTGCCGGACCCGCCAGCAGGGAAACAGTATGCCGGGAAGAGTATATTCTGTCTGCGGAGTACCTGCACTGTGGGGGCATTTATGTACCTGCACTCTGGGGGCATTTATGTACCTGCACTGTGGGGGCATTTATGTACCTGCACTGTGGGGGCATTTATGTACCTGCACTGTGGGGGCATTTATGTATGTGGAACTCTGTTGCCGTAATTTGAATTTTGGAGAACTCTGTGCTCCGTAATATAAATTGGTATTATTTTGTGGCCACACCCCTTCTCCACGAAGCCACTCCTCTATATTTTTGGCTTGAGCACCCACCAGCAAAAACATAAATCGGCACCTATGCCTCCATATGATCTATACCCTTCACCACTGTACTGGACCCTTTATACCCTACACTACCTGATTGACCCCTCTATAGCCTATGGTACAACAGTGACACCCTATACCCTTCACAACAATACTATAATATATGTGCAATTTTAAGAAAACATGTGATTTTGACCATTCCTTTCTAAAAAATGACCCACTGCCCTCATTACACTGGTACATTTTTTGGGAAAAAAGGAATAAGAGATAGATACATTTACACTGAATCATCAGAGCCATTTTCCCAGCACTTTACCAAGTATAGTATCTCTTACTAACTGCTTTGGGGCTCATCTACATTTGGATATAAGTCATTTTATGCATGTTAAATTTTAATTTGAGTTAGAATACAAATGAAAGGTTACAACAATGGGAACATTTTCTTTTCGTTTTTGAAAGGCCCAGTCTTATACAATCTCGTCCATCACAAAAGAGAAAGTATTGTAATCAAGTATAAAACAGGAATGTGACATAAAGGAAAGCATTACATTTGAATTTAATTCCCAATAAACATTTTAAGCATGAACTTGCTGTGTACAGGCAGGGCCGGATTAACAATGGGCCTGATGGAGCTACAGCTCCAGGCCCACTCTCTAAATAGGCCCATTTTGTAGCTGAGGGCCAGGGCTTTCCAACGAGCCTAGCCCCGCGTTGCTAGCCTCCCGGGAACCGGAGATACCGCCAGGCAAAGCTGGAACGTTTTCCCCATAGGATAACATGGAACCTGCTAATTCCAACGGCTGCCAGTTCCCCCTCCGGCATCAAAGAAGCCTGAGGTTGATCTCAAATTGCTGGGCCTTCAATCTGATACCAGGCTGGTCCATATGGGTTCATTGGTTCTAGAGATATTTTGCGGGTAAACCGATTTTTGTCATTTCTGAAATGTAATTTCATGGCTGTTCATGTTGTTTGAGGGCAGATTTCTCTGAAACCAAATGGCCCAGATTCACGGGACCAAAATCATTTGAAGCCCACATGAAAATTGGTCAGTTGGTTCCGAAGATATAGCTGGTTGTTTAAAGGGGGGGTTATCTCCCCCTCACACCAGAAAATGCAGGGACTATGCTGGTATAAAAGGGGCCAGCCCGGGAATGGCCCTGAATGATCGTGGGACCATATTACTGGGTAAGTCCCTGCATTTTATGGTGTGAAAGGGGTATTATTTCAAATAGCCGGGACCTGCAGTGCTCTGAATACAGCCGGGCAGCCCCCTGTTCTCTGCCCAGCTGTCCTTTCTGCCCGGCGGCGGCTGTCCCGCAGCTACCGCGAGCATGTATTCCCCTTTGGTAATGAGCATGTAATCCCACATGGCAATGAGCATGGAACCCCTGGCAATGAGCATGGAACCCCTGGCAATGAGCATGTAGGTAAGCAGCACTTATGTAGCATAATTTTTAATAGGCATTATGGTGTATGGCATAATACGTAATGGACATTATGGAGTGTGGCTTTAACATGTAATGGGCATTATGGTGTACATTTTTAATGTGCGCCTTCGGCGCGCAATGCCCCTGTGCATTATTGCTCAAGCTGTTTGGTATAGTTTATTTTGGGTCAATCCATGTGGAAAAATGTGAATTTTGCCTTAACCCCTTCCCGCCGCAGCCTGTTTTTGCCTTCCTGACAGAGCCCTTTTTTTTTTCAAATCTGACAGGTATCACTTAAGTGGGGATAACTTTTTTTTGCTTTTACTTATCCCAGTGATTTTGAGATTGTTTTCTCGTGACACATTGTACTTCAAGTTAGTGGTAAATTTGGGTCGATACAGTCTGTGTTTTTTTGTGAAAAATACCAAAATGTCGTAAAAAAATGGAAAATTTAGCAATTTTCAAAATGTTAAATTTTCTGCTTGTGAGACAAATAATCATACCACTCAAAATAGTTAATAACTAACATAGACCATATGTCTACTTTATGTTTCCATCATTACTTCAACATCCTTTTAATTTTTTTGGACACTAGGAGGCTTAAAATATGAATAGCAAATTCTCAAATTTTCAAGAAAATTTCAAACACTGATTTTTTTAGGGACCAGTTCAGTTCTGATGTGACTTTGAGGGACTTGTATGTGAGACACCCCCATAAATGATGCCATTTCAAAAACTGCACCCCTCACAGTATTCAAAACAGCATTTTGGAAGTTTGTTAACCCTTTAGGTGTTTCACAGGAATTAAAACAAAGTGTAGGTGAAATTTCAAAATTTCATTTTTTTTGCAGATTTGCAATTTTAATACATTTTTCTAAGGAACACAGTACATTTTACTAGAGAAATGTGACTAAAAATTGATTCCCCCAATTCTTTTGTTTTCATAAATATCCTATATGTGGCCCTAGTGTGCACGTTGACCAAACCACAGGCTTCATAATAGAAGGAGCACCTACTTGATTTTGGAGCCTCCTTTTTATGAGATTATTTTTAGGCACCATGTAGGTTTCTAGGCACCATAAGATGCTAAAAGTTAGGAACCCCCCCACAAGTGACCCCATTTTGCAAACTACACCCCTCAGGGAATTCATCTAGGGGTATAGTGTACATTTCAAACCCCCAGGGGTTTCACCAATTGTGGTACAACTGGGCAGTGAAAATGAAAAATTAAATTTTGTACACAAAAATGCAGTTCTGGCTCAAAATTTTTCATTTTCACAAGGAATGAAGGAGACAAAGCACCCCAAAATCTGTGCCCCAATTTCTCCCGAGTACGGCAATGCCTCACATGTGACCAAAAAATACCATTTGGGTGCATGGCAGGACTCAGAAGGGAAGGAGTGATATTTGGATTTTGCAGCACAGATTCTGGTGGAATGTTGGTGGGTGCTATGTCGCATTAGCAAGACCCCCGAAGCACCAATACAGTGGAACCCCCCACAAGTGACCCCATTTTGCAAACTACACCCCTCAGGGAATTCATCTAGGGGTATAGTGTACATTTCAAACCCCCAGGAGTTTCACCAATTGTGGTACAACTGGGCAGTGAAAATGAAAAATTAAATTTTTTACACAAAAATGCAGTTCTGGCTCAAAATTTTTCATTTTCACAAGGAATGAAGGAGACAAAGCACCCCAAAATATGTGCCCCAATATCTCCCGAGTACGGCAATGCCTCACATGTGACCAAAAAATACCATTTGGGTGCATGGCAGGACTCAGAAGGGAAGGAGTGATATTTGGATTTTGCAGCACAGATTCTGGTGGAATGTTGGTGGGTGCTATGTCGCATTAGCAAGACCCCCGAAGCACCAATACAGTGGAACCCCCCCACAAGTGACCTCATTTTGCAAACTACACCCCTCAGGGAATTCATCTAGGGGTATAGTGTACATTTCAAACCCCCAGGGGTTTCACCAATTTTGGTACAACTGGGCAGTGAAAATGAAAAATTTAATTTTTTACACAAAAAATGCAGTTCTGGCTCAAAATTTTTCATTTACACAAGGAATGAAGGAGACAAAGCACCCCAAAATATGTGCCCCAATTTCTCCCGAGTACGGCAATGCCACACATGTGACCAAAAAATACCATTTGGGTGCATGGCAGGACTCAGAAGGGAAGGAGTGATATTTGGATTTTGCAGCACAGATTCTGGTGGAATGTTGGTGGGTGCTATGTCGCATTAGCAAGACCCCCGAAGCACCAATACAGTGGAACCCCCCCACAAGTGACCCCATTTTGCAAACTACACCCCTCAGGGAATTCATCTAGGGGTATAGTGTACATTTCAAACCCCCAGGGGTTTCACCAATTGTGGTACAACTGGGCTGTGAAAATGAAAAATTACATTTTTTTACACAAAAATGCAGTTCTGGCTCAAAATTTTTTATTTTCACAAGGAATGAAGGAGACAAAGAACCCCAAAATCTGTGCCCCAATTTCTCCCGAGTACAGCAATGCCTCATGTGTGACCAAAAAATGGCAGGACTCAGAAGGGAAGGAGTGATATTTGGATTTTGCAGCACAGATTCTGGTGGAATGTTGGTGGGTGCTATGTCGCATTAGCAAGACCCCCAAAGCACCAATACAGTGGAACCCCCCCACAAGTGACCCCATTTTGCAAACTATACCCCTCAGGGAATTCATCTAGGGGTATAGTGTACATTTCAAACCCCCAGGGGTTTCACCAATTTTGGTACAACTGGGCTGTGAAAATGAAAAATTACATTTTTTTACACAAAAATGCAGTTCTGGCTCAAAATTTTTCATTTTCATAAGGTATGAAGGAGAAAAACACCCCAAAATCTGTGCCCCAATTTCTCCCGAGTATGGCAATGCCTCATATGTGACCAAAAAATACCAGTTGGGTGCATGGCAGGACTCAGAAGGGAAGGAGTGATTTTTGGATTTTGCAGCTCAGATTGTGGTGGAATGAATGGTGGGTGCTATGTGGCATTAGCAAGACCCCCGAAGCACGGTGAAATGATGAACCTAATAATCCATAGATGTGTGGTATATTTTAAAACACTCCTTTATACATAGGCCGGGTTTGTCGGGGCAAGTTTCACAGTGGAAAATAGTATCCTTTCTTATTCCTTTTTATAGCAAACTTTGCACCTTTTTTGTGTCCTGCCCTTTTTTGCAGTGGAGGGGATTTCGTTAGGAAAATGCTGCCCTGGTACAATACGGGGGCCAGTACTAGAAGTACTGGGGCCCTCTGCCTGCTGGTTCCCAAATATTAGGCCCTTTATGACTTCCTCTTGAAAGTGCATAAATGTCCCCCTCTGGCTGGTAGAACGGAATAGCACGTAAGCGTTATACAGTGCCATCTGGATGATATACACGGCCAGCTTCTTGTACCAGATTTTTGTTTTCCGCAGGGGACTGTACGGCTTCAGTACCTGATCTGAAAGATCCACTCCGCCCATGTACTTATTGTAATCTAGGATACAATTAGGTTTTGAGGTGTGGGTACTGGTACCTCGTACAGGGACGGAGGTGGTACTGTCTCCATGAATTGTTGTCAGTATAAGGACATCCCTCTTGTCCTTATATTTGACCAACAACATATTTTCGGTGCATATTCCCCTGCTTTCACCCCTTCTCAGTAATTGGGCAACGTGCGTTTTTGGGAGGCCTCTTTGGTTCTTGCGCACAGTACCGCAAGCTGCTGTACCTCTTGAACGAAGGGCCTTAAACAGGGGGATGCTAGTGTAAAAGTTATCCACATAGAGGTGATAACCTTTATCCAGGAAGGGGTGCACTAAATCCCAGACAATTTTTCCACTAACACCTACGAGGGAGGGGGGGCATTCTGGCGGTTCAATTCTTGAGTCCTTCCCTTCATATACCCTAAACCTGTGGGCTTACCCTGAGGTGCTTTCACACAGCTTATAAATTTTTATGCCATACCTTGCCCTCTTATTGGGAAGGTACTGGCGGAATTTAACCCTTCCTTTAAAATGTATAAGGGACTCGTCGATACAAATACATTTTTCAGGGATGTACATCTCTGCAAATTTGGCACTGAAATGATCAATGACCGGCCTGACTTTGAATAGCCGGTCAAAGGTGGGATCATCTCTGGGTGGGCACTGTGCATTATCGTTGTAATGCAAAAATTTAAGGATTAACTCAAAACGAGTCCGGGTCATGGCCATACGGTAAAGTGGGGTGCTGTACAGAACATCTGTACTCCAATATTGCCTAATTTCTGGCTTTTTTACTATGCCCATATGTAACACCAGACCCCAAAACGTCATCATCTCTACTGCATCTACAGGGGTCCACCTAGCAAATGATGACGTGGGGTTTTGAGCAATAAACTGCTGGGCATATAAATTACTTTGGTCCACCATTAAATTTATAAAATCATCAGAGAAAAATAATTAGAAAAAGTCAATTTCTCTGAGACCTGTTGAATCAAATTGGATTCCTGGGATGGCCAAAAACTCAGGAACCCTGGGGCTCAAAATTGTCTGGTGGTGGGGTCCATACGGGATCAATCATTTGGGGGGGGGTCTCAGCTGCTCTACGGGGGTGTCTTTGAGGGGGTCCCTCATCACTAGAGGAGGAAGAGGAGCTTAAGACGAATCCTTCAAATTCCCCGCTTGCATTACTGGCTGTGTCAGAGTCAGAGGCAAGCATGGCATATGCCTCCTCCGCTGAATACATTCTTCTGGATGACTGGGATGACATTTGGGATGACATTTGGGATGCCATTTTTATTTTTGTGTTTCTGTAAGTGTAATGTTTCAACACGTGTATAGTGTAGGGGGGGTACAAACTTTATTTCAACACGGGGGGTATGTAGTGTGTAGTGTGTATGTAGTGCAGAAAAAAAAAATACTTTATACAGGAATTTGATCCCAATAAAAAAAAAATTGAAGGGGTTAAAAAAAAACAAAAAAAAAGGTCCTGCGCCAAAAATTGAGCACAGATGTTGGTCAGTAACATCCGTCACTGAACAGCGCTCAAAGGCAACAGGAATTTGATCAAAAAAAAAAAAAAGATTATAACAACCCTGTGCCAAAAATGCTGTTCAGTGATGTACGTCACTGATCAGCGCTCAGCGGCCACAGGACACCCACAAAAGCAACGTGGGTGTAAAAACAATTTAAAAAAAATAAACCACAGCACTCTCCAAAAAAAAACAATTTAAAAAAACTGCAGAAAAAAAATTAGATCTACCCTGTGCCAAAAATGCTGTTCAGTGATGTACGTCACTGATCAGCGCTCAGCGGCCACAGGACACCCACAAAAGCAACGTGAGTGTAAAAACAATTTAAAAAAAAATAAACCACAGCACTCTCCAAAAAAAAAACAATTTAAAAAAACTGCAGAAAAAAAAATTATATCTACCCTGTGCCAAAAATGCTGTTCAGTGATGTACGTCACTGATCAGCGCTCAGCGGCCACAGGACACCCACAAAAGCAACGTGGGTGTAAAAACAATTTAAAAAAAAATAAACCACAGCACTCTCCAAAAAAAAAAAACAATAAAAAAAAACTGCAGAAAAAAAATTATATCTACCCTGTGCCAAAAATGCTGTTCAGTGATGTACGTCACTGATCAGCGCTCAGCGGCCACAGGACACCCACAAAAGCAACGTGGGTGTAAAAACAATTTAAAAAAAATAAACCACAGCACTCTCCAAAAAAAAAAACAATTTAAAAAAACTGCAGAAAAAAAATTATATTTACCCTGTGCCAAAAATGCTGTTCAGTGATGTACGTCACTGATCAGCGCTCAGCGGCCACAGGACACCCACAAAAGCAACGTGGGTGTAAAAACAAAACCCCACTGCACTCTCCAAAAAAAAAAAAAACTGCAGATCAGTGATGCAGTGATGCAACACTGATTAGCAGTGTGGGGCAGCAGGCACCCAACTGTGGGTGCAACCTGACAGGGAATTGCACGCAATTCCAGACCGGAATGGCGTCTGCAGCGCAGTCACCGTTAGTTTAAATAACGCGCTATGGCTGTGATTGGTCCGTCGGTCCGACGGACCAATCACAGCCTTGGGGGCAGGTGGGGTGAGGTGGGGTGAGGTGTGGTCATCACCGGTGACCCCCTCACGCCCCCTCCCACCCGGCGGTGATTGACACCTGTGTTACCGAGCGTCATATTCGCCGGTAACACAGGAAAACGCTGCGATTGGCTGTTCACATTGAACAGCCAATCACAGCGATCGCCGACGGGGGGGAGGCATCGCCGCCCCCCCTGGACATGCTGGGACATGTCTGCTGTCAGGGACAGCAGACATGTTTAAACTGTCACCGCGTCTATAGACGCGGGGACAGTTTAAAGTCATGACATATATATATGTCATGTGTCGGGAAGTACATCCCGGCCATGACGTATATATACGTCAAATGTCGGGAAGGGGTTAATCCATGTGCCATAGTGTGAATTTTGGCTCAGTCCTTGTGAATTTTGGATCATTCCATGTGGCATAATGTAACAGAGGCAAGTACAGTATAAGGGGGTTACTATTGTGTTGCATGATTTGTATAAGGGGTACAGTATATGGTGTGGTAAACAGGTGAACACATAAAAGGTGCTGAAATGTTGTCTACCAAGTTTCGGCTTTCAGTATTTTTTTTTATGACTGGAGTGCCGCCTCACCCCGCAAGTATCTTAGGACATTGGCATCCTGCGGGTGCACCTTTGGAGGGCACTCGCCAATATATCTCCCTGCATTTTTCCTATGCCAGCCCCCTGCCTTTTCCAGGCATATATAATTAGTTGAAAGTATTTACACAAATAGAGACACACCCATGAGCAGACCACCCAACCAGAACACTGGTCACGCCCCCTACATTATTAGGTGCTGGCCACAACCCCTATCATTGCGCATAATAGGCCCTTGATCATTTTCAGCTCCAGGCCAATTTAGACCTTAATCTGGCTCTGTGTACAGGTTTAACAGAAAATATGTCTCAGTAATATATTGTGAAGGAAAGAGAAGGGGGGAAAGAAAGAAAGAAAGAAAGAGAGAGAAGATAAGGGGAAGGGGAATAAATCGGGTGTGGGAACCAACAGGAGCATCTGGCGGGGATTGCGCTGTTTCCTATTGGTGTGTTCGGGCTCAGGACGGAGTTTGAGGCTTGTTAACGATACTTTTGTATTTGTCTGTCTCACAGAATTCTAGCCAAGGGAGCCAGATCATGGAATATGTTTGGAATTTGTCAGCGGAGGACATTATAATGTCATCCATCGATCTGTAAAGTTCTATTCTTTGGAACCAATTTAAAAGGGATGGTGGGGAGGTTGATTTCCAATGGACTGGTATGACTGCCTTCGCTGCGCTATTAAGATATTTCAGTACGGATTTTTTATATTTTGATAATGGGGAGGGGTGTAAGTTAAGTAGCCAGAATCCTGGACTGTCTGGGATCTCTGGACCCAGTATTTATTTTGTGATCTCAATCACATTGTTCCAGAAGGGCCGTAATGTCGGACATGTCCACCAAATGTGTACTGGGGAGCCAAGATCAGAGCCACATCTCCAGCAAGTTGCCGAGACCCCAGGAAACATTTTGGAAAGCATGGATGGGCAGCGGTACCAACGGGAAATAACTTTGAAGTGGGTTTCTAAAGTAAGTATGTTAGTGGAGCTGCTCCATGATTTCTCAAAAATAGAAGTCCACTGTGACCCGTTAATTGTCAGGTTCAGGTCATTCTCCCAGTTTGTGGTAAATTTAGGTAAAGTGGAGAATTGATTTTTTAATTAAGTATTTGTATATGTGTGCTGTAATATGTGTTGACATGCGCTGTGAATTAACTAGTTGTTCAAAGGGCATTAGCTCTCTAGAGCCTGCCACCTTCATTTCCTTAGACTGGAGGAAATGTTTAACTTGGAGGTATCTCCAAATTTCCTTGTTGTAGAGGAGCCATTTGGATTGGACCTCTGGGAATGGCAACACACCCAAAGAATTGTATAGTTGACCTATTCTCGAGATGCCTGCCTCAAACCATGACTTGAAAGCCATTTTGGAGTCTCCTGGTAAGAACTTCGGGTTATCAAACAATGGTGTCATCGGGGAGTATACTGATGAGATGTATTTCTTACTTCTGTTTCGTTTCCATATCCCAAGGGTTGGGCCTATGGTCGGGTGTAAGATCTTGGGTATGTGAGGTAGCCATGGCACAATCCCCAGGGGAGCCTTATAAAATGAGTTTTCTATGGTCACCCATTGTCTTGTTGTTTTAGGATTGGCCCATTCGTAAATTCTGTTTAGCAAAATGGCTACATAATAAGTTTCGAAATGGGGGAGTTGAAATCCTCCCAAATGTTTCCTTCTATATAAGTAATCCTGTCTCAATCGGGGAGATCTACCACTCCATACGAAATGTCAGACCACCCGGTGAAGTTCTACAAACCAGCCCCTAGGGATTAGAACCAGTAATGCCTGTAGACAGGGCCGGCGCCACCACTAGGCAAATCTAGGCATTTGCCTAGGGCGCCGGCCACTGGAGGGCGGCATTTTGTGCCGCCCGGGTACCTGTCCTACGGTGCTGTCTATTTAAATCTGGCGGCGGAGGCAGCGGGGGTCCCTGCAGTCCATTAAAAATCACGAGCGCTATCCGCCGGGCTATGCGGAAGCGCTTCTAGTGTGAAAACTCTGGCAGCACGGCGCACGCTGATCTCAGCCAATCAGCGTGCTGCCAGTGTTTTTACACTAGAAGCGCTTCCGCTTAGCCCGACGGATAGCGCTCGTGATTTTTAATGGACTGCAGGGACCCCCGCTGCCTCCGCCGCCAGAGTGAAATAGACAGCGCCGAACGACAGGTACCACCACCACCCCCCCCCCCCCCCCCCGGCACCGGGGCGCCCCCACCCCGACTCGCCTGGGGCGCTCCGGTGCCCTGCCTGTAGAAGATAGAGGATGCGGGGGTAAAACATTCATTTTTATTACATTTATCCTCCCCAACCAAGATATGCCTTTGGAAGACCATGAGGAAAGTTTGTGTCGGAGTTTGATAATTGTCGGGTTGAAGTTTAGAGAGCATGTCGATGTGAGATGTTTCGGAAGGAGAACCCCTTGATACTTGATGTATGTGGGGTGCCATCTAAACGGGAACATCTGCTGCAGATGGGTTTGCGTGTCTGAGCGGATGGTGAGGTTAAGGGTGGGATGTATTAAAATACATCGCCGCCCTTCGCGACCCCCCCGCCGCGATGCCGCCGCATATGTACTAACATATGCGGCTGGCATCGCGATGCGGTGACGGATGCCCCCCGCGATACCTGGAATGTGGTGTGCGGGGGTGTCTCCGTCACCTCCCAGCCGGCTCCTGCATCCCTCACGTTGGGGACAGCTAAACAAGCTGTCCCCGGCGCCACCTCCTCCCCCCTGCAGCCGGAAGGACGTCCGGCTGCTTCACATGGGGAGGAGGGGTTTACCTTCCAGGGTCCAGGAGGACCCTACAGGAAGGTTAGCGAGAGGGGGGGTCGGCGAGGCGGCGGGTTTGCATCGGCGTTGGCGAAAAGAAGCCCATAGGCTTCTATAGGGTATCGCCACCCAAAGGTGGCGATACCCTACACTGCGGTATCATTTTTGATACATTGGAAAATGCTGTAAAACCGGGGTTTTACCGCATTTTTCATTTGATACATCTCGCCCTAAGAGCAGTCGATTTACTATAATTGATTTTAAAATAGGATAAGTCTCCAAAGACTTTGAACTCCTTCATTAGATTTGATAGGGAGACCTTTGGGTTGGTAATAATCGCTAAGAGGTCGTCAGAAAATAATGCTAACTTGTATTCGATATAAGTAATTTTAAAACATTCCCCTCAGATGTAGCAGTACACACCCACGCTTCTAGGTACCACGTTCACAATCTCTTTTCACAATCTCTCTATATATGGAACTAGACACACCCTTTAAGGTGGCGTATGACACGCCCCCTCAATGCGGCGCTGTGCAAAATTCTATTACCAACTATAATCTCCCTGAAACTAGTTTTCAAAAGTAGGAAAGTAGGCACTGACTGCTGTAGGAGGAAGTCTTATTTCCTGCATACAGCAGCAGCAAAGCAAAGCAAATTAAATTGGCCTATTTTGATGGGGGGGGGGGGGGGGGGCTGGAGCTGCAGCTCCATTTGCCCCATCGTTAATCTGGCGCTGCATCCCACCCAAACTCTCTACAGTCACTGAGTTTATGTGAATAAGATTGCACAGTATTTTCCAAAACGCAGAAAATTAAATATTTTTCTATTCCCCTCGGGAGCTGCAGTGGTCGAGTACGTAATCAGACATTGATTTTCCTCACTACAGTCATCAGAGCAGAGAAATATTTGATATTAATTACGTTAGCATTTTCAAGACCTCATTTTGATGGGAGTAAGATTAGGAAATTGAAGCTCTTTATTTAAAAGTACCACTTTTTGGAAACTTCAAAAAGGCATTTAGATAAAGTGAGTAGTGATACAAGGTCGCACTTCCCCATGGAAGCCAATATATTCTAGGTTTTCTGTATATTGAAGGAAATTATACAAAATATATTGTTTTTATAGCTGAGGTGGCTAATGACTCCTTCCAGCTTAAACGTTGGGGGGCGCCGCGGCCTCCGTGCTGAGTGAGGTGCTTACGCACAGATTGCTCAGCACACATAGCGCACACGAGCGATGCACCCACAATGTGTGCTAAGCGATCTGTGCTGAGCAGCGTTTGTTAGGCAAAACACTGTGATCTAAAAGGATAGACAGTGCACCCCTCGCTGGGCTGCGATAATCGGTCCTCAGTGTGCATGTACAAACCCTCTGTGCGAGCATATTATGTAACACTATAATGCCCTCCAGTTCTTTTTATGTCATATTACAATGAGCAAGTCCAAGGGCATAACACAATATATTGTAGGCAAAAGTTTGTAAGGGACCCTATGTACCATCTAATGGTGAAAAATGGAGCATGCACATTTACCTAGGCCCCATAGTAGCTCCACTCTCTGCCTCTATGGTAGTTATTTATTTATTTACAGTTTCTTATATAGCGCAGCAGATTCCGTTGCCCTTTACAATTTTAGACAGTGATAAACAAACGGTAACAACAGACAGACTTGGAGGTAAGAGGGCCCTGCTGCAAGTTTACAATATATAGGGAATAGAAGCATAGCAGTCCCACCAAGTTACAAGTCCAGTAGGAAAGCTATATAATACATGAGTGCCTCTGAGGGTTAGGTGGGTGATACCTAAATGTGATAGGCTTGCCTGAAGAGGTGCGTTTTCAGGGAACACTTGAAAGTTTGGAGGCTAGTGGAGAGTCTTATTGTGCGTGGAAGGGCAATCCATAGGGTGGGTGGCTTCTCAATGGCTACAGGTTATGCAGTGTGGGCCCACATTGACTCGGTGGCATGTGTGCAACACACACCCTGCACCCCACTATGTATATTCTCCTAGAGACCATTCCCCTTTCACCTATACAAGCAGTGGTGGCTTCAGAGGAGGGGCTACAGCACGATTCAAAATGTGAATGGGGAGGAGCCACACCAACTGCCATTCCAAACTGACTCACTGGCAGTGGCTGTGGCTCCCCTATTTGAATTTTGAACTGTGCTGCAGCCGCCACTGTATACAATCCTTCATTTGAATCCAGTCTGCAGCAAAGGTAGTTTGGTAAATTATCTCTCATATTCTTGGAAACAGGCCACAAACAGTATAATATGTAATATTTAATAGGTTAAAACTAACGAAGACTATCAATGATTTGAAATCATCCATAACCTACATTACCATTGATGGGGAGACCCAGATGGTTTCCCACTATTAATGATGTGGAGCTACCAATTTTTTTTTTCTCGAAGGTGTTAGGACATCGAGCCTATCTCGGCTTCTGACACCCACAAAGCCCCACCCCTAAACTTTGATCGGTCCACAACTCATTGCACACTAAAGCAGGGGTGAGCTTCGATGGTTCCTTTGTAGGTGGTTGCACACCATCAAGGTTATCCATCAAAAGAGGAACTTCTCTATTACCCAATCCCTCTGTACCACCTAACTTCAAGATCACTACAGATGGGCAGTGTCAGAACCCAACCCAAGAAACAGCCTACCAATGGCGAGATTATAGGCATTGCAAAGCAGGGGGTTTGGCTACGATGATGCAATTCAGCCAGAATCACATCATCAGTCTAGTGGACCGCCTACTTTACTTGCTATGTGAGCGTGAGTGCAGCCTAAAAAAGCAGGAGAGTTGCCTGTGTGGCATCCCAGAATTGGGGGTACCCTTGTCTTTATGCCACAGACTTACTGGTGGCCAGCACTAACTATGTTTGTACATAACTGCAGCCCATGCTGCTCCCAGGAACTGTTACAACTTGTGCTTCAGGTGTTGGCTCCCTGTACTATGTTGCTAGGCAACCACCCTGCAGTCTACACAGGAGGAACGTTAGGACCCAGCAAGGTGCTGGGAGAAAGCAGGAAGTTGAGCCCTGCCTGTTGCTGGGCAGATTGGAGTGTAACCAGTGGCTGTGGCTCCCCTATTTGAATTTTGAACTGTGCTGCAGCCGCCACTGTATACAATCCTTCATTTGAATCCAGTCTGCAGCAAAGGTAGTTTGGTAAATTATCTCTCATATTCTTGGAAACAGGCCACAAACAGTATAATATGTAATATTTAATAGGTTAAAACTAACGAAGACTATCAATGATTTGAAATCATCCATAACCTACATTACCATTGATGGGGAGACCCAGATGGTTTCCCACTATTAATGATGTGGAGCTACCAATTTTTTTTTTCTCGAAGGTGTTAGGACATCGAGCCTATCTCGGCTTCTGACACCCACAAAGCCCCACCCCTAAACTTTGATCGGTCCACAACTCATTGCACACTAAAGCAGGGGTGAGCTTCGATGGTTCCTTTGTAGGTGGTTGCACACCATCAAGGTTATCCATCAAAAGAGGAACTTCTCTATTACCCAATCCCTCTGTACCACCTAACTTCAAGATCACTACAGATGGGCAGTGTCAGAACCCAACCCAAGAAACAGCCTACCAATGGCGAGATTATAGGCATTGCAAAGCAGGGGGTTTGGCTACGATGATGCAATTCAGCCAGAATCACATCATCAGTCTAGTGGACCGCCTACTTTACTTGCTATGTGAGCGTGAGTGCAGCCTAAAAAAGCAGGAGAGTTGCCTGTGTGGCATCCCAGAATTGGGGGTACCCTTGTCTTTATGCCACAGACTTACTGGTGGCCAGCACTAACTATGTTTGTACATAACTGCAGCCCATGCTGCTCCCAGGAACTGTTACAACTTGTGCTTCAGGTGTTGGCTCCCTGTACTATGTTGCTAGGCAACCACCCTGCAGTCTACACAGGAGGAACGTTAGGACCCAGCAAGGTGCTGGGAGAAAGCAGGAAGTTGAGCCCTGCCTGTTGCTGGGCAGATTGGAGTGTAACCAGTTTGCTGTGAGCAGTGAGAGGAACCAGGAAGGCAGTCAGGCAGAAGTGTGCCTGAGAGTAAGGAGTAAGCAGCGCGTTACGCTGGGCGTGCTGAGGAGGGTGGTGAAGAGTGGAGCAGAGGCAGGACAGAGCAGCCAGAGAGAGACTTCTGCAGCAGCTTCCCAGTGGTGATTGATGGTTGGGAAGGAGGGAGAGAGAGCCTGCAGCCCACACTCGTGTAGAGACGCCATTCACACAGCAGCAGTGATTGACAGCAGGCAGACCGGCCTGCAGGGAGACGTGACTGACAGGAGTCAGCAACAGCACCCGGTGTGCAGGTACCATACTACCACTCCACACTGACACTGTCCTCCATTTCACGCCACAAGTTAACCCAGCACAACGCCATTTTTAGCCTGAGGCACAGTCCACCTTGCAGTGACTGCCTTTACCATCACCCTTTCAGTTATTGGAAACCTTTTGAGAAGTAACCCCAGTGTTGGCATTGTGCCAGAGCTCAGGACATAACTTGCCTTGGATTACAACTCCTTGTATTAGCTGTTACTTCAATTTACGGTGCACCTAGGCCAAAAGGTACCTAGGACCAACAATAGAACTGCGCAGTTCAGGGACTTACTCTTTCGCCACTGGACAATTATTGTTAGTTATATATGGTTTAATATGCTGCATATTATTGTCAGTCATTTAAATGTCATTACAAATCTTTTGATTGAGGGTTGGAATTGTTTGCACTGTAGTCTTATGACATTGGTGACGCAGTATACCGTGCGAGTTGCGGTCCACAGAGGTTACCTGTGGCCCCATTGCGCACGATATCTTCTTGATGGAGTATCTTTATTCTTCCATCTTTACCTGAATTCATTGTGAAGAACAGTGCATTGCATTTGTTGCAGCGTATTGTGTGAAGTGTGGCCTACCTGTGCCACAGTGGCCCCATCGCACACAATATCATAGAAGGGAAACTGTCCTCATTCGTAAACTGTTAATTGTCATTATTGTATTGTTTAATTATTTCATAGCGGTGATCCACGGTCCTTTTGCTACTAAAATAAATCCTTTTGATCACCGTCCTCACGTGTGGTGACCATTCTGTGTGGTTGTGTTGGGGTATTGTCTTCCCGTGGTGCCTTTGTCCCTCCGCCCTCTGAATTGCAGGCGAGTGAAGCAGTCAGGTAGCCACCAAGCAGTGCCGAGAGGAGAACAGGAACATCAGGTAACGGTCACACACCTGCACGCAGTCTGACAACATCACACTTGGCGTCCGCGAACAGGATTCAGCGATGTCAGACTCAGACCAAGCAGAAGCTCCCACATTGACCAGAAGGAGGAGACGACTTCCTGCATCACCTGGAGAAGGAAATCCAGTGTCAATGACGGCGGCACCAATCACCATGCCATACTATTATGGCGCGCCCTGGGTACCGACTTATTCGGGAAACAACACCCCGGGGACGCAAACGCTGAAAGAATTCAAAAACCGGATACTCTCCATGACACAGCTGTACCGGCTCAGCAACGAACAAGCGATTGAAATACTGGTGGGGCAACTGAGAGGCACAGCACTACATGAAGTAAGAACGTGGGAGGCCGACGAAAAGGAAACGGTGGAGCAAATTTTTGAAAAGCTGCAAGAGATCTTTGAATCAAAGACAATAGCAGATTTGAAGAGCCGCCTGTACTCGAGAAAACAGCGACCGAATGAACCACTGCGGGAGTATGCACTAAGCTTACAGGAAGCCATGAAGGCCATACAGTTGAGAGAAAAGAAACCAAAGGAACAAGTGGATGAAACACTAACCAACCTGTTCATCGAAGGAGCACAGGAGGAGGCAGTCAAGTCCCAATTGCGCATGTGGAGACGACAACAACCTGACAGCACCTTCGCCAAATTTAAGGAAACTGTCCTACAAATCCTGGGCCTGAACCAGAGTGGTCGGGATGAAGATGAGGACTCAGCGGAAGGGGAAGCCTGCCACCAGGCCTCAAAAGGGCAAATTGCAGACACCCTATGCCTGAGCAGAGCAGTCACCCAACAGACACAAGCCCCCATGGAACCGGGCCCACTGGAAGTGCTAACCCGCCAGATGTCTGAATTAACGTGTAATATGACGCGCATGGCGCAAAAGTTGGAAGACCTAGACAAAAATCAAGGCAGAAACCGACGCAGAAAATGGCGTCAAGACCGTGACACAAGGAACCATCCGTGGCAGGAGGTGACCCGAGAATCGAACCGACGACCCACCAACAAGTATGATCTACAAGGCCGACCGATTTGCAGAAGGTGCCACGAGAGTGGGCACATTGTGAGGTACTGCCCAAACGCCACCTCCAGACAAGAGGATCCCGAGGCAAGAGACAGACTTTCAAGAGAAGTCCCAAAAACAATAATTCAGAACCAAGTCCAAGTGAATGTGCCATCCGACGCTGTGGATTGGCGAATCAGAACAAGAAAGTTAACAGGCCAAGTGATGTGGTTTGACGTAGCACGTGGCTATGGTATTATCCGAAGGACAGATAATGGGAGAACCGTATATGTCCACTATACAGGCATCCAGAAGACCCATCGGAATGAATGCTTCCGGACCCTAGCAAATGGAGAGTGGGTCGAATTTGAAATGGCAAGTGGAAGGAGAGGCGTCAAGGCCATTAACGTGACAGGCCCCGGTGGTGCTGCGGTAAGAGGCAACAGAGACACAGGCCAGAGTGAACGCAGACGCTTCACGCATCACTGTGATAACCCACACAGCCACCGGCCATATGGTCAGCAGGACCAAAGGGAAAGAAGACTACAGGAAGGTCTTGGTGAGACTGACAGGCCTAACACGAATTCTCCGCGACCTGAGCAGATGCCCAGACCACCAGAACCTAAAGTCCCCAGGAAGAGGGAATGGCTGGAAACGAGCCAGAGACCAGTTGTGATGACTCAGAGAGAAGCAGAGCAGCAGTGCATGGAAGGTGTGGTTAGTCCACAACATTCTCCAGAGCAGAAGCGTGCCGCTACACAAGGAATGGAAGACGCATATGACGGAGAAGCCAACCCTCGACTAACAGACGTTGGAGCGACCAACCGAGGAAGTGGCAGTGAAACCGTGCATCACGTGGCAGCGGAAGAAAGGATGGACCGCATGGAACCGAAGGGCTCAGAACCCATTATGTCACCGTCTAAACCCAATGTCCCTACAGAGAACCCAAAGGAAGTCGAGAAGGCCGAAGCCCAGTCTAAGGAAGAGAGGCCTGGAAGCGAGTATGAGTACACAACGATTTCGAGTGAAAAATTCCTATTCTTGATGCAACAGGCCATCAACAGGTCCAAGAAAAGGCAGAGAGAGGAAGCACGTGCTCATTGCCGACCGCATGCAGTGATTTAAGGTGCAGTCGAAGAACACTGCTGAAGAACAGGAGAAAAGACTTGCCTGAGGCGGAGGAGCAGGGAACCCGGGGGGGACATGCCTCTGCACAACCCAGGCCCCATAGTTAACAGGTTTTTACACGGCTTAGGTAACCAGCCCTGAATGTAATTGTAAATGCTTTAATGTATAGATGTAAGGCAGAAATGTAGAAATGTTTTGCAGTTTATAGGTAATGTTACCTTGAAATGCTTTGTTCTTTAACAAGAGACTGTACCAGGACTTTAGTTGTCTCCGACATAATGCCCGCGGACTGGCATTCTTCCAGCGGGGAAGCATGTGGCATCCCAGAATTGGGGGTACCCTTGTCTTTATGCCACAGACTTACTGGTGGCCAGCACTAACTATGTTTGTACATAACTGCAGCCCATGCTGCTCCCAGGAACTGTTACAACTTGTGCTTCAGGTGTTGGCTCCCTGTACTATGTTGCTAGGCAACCACCCTGCAGTCTACACAGGAGGAACGTTAGGACCCAGCAAGGTGCTGGGAGAAAGCAGGAAGTTGAGCCCTGCCTGTTGCTGGGCAGATTGGAGTGTAACCAGTTTGCTGTGAGCAGTGAGAGGAACCAGGAAGGCAGTCAGGCAGAAGTGTGCCTGAGAGTAAGGAGTAAGCAGCGCGTTACGCTGGGCGTGCTGAGGAGGGTGGTGAAGAGTGGAGCAGAGGCAGGACAGAGCAGCCAGAGAGAGACTTCTGCAGCAGCTTCCCAGTGGTGATTGATGGTTGGGAAGGAGGGAGAGAGAGCCTGCAGCCCACACTCGTGTAGAGACGCCATTCACACAGCAGCAGTGATTGACAGCAGGCAGACCGGCCTGCAGGGAGACGTGACTGACAGGAGTCAGCAACAGCACCCGGTGTGCAGGTACCATACTACCACTCCACACTGACACTGTCCTCCATTTCACGCCACAAGTTAACCCAGCACAACGCCATTTTTAGCCTGAGGCACAGTCCACCTTGCAGTGACTGCCTTTACCATCACCCTTTCAGTTATTGGAAACCTTTTGAGAAGTAACCCCAGTGTTGGCATTGTGCCAGAGCTCAGGACATAACTTGCCTTGGATTACAACTCCTTGTATTAGCTGTTACTTCAATTTACGGTGCACCTAGGCCAAAAGGTACCTAGGACCAACAATAGAACTGCGCAGTTCAGGGACTTACTCTTTCGCCACTGGACAATTATTGTTAGTTATATATGGTTTAATATGCTGCATATTATTGTCAGTCATTTAAATGTCATTACAAATCTTTTGATTGAGGGTTGGAATTGTTTGCACTGTAGTCTTATGACATTGGTGACGCAGTATACCGTGCGAGTTGCGGTCCACAGAGGTTACCTGTGGCCCCATTGCGCACGATATCTTCTTGATGGAGTATCTTTATTCTTCCATCTTTACCTGAATTCATTGTGAAGAACAGTGCATTGCATTTGTTGCAGCGTATTGTGTGAAGTGTGGCCTACCTGTGCCACAGTGGCCCCATCGCACACAATATCATAGAAGGGAAACTGTCCTCATTCGTAAACTGTTAATTGTCATTATTGTATTGTTTAATTATTTCATAGCGGTGATCCACGGTCCTTTTGCTACTAAAATAAATCCTTTTGATCACCGTCCTCACGTGTGGTGACCATTCTGTGTGGTTGTGTTGGGGTATTGTCTTCCCGTGGTGCCTTTGTCCCTCCGCCCTCTGAATTGCAGGCGAGTGAAGCAGTCAGGTAGCCACCAAGCAGTGCCGAGAGGAGAACAGGAACATCAGGTAACGGTCACACACCTGCACGCAGTCTGACAACATCACACTTGGCGTCCGCGAACAGGATTCAGCGATGTCAGACTCAGACCAAGCAGAAGCTCCCACATTGACCAGAAGGAGGAGACGACTTCCTGCATCACCTGGAGAAGGAAATCCAGTGTCAATGACGGCGGCACCAATCACCATGCCATACTATTATGGCGCGCCCTGGGTACCGACTTATTCGGGAAACAACACCCCGGGGACGCAAACGCTGAAAGAATTCAAAAACCGGATACTCTCCATGACACAGCTGTACCGGCTCAGCAACGAACAAGCGATTGAAATACTGGTGGGGCAACTGAGAGGCACAGCACTACATGAAGTAAGAACGTGGGAGGCCGACGAAAAGGAAACGGTGGAGCAAATTTTTGAAAAGCTGCAAGAGATCTTTGAATCAAAGACAATAGCAGATTTGAAGAGCCGCCTGTACTCGAGAAAACAGCGACCGAATGAACCACTGCGGGAGTATGCACTAAGCTTACAGGAAGCCATGAAGGCCATACAGTTGAGAGAAAAGAAACCAAAGGAACAAGTGGATGAAACACTAACCAACCTGTTCATCGAAGGAGCGCAGGAGGAGGCAGTCAAGTCCCAATTGCGCATGTGGAGACGACAACAACCTGACAGCACCTTCGCCAAATTTAAGGAAACTGTCCTACAAATCCTGGGCCTGAACCAGAGTGGTCGGGATGAAGATGAGGACTCAGCGGAAGGGGAAGCCTGCCACCAGGCCTCAAAAGGGCAAATTGCAGACACCCTATGCCTGAGCAGAGCAGTCACCCAACAGACACAAGCCCCCATGGAACCGGGCCCACTGGAAGTGCTAACCCGCCAGATGTCTGAATTAACGTGTAATATGACGCGCATGGCGCAAAAGTTGGAAGACCTAGACAAAAATCAAGGCAGAAACCGACGCAGAAAATGGCGTCAAGACCGTGACACAAGGAACCATCCGTGGCGGGAGGTGACCCGAGAATCGAACCGACGACCCACCAACAAGTATGATCTACAAGGCCGACCGATTTGCAGAAGGTGCCACGAGAGTGGGCACATTGTGAGGTACTGCCCAAACGCCACCTCCAGACAAGAGGATCCCGAGGCAAGAGACAGACTTTCAAGAGAAGTCCCAAAAACAATAATTCAGAACCAAGTCCAAGTGAATGTGCCATCCGACGCTGTGGATTGGCGAATCAGAACAAGAAAGTTAACAGGCCAAGTGATGTGGTTTGACGTAGCACGTGGCTATGGTATTATCCGAAGGACAGATAATGGGAGAACCGTATATGTCCACTATACAGGCATCCAGAAGACCCATCGGAATGAATGCTTCCGGACCCTAGCAAATGGAGAGTGGGTCGAATTTGAAATGGCAAGTGGAAGGAGAGGCGTCAAGGCCATTAACGTGACAGGCCCCGGTGGTGCTGCGGTAAGAGGCAACAGAGACACAGGCCAGAGTGAACGCAGACGCTTCACGCATCACTGTGATAACCCACACAGCCACCGGCCATATGGTCAGCAGGACCAAAGGGAAAGAAGACTACAGGAAGGTCTTGGTGAGACTGACAGGCCTAACACGAATTCTCCGCGACCTGAGCAGATGCCCAGACCACCAGAACCTAAAGTCCCCAGGAAGAGGGAATGGCTGGAAACGAGCCAGAGACCAGTTGTGATGACTCAGAGAGAAGCAGAGCAGCAGTGCATGGAAGGTGTGGTTAGTCCACAACATTCTCCAGAGCAGAAGCGTGCCGCTACACAAGGAATGGAAGACGCATATGACGGAGAAGCCAACCCTCGACTAACAGACGTTGGAGCGACCAACCGAGGAAGTGGCAGTGAAACCGTGCATCACGTGGCAGCGGAAGAAAGGATGGACCGCATGGAACCGAAGGGCTCAGAACCCATTATGTCACCGTCTAAACCCAATGTCCCTACAGAGAACCCAAAGGAAGTCGAGAAGGCCGAAGCCCAGTCTAAGGAAGAGAGGCCTGGAAGCGAGTATGAGTACACAACGATTTCGAGTGAAAAATTCCTATTCTTGATGCAACAGGCCATCAACAGGTCCAAGAAAAGGCAGAGAGAGGAAGCACGTGCTCATTGCCGACCGCATGCAGTGATTTAAGGTGCAGTCGAAGAACACTGCTGAAGAACAGGAGAAAAGACTTGCCTGAGGCGGAGGAGCAGGGAACCCGGGGGGGACATGCCTCTGCACAACCCAGGCCCCATAGTTAACAGGTTTTTACACGGCTTAGGTAACCAGCCCTGAATGTAATTGTAAATGCTTTAATGTATAGATGTAAGGCAGAAATGTAGAAATGTTTTGCAGTTTATAGGTAATGTTACCTTGAAATGCTTTGTTCTTTAACAAGAGACTGTACCAGGACTTTAGTTGTCTCCGACATAATGCCCGCGGACTGGCATTCTTCCAGCGGGGAAGCATGTGGCATCCCAGAATTGGGGGTACCCTTGTCTTTATGCCACAGACTTACTGGTGGCCAGCACTAACTATGTTTGTACATAACTGCAGCCCATGCTGCTCCCAGGAACTGTTACAACTTGTGCTTCAGGTGTTGGCTCCCTGTACTATGTTGCTAGGCAACCACCCTGCAGTCTACACAGGAGGAACGTTAGGACCCAGCAAGGTGCTGGGAGAAAGCAGGAAGTTGAGCCCTGCCTGTTGCTGGGCAGATTGGAGTGTAACCAGTTTGCTGTGAGCAGTGAGAGGAACCAGGAAGGCAGTCAGGCAGAAGTGTGCCTGAGAGTAAGGAGTAAGCAGCGCGTTACGCTGGGCGTGCTGAGGAGGGTGGTGAAGAGTGGAGCAGAGGCAGGACAGAGCAGCCAGAGAGAGACTTCTGCAGCAGCTTCCCAGTGGTGATTGATGGTTGGGAAGGAGGGAGAGAGAGCCTGCAGCCCACACTCGTGTAGAGACGCCATTCACACAGCAGCAGTGATTGACAGCAGGCAGACCGGCCTGCAGGGAGACGTGACTGACAGGAGTCAGCAACAGCACCCGGTGTGCAGGTACCATACTACCACTCCACACTGACACTGTCCTCCATTTCACGCCACAAGTTAACCCAGCACAACGCCATTTTTAGCCTGAGGCACAGTCCACCTTGCAGTGACTGCCTTTACCATCACCCTTTCAGTTATTGGAAACCTTTTGAGAAGTAACCCCAGTGTTGGCATTGTGCCAGAGCTCAGGACATAACTTGCCTTGGATTACAACTCCTTGTATTAGCTGTTACTTCAATTTACGGTGCACCTAGGCCAAAAGGTACCTAGGACCAACAATAGAACTGCGCAGTTCAGGGACTTACTCTTTCGCCACTGGACAATTATTGTTAGTTATATATGGTTTAATATGCTGCATATTATTGTCAGTCATTTAAATGTCATTACAAATCTTTTGATTGAGGGTTGGAATTGTTTGCACTGTAGTCTTATGACATTGGTGACGCAGTATACCGTGCGAGTTGCGGTCCACAGAGGTTACCTGTGGCCCCATTGCGCACGATATCTTCTTGATGGAGTATCTTTATTCTTCCATCTTTACCTGAATTCATTGTGAAGAACAGTGCATTGCATTTGTTGCAGCGTATTGTGTGAAGTGTGGCCTACCTGTGCCACAGTGGCCCCATCGCACACAATATCATAGAAGGGAAACTGTCCTCATTCGTAAACTGTTAATTGTCATTATTGTATTGTTTAATTATTTCATAGCGGTGATCCACGGTCCTTTTGCTACTAAAATAAATCCTTTTGATCACCGTCCTCACGTGTGGTGACCATTCTGTGTGGTTGTGTTGGGGTATTGTCTTCCCGTGGTGCCTTTGTCCCTCCGCCCTCTGAATTGCAGGCGAGTGAAGCAGTCAGGTAGCCACCAAGCAGTGCCGAGAGGAGAACAGGAACATCAGGTAACGGTCACACACCTGCACGCAGTCTGACAACATCACACCTGTCCTTTTGAGAGGCCGAGAAGGCCACCTGATTTTTGGGACCCTCCCGGCTTTTATGATAATAATAATAATAATAATAATAATAATGATATTTATATAGCACTTTTCTCCCAATAGGACTCAAAGTGCTTCACACATTGTCTTTACAGCTCGAAATACAAAACAAGCTTAACAGTAGATGTCAGTGAAATGCTTGAGTAAATAAGTATGTCTTTAGTCTATTTTTAAAGGATTCTATAGTGGGCGCTTCTCGCACTGTGCGAGGAAGAGAGTTCCACAGAGTTGGAGCAGCAAAGTTGAAAGCTCGACCCCCAGATGAATTCAGGGAGATTCTGGGCACTGTTAGTAGTCCTTCTTCAGTGGATCGTAGTAATCGAGTAGGACAGTAAGGGATCAGCAGCTGTTGCAGGTACCTTGGGCCCTGGTCATGTAGGGCCTTGAAAGTGAGTAAGCCAATCTTGAAAACGATTCGCCATTTTACAGGTAGCCAGTGAAGGGCGTAGAGAATGGGAGTTATGTGGCAGGAGCGGGGCTGGTTAGTTAATAGTCTGGCGGCTGCATTTTGTACCAGCTGCAAGCGGTGCAATTCTTTTGCTGGAAGACCCAGGTAGAGAGCATTGCAGTAGTCTAGTCGTGATGATATAAATGCATGTATGACTTTAGGAAGGTCTTCTGAGGGAATTAAATGCTTGATTCTGGCTATGTTTCTCAGATGAAAGAATGAGGATTTGATTGTGGCTGACACCTGATGTTTAAGTGTCAGGCCATTATCCAGGACAACACCAAGATTCCGCACATGATCAGAGTTTTTTAATGCTGTGCCCCCCAGCTTAAGACCTGTCAGTTGGCTATGCTGCCGTCTTGTCCTGTGATTTATCATCAGGACTTCTGTTTTATCTGGGTTCAGTCTCAGCCAACTGGCACTCATCCACTCCTGGAGCTCAGCTAGGCAGCCATTTAAGGTTGTTATTGTGTTAACGGTGCCTGGAGCAAAGGACAGGTACAGTTGGGTATCATCTGCATAGCAGTGGTAGACCAGGCCGTGACGTCTGATTATGTCACCAAGTGGAAGCATGTATACTGCAAAAAGCATGGGAGATAGTATAGAGCCCTGTGGGACACCACAAGACAACGGCACTGGTGGTGAAGAGTATACTCCCGATGCAACTCTCTGTGACCTGCCAGCGAGAAATGATTTGAACCAGCTAAGGACTGTGCCACCCAGGCCACAGAAATTCTTCAGGCGCTCAATTAGAATACCATGGTCAATGGTGTCAAATGCTGCAGAGAGGTCGTAGGCAAGTATGCACTCGTTATTCTGATGTTAAGTTCCAGACTGTGCAATTGAATTATAGACATATACTATATTAGAGACTGAGGTACATGGTATTTAATGGTTTTGTCAAACTTTAGTGGGGGCTGGCAACAACCCCTATCACTGCATTGCTCCCTGTTGGGCCATTCAATGGTCGCTCACCATCAAATTATTTTTCTGCCATTTGTAATGAAATGTCAGCCTGGACAGACTTTTCATTTACATGCTGTCCGCTTAATTTCAGGGGGCTGACGTCATGTGATGTCAGCCTCCCGCCCCAAAGCAGGCATCACCGCACCTGTTTCTGCAGGGGAATTGTTAGGACTCTGGGGAGTCCCTGTGTGCAAATACGGAAGTAGACTGACCATGCACCACACATGACTATGTTGTCTATCCCAGTGGTCGATTGATGCATGCATTGCTAGACTTCACCTATAGCAGCCGCGTCCAAAGGAGCGAGTTAGGCCCGATCCAACCCCGATGCCCCCAGGTCTTATGTAGGAAAATGCATCAACTGAAACTGAGAGATTGACAAAAGGATTACAGACTAAAACCCGTGAAAGCAAACAGACAGTGATACATTTTATAATAGTGGTCAGAAACACCAGGGAGTTGAGTGAATGAATATGGGAACAATCCTCCGCTGAACTCAAAGGAATGCAACAATGCAAGAAGATGTTATGCAAATAAGTAATTCCACACACCCACACTTATTACTACAGAGACACAGCAGAATGCAGACACAGTATGTCCTAGTTAATGGCATAAATGCAACAATGCATGAATATGTTAATAATAAACAATATATAACCTGTGTGAAGCTGGATGGCAAAACCCCTAATAATAGAGGACATATACTCCACGCAGCTAAACTCTAACAGGGATCAGCTGTAATACTGAAGGTGGAAAAACCAGCACTTATCTCTGTCAGACAGGTTCTGTGTTCATACAGGGTCTCATATGAACATAGACCCAGCAATGACTTAACAGGACACCCGGTAGGAGTGCTTGCTGGAATACTCAGGACTATGACAGGACTCTGACAAGACTTTAACCAGACTCAGACAGGCTTAAACAAAACTCTGACAAGACTTAAACAAAACTATAACCGGCAGGTTCTCAAAGCTGGGAGGATACCTAAATACCCAGAGGCCTAGCATGCAGCCACACCCAAGACCAAGGTGTGCATGAAACCCAGGCAAGGTGGATCAGCAAAACCCAGAGTACTGATCCAGGGGAAACATATAAACTACAAACAAGATAAGAATAACACGACCCGCCGGAGGCGGCTCGTAACAGGAATGACCAGGGGGACACCCAGGAAACGCTGGGCTTTTCTCTGCTGTCGATCCATGCCCACCCCCTACCCACCTCACCTGGAGGGAACAGTATGTGAGTGTTAAACTCGCCAAAGCTGTTCGCTCCTGGGCTTTGCGCATGCGCATATTTACTCATGCGCAAACACCAAACATTGGGGACGTTACAAAGTCCCAGTGTGCTCAATCTCCCAATCTTCTGTATACATAAGCATCAGCGTCAGTGCAGAATGTCGCTCATGTTCTGTGATGCTCTTTACAGGTATCCAGCAGTACACACTCTGTAGCAGATTGCGGATCACAGGCATTGCATCTGTGAAAGGGTTATTTCAGCAAAATATTTCAGTTCAGAAAAGTCCCGTTCCAGGAAAAGTGACAGTAAATGAAGTTTATGCAGCGGCCTCGCTGGGCCGAAGCTCTTAGCCCAACTGAGCATCTGAGTCATGAAATGGAACAAGCTTTGCAAAGTGCTAGATTTACACGCAACCAATATTGAGGTCAGCCTCAGGTAACGTCTATGCAGCACTTTGGTATCTTGTGGAATCCACATCTGATTAATTTTGGCTGTTCTGAGGGCAAGTGGCAGCTGAGATTGTTATTAGGTGGCTGTATCTAATAATGTGGACCTCAATTAGAGTAAGGTGTAAGCAGAGGCGGACGCTGCAATGATATGCTGCAGGGAAACGTTAGGAAAATACGAGCAGATACAAAGTTTTGAAGTAGGTGTCCGGGAATTTTGAAATCAATATCCATCTACTCTTGTACTTCTTGCCCGCTCTCATGCCTCAATGCCAGCCTTTGCCTTTCTCTGTGTCTACGTGTACCACCTCTTTGGCTCCCGGGCCGGGTCTGGAGCATTTCTCAAGTGCTGGGAGACTCCATTTTTGGGAGTAAGGATCTAATTCAGACCTCTTCGATAGGCTGCTTTCACTCACAGCCTAGCGAACAGTTCAGCGCCGCCCGTCGCCCCACCCTGCCACCAGTGCCACGCCATCCCCTTGCTAGCATGCAAGGGGAGGTGTCAGCATGCGGCTGAAAGGGAAGAGAAATCATTCGATGATCGCCGCACATCGAATGATTTATCTCCCCTTTGGTAATAAAAGTCAGTCAGAACTGACCGAAGATAGGCGAAAAGGGGACGGGTGCTGACGTCATGTCCAGATGGTTTCCCTCCATCGATGGTTCAGCATAACCGAATACTTTTTCCCCCCAAGTTGCCGGGACATGCAGCATAGCTCCACCCCTGAAGCCATGCCCCCCGGTTCTGATTCAGCCAAAGACATTGATGGTCATATTATGGTCATAGTATGCAACCATCGATGACCATTTTCACCATTTTCACTATCACCAACAATGGTAATCATCGATGGTGATAGCAGCAATGGTCATCCCTAAGCATCCTTCTGTCTTTACAGCTCTGTCTATACAGCCAGGGGCGTAACTACACCTTTGTGGGCCCCATAGCAAAATTTTGAATGGGCCCCCCAGCACATCACCAAAATGAGGGTGGTGGTGGAGGCGGGGGGTGGAGGACATAATAGCAAAGGGGGATGGGTATTGTGAAGAACCGGAGTAACAGAGCCTAATCTCAGAGTGTACTCCGGGACTTCTGGGTCAGGTCATGCAGACAGGAGACAGAATAAGATATAAAAATATATTTATTAGCAAATTACTTACTACAAGCTCTCTAAATCAGCTATGAATAAACACATTTGGAACTAGCAATATAACACCAGGTCCCAATAGACATCAGATTACCATCACACTTGCCAGCACTCTCCCTCACTGTCCTGTCCAGATGCAGTATAATTGTCCATGATCACAGGAGATTGGTGAAGTTTCAGTATAACAGAGTCAGCAAGTCTGTGAGTCCAGAAGGTTAACATAAACCAGGCAGAGCAAACAAGTCTGCAACCACAAGAGAAGCTGGTAATCCAGTAGCCACCATGTTCCCAGGCACAGTCCTAAGCACACTAGCAGGAGCTGAGACTCCAAGGCCAGTAGCTTCTAGAAGCAAAATCACCCCCCAGCTCTCTTGTCTTCTCTTTTTACAAACTGTCCCAATTTCCACCATTAAAGTCCCTCCTGCAGTGGGTGGTCTTAGGGAAAGGTCTCCCTTAATTGGTAGAGCTCAATGTGGATCTGTAAAGGCCCCCATACACTATGCGATTTTGGTCCGATTTCATCCGATTTCGGCACTTGGTGCCGATAATCGGATGAAATCGGCCCAAAATCGTATGTGTGTGATGTCTGATCCGATCCGATGCGCGGTCCCGTGCGCATCGGACCGGATCAGGGAGGTCGGACGGTCAGCACATAAGATCATCCGACCTCCCTGTATGCATATGCCTGCCACCTGACAGGCATATGCATGCAGACACCGGGCGGGCAGCGGGTCCCTGAGCACCGGCTGACTGACCTGGCCGGGCGGTGGTGCGTGCGGGCAGCGGCCAGCGGTGGTGGGGGCGGGGGGCGGGCGGCGGGTGCGGTGAACGCTGCTGACCTGGCCGGGCAGTGTTCTTACTTACATAGCAGCAGCGGGGACGGGCAGCGCAGTGGCGGCTATTATATTTTGAAAATACTTGTCAAATGACCGGCCGCTCTCTGATTGGCTGAGAGCTCTCCGGCCAATCAGAGAGCGGCCGGTCATTTGACAAGTATTTTCAAAATATAATAGCCGCCACTGCGCTGCCCGTCCCCGCTGCTGCTATGTAAGTAAGTACACTGCCCGGCCAGGTCAGCAGCGCTCACCGCACCCGCCGCCCGCCCCCACCACCACCGCTGGCCGCCCCCACCACCACCGCTGGCCACCCCCACCACCACCGCTGGCCGCCCCCACCACCGCTGGCCGCCCCCACCACCGCAGCCGCCGCTGCCCGCCCCCACCACTGCCGCTGCCCGCCCCCACTACTGCTCACCGCCCTGCAGCTCCCCGTTTTTTTTTTAACATGGGATAAATCGCATGCGATTTATCCCATGTGAAAAATGGCACATCAAGTGCCAGATTGTATGTGAGCCTCCCGGGGAGCTGCCGGGCGGCTCGCAGGTAAATTGGGTCCGACTTGTCCCTAGGACAAGTCGGCCTAATGTATGGGGGCCTTAACAGAGATGAGTCAGGAAGAGATCCCCCCTGCTGTTACCCTGCCACAGTGTCTGACTCAGTCCTAGGGGAGAACAAAGGGATCTTGATGAACTTAATCCTTAGGTGAGGGGGGATGATAGTCAATCACTCCTTGTCTTAACCCCTTATAGTCATTTGTGACATCAGAGGGGCTCCAGGTGCTCCCAGCTTCTGGTATTTACAGTGAGTGACTGGTCCCAAATAAAACATCACACCTGGCCCTGTTTAAGAACTATAGCACAATATTGTCAGAATGGTCCAGGGACAGTCCATTCTGTCACATACCTCCCCCTTCTTAAATCAAGGGAGCAGGGTTGGGTCCTAGTCCAGGACCAGCCATGTGACCTGGACCAGGTGCGATGTGGAGTGAGGGTGGTGGTCCCCTTTAACACTTTCCCCATGTCCCAATGTTGAGCAGCACTAGGTGTTTTCCTGTGTTGGACTGCCTCCAATCCTAACCCATGGTCCCCCATGGGCGTACAGCATACCACCATTGCTGCTACATTTCTTTCCACATAAGCTTTCAGACGATTAATATGAACGGTCCTGATATGTCGGCCACCCTTATCCAGGGCAACCAGGTAATTCATTGGGGTTAACTGGTTCACCACAACATAAGGGCCGTCCCAGGTAGCCTGCAATCTATCCTTACGTCCTGGGATAAGCACCATTACTTGCTGACCATGGTGTAACTCCCTGGGTCTTGCATTCTGGTTATACCCTTCAGATGCCCGATCTTGTGCCACATGGTGGCTTTCTTGCATTAAGGCCATTAGCCTTGTCATCCGTTCCTGTATATTTGCCATGTATTGCAGGATGGGTTGTTCATGATCAATAAAACTTCCTTCCCAGCTTTCACGTACTAGATCCAGGGATCCTCTGGCCCTGTGGCCATACAACAATTGAAAGGGTGAAAACCCAGAACAGTCTTGTGGCATTTCCCTATAAGTAAACACAAGCTGCTGCAGCGCCTTCTCCCAGTCCCTCCCCTCTGACTGCACATACGTCTGCAACAGGCGTTTGAGAGTTACATTATTTCTATCACCAAGTATGTTAGTCTGCTGATGATAGTGGGTAGTCTTTAAGGGATCCATTCCAAATTTATCCCACAATATCTGTAACAATTCCTTCTCAAATTGGCTCCCTGGGTCTATTACAACCTCTTGGGGATGACCTATCCTTCGAAATATGCCCATCAGGGCCTGAGCGACATGCTCTGCATCTATAGAAGAGAGTGCTACAGCTTCAGGATAACGAGTTGCAAAGTCTACGAGAGTCAGAATATATCTTTTTCCTGTATTACTGGGAAATATAAAGGGTCCAACTATATCTATGGCTACCTGCTGGAAGGGCTCCCTGATTATAGGTAAAGGAGGTAAAGGGTGTCCTCGGGGTACACTTCCCAATCTCTGACAGGTTTTGCACAAGGCTCCATAATGCTTCACATCATGGGATACCTTGGGCCAAAAGAAGTTTCTCAAAACTCGAGCAAGTGTTTTCCTAACCCCAAAATGCCTGACTGTTGGGATCATATGGGCTAAGGTCAACAACTGCTGTCGATATTTCTGAGGAACCACCAATTGCTTTACGACAGTACTGTGGTCCCCGTCATCAGTATGAGGGGAGATTCTGTACAACAACCCATTCACCCACCCTATCTTATACCCCTTTGAATCGGATAAACCACTATCCGCAGCACTGAGAAGTTTGACTAAGGTTGGATCAGTTTTCTGCATCTTTCTGAATTCATGTCTGTCCACCTCCCCCAGGTCAACTGCTGTATTGCCATTCATACCCATATCATTATACACAACAATGGGAAGCCTCATTGCCTGTGGATTGGGTTCAGATGCAGCAGGGGGGTGGGTCTGAGTAAAAGCAGGTGTCAGGGTGGACGGAAATGTGGAGCTAGACTTGATTGAGGGGGTCATTCTCTGGGCTTTGCTCCTAGTCACCACTTGAACAAAATGTGTGACCAATCCCTGTCCTAGATCATTCCCCAGAATGACTTTTGCAGGCAGTCCACTAAGAACTCCTACATCCACAAGGCCATGGTCTGCCCCCCAGTCCAAATGCACACGGGCCACTGGGATATCCTGGACTTGATTCCCTGCTGTGGTGATTCGGACCCTTTCATCCTGCAGGATCTTGTCTACAGACACCAGCTCAGGTTCTATGAGAGTAAGAGAGGCTCCTGAATCTCTCAAACCCTGAACCTCCTGGTTATCCACCCAGACAGCCTGTAAATGACCCTTCATGTTTCTGGGAGTTTGGTACCCCTCCCCCACTATAAGATCCACTACATAAACTCCATCCCTCACCTCTGGTGCATCAGGATGGACATATTCTCCTTCAAATTCCCCTGCTGGTTGGTAGAGCACGTTAACTGGGGCAGGTTGAGTTCTAACATAAGGTCCTCGAGACAGGGTGCAATCCTTCTGCATGTGCCCTGGCTGATTACATCGGTAACATCTCCGAGGATAGGCCTGTTGCACTAGTGGATGTCGAGGTGCTGCATCCCGCTGGTAGTCTAGGGCAGATGACGGTCTGGTTTTCTGGGTCTCCGTTGTTTCTATTCTCTGTACACTGGGTGCCTTCCATCTGACTCGGTTAGCCAGATACTCATCTGCCATTCCAGCTGCTGCCTCTGGATTAGGAGGTTTACGATCAGCCACCCACTCTCGAACCTCTGATGCCATTTTATTTAATAATTGTTCCAGCACCACTTCATTCAGGATTTCTTCAGGGGAATACACGTGTTGTCCATCCCACCACTGCTGGCATGCTCTTTTAAGTTGTCTGGCAAATTCAGTGTGGGAGTCATCCCCCTCAAGATTTAGAGTCCGGAACTTGGCCCTGTAGGATTCAGGAGTCACTTGGAATTTTGCCAGCAGGGCTTTCTTTATAAGCTGGTAGTTTCCCACATCCTCATTGGCTAGGGATTGATAGGCTTGCTGAGCTTTGCCCGTTAAGCTGGGTCCCACATAACAAGCCCACTCTTCCTCATCAATCTGGTGCACAGTCATTAGTTTCTCAAAAACCTGCAGATGAGTATCAATGTCCGTCTCTCCTTCCTTAAACCTGGGCACATCTCCATATCCTAGCCGTGGCTTTCTTCTCCATTCTTCTTGCACCACCTGCCTCGCTGGTTTCTCTGAGTAGATATTCACCCCCAGAACAGTTTGTATAACTCCTGCCCTCTCCCTAGAGGAAGCTCGGTCACCTAGGGCTTTTAATAACCGTTCCAATGTTTTAGAAGTTGTCTCTGGTCTCTGCATTCTCCCTCTCCTTGCACCCACTTCTGGGATTTGCTCTTCCTCCTCATCACTTAGTGCAATCTCCTCTGGGTGAGCTCTGTCATACTCCAATAGGCGAGTGACTAACTCACCCTTTTGCTCAGTTCCATTACAGGGTATTTTCTTTATCTTGCAGAATTCCAACAACTGCTGTTTCCTAGTCCTCCTGTAAAATTTCTCTGCTTCCCTCAAATCATCTATTGCAGCTTCACTCGCCATTCTTCCTGGGATATTTCCTGCGTTATCTAACAGGACTGTTTGTTTCTTGGCTATTTTACTTAACCTGTTCCTGTAGAGCATTGGTGTATCAGTATACCACCCCTTGTGCTCTTCCCACTGTGCGGGACTGCATGACCCCACTGCTTGCCACCAATTGTGAAGAACCGGAGTAACAGAGCCTAATCTCAGAGTGTACTCCGGGACTTCTGGGTCAGGTCATGCAGACAGGAGACAGAATAAGATATAAAAATATATTTATTAGCAAATTACTTACTACAAGCTCTCTAAATCAGCTATGAATAAACACATTTGGAACTAGCAATATAACACCAGGTCCCAATAGACATCAGATTACCATCACACTTGCCAGCACTCTCCCTCACTGTCCTGTCCAGATGCAGTATAATTGTCCATGATCACAGGAGATTGGTGAAGTTTCAGTATAACAGAGTCAGCAAGTCTGTGAGTCCAGAAGGTTAACATAAACCAGGCAGAGCAAACAAGTCTGCAACCACAAGAGAAGCTGGTAATCCAGTAGCCACCATGTTCCCAGGCACAGTCCTAAGCACACTAGCAGGAGCTGAGACTCCAAGGCCAGTAGCTTCTAGAAGCAAAATCACCCCCCAGCTCTCTTGTCTTCTCTTTTTACAAACTGTCCCAATTTCCACCATTAAAGTCCCTCCTGCAGTGGGTGGTCTTAGGGAAAGGTCTCCCTTAATTGGTAGAGCTCAATGTGGATCTGTAACAGAGATGAGTCAGGAAGAGATCCCCCCTGCTGTTACCCTGCCACAGTGTCTGACTCAGTCCTAGGGGAGAACAAAGGGATCTTGATGAACTTAATCCTTAGGTGAGGGGGGATGATAGTCAATCACTCCTTGTCTTAACCCCTTATAGTCATTTGTGACATCAGAGGGGCTCCAGGTGCTCCCAGCTTCTGGTATTTACAGTGAGTGACTGGTCCCAAATAAAACATCACACCTGGCCCTGTTTAAGAACTATAGCACAATATTGTCAGAATGGTCCAGGGACAGTCCATTCTGTCACAGGTATGATACAGTAGAGGACAATAGTCACAACAAAGGGCAAAAGGGGCAGGACAATAGAGACAGGATAGGACATTAGACATAAGCTCAGGACAATAGGGAGAGGACAATAGGGACAGAACAATAGGGACAGAACAATAGGGACAGGACAATAGGGACAGGACAATACAGACAGGACAATACAGACAGGACAATACAGACAGACAATACAGATAGAGACAAGACAATAGAGACAGGACAATACAGACAGGACAATAGAGACAGGACATTATTCATAAGCAAAGAACAATAGGGACAGTACAGGACAATTGGAATGACAATAGGGATAGGACAGGACAATAGAGATAGGAGGGACATTAGGAACAAGCACAGCACACTAGGGACAGGACATCACCACTTACCAAGCATGTATTCACCTTCATACTATCGATCCAGGCCTCACTGGCACTCATACGCCAGGGTGCAGGCAAGGCACGTGCAGGCAAGGCACGTGCCGTTTCCCCATGCTGGATCTCCCGCTGGAGATGGGGGGGGGGGGAGTGACCCCAGCAAGTGCTGTTCCCCTGCACTGGGTCTCTCTCTCGCTCATATGCGCTGGGAGCGAGGGTTAGGACAAGACACATGAGACGCAGGCAGCCTCTGCTCCCTGCTTGGTCTCCCCCTCACACACGCTGCATATTAGGGGGGGAGACAGGAGGCGCCGGGTGTGCGGAGACAGGAGGTGCCGGGTGTGCGGAGACAGGACGCAGGAAGCGAAGGCAGCTGCTGCTCCCTGCTTGGTCTACTTGGGGGTGTCGGGGTCCCGGCAAGTGCTGCAGTTCTCCTGCCAGGTCTCTCTCCCGCTCACATGCGCTGGGTGAGCAGAGAGCCAGAGACAGGAGGACACAGGAGGCCCAGGCAGCTGCTTCTTCCCCTCACACGCGTAGAGGGGGAAGACAGGAGGCGCCGGCAAGTGCTGTTCCCCGCTGGGTCTCCCCCAGCTCAGTGCCAGTGCAGGGAAAGGCATGGGAGTGCTTGCTGTCCATGGGGCCCCCCCAGCCGCCGTGCCCCATAGCAGCTGCAACCCCTGCACCCAAGGTAGTTCCGCCACTGTATACAGCCCTAGCTAGACCCCTTCTGTCTCTCCTGTCATGCCCTGTCTATACAGCTTCAGCCAGACCCTTCTGTCTCTCCAGCCCACACCTTAGTTCTGTCTCTCCAGCCCTGCACTGTATATACAGCTCCAGCCCGCTCCTTCTGTCTCTCCAGTAGGGATGGCCATCGACCATCGATGATTAGAAATAGATAGTTTTGCCATCGATGAGGGATCAATGTAAAGCTTAAACAAATAGTTTCGTTTTCGTTTTTTCCCTAAAGTGCCGGGACACAGAGCATAGCTCCGCCCCTGACACCCCGCATTTTGATTGGCCCACAGGCCATTTAATGAGTGAAAATGGATCACCATCAATATACAAAAACATTAATGGTCATCCATTGAATAGTTATACACTATCGATGGCCAGTGGCAACCATCGATGGCAAAGGCAACGATGGCCATCGATACTCTCTAGCCATACACTGTCTATACAGTTCCAGCCAGCCCCTTTCCTTCTCTCCAGCCATGCACTGTCCATACAGCCCCAGCCAGCCCTTTTCCTTCTCTCCAGCCCTGTGCTGTCCTTATAGCCCCAGTCAGTCCCTTTCTGTCTCTCCAGCCCTGCGTCTGTCCATACAGCCCTAGCCAGCCCCCTTCCCTCTTGCCAGCCATGCACTGTCCATACAGCCCCAGCCAGCCCCTTCTGTCTCTACAGCCCTGTACTGTTCATCCAGCCCCAGCCAGCCCCCTTCCTTCTCTCCAGCAACGCACTGTCCATACAGCTCCAGCCAGCCCCCTTCTGTCTCTCCAGTCATGCACTGTCTATACAGCCCCAACCAGCCCCCTTCTGTCTATCCAGCCAGGGCCGGATTAAGCCATCAAGAGCCTGGGTCACATCAGGGTTGCCTACCCTCCTGGAATAGCCAGGAGTCTCCCGAAAATCGGGTCCCCCTCCCGGTGACCCGGAAAGGTGGGCAACCCCCACTGCACCCCCCGATCGCGGCCATCTTATCCCTAACTCAGCATTTAAATGCCGCAATCCGCGGGTCTCCGAGGAGGGGGCGGAGCTAAAATGGCACAATCGCGTCCACAGAGATCTGTGCATTCGTCTATTTTGTACCATGGGGGCGGGGCTTAATGGCGTCACGCCTAAGCCCCGCCCCCCGAACGGCTGCTGAATGTCTCCTATTCGGGCTTCTCCAAGAGAGGAGAAAATAAAAGTCGGCAACCCTGGGTCACATTAGACAGAGGGGCCCCCTCCCACTTATCATTACTGGCTGCAAACTGCACAAGAGAACATTTCACTGTCAAAACACAGAGTAAAGGCAGCAGTAGCTGTTTTTACCTATGGGCTGCAGAGCTGCAGCTCCCCCCCATGTAAAATCCGCAACTGTAGTGAAGCCAGATGCAGTCTGTAAAACTGCACTGGCTTCACTGTGACTGGCAGTGACTTCCTATTGGAAGTCCGACTTGCCAGTCACCAAGGCAGTGCCATTGGGAGGTGTTCCCTCCCTCCGGGATGCCTTTCTGCGGGCTGCTGTGCAGAAATTGCGCATGCGCAGTACCTATATCGGTACTGCAGACGCGCTAGTCCCGGGACCATGATTACTTCTATGGGCTGTTGCCAAAGCAACCCATAGAAGCTAGCCGCATGCGCAGTACAGAGGTTTGTACTGCGCATGCGCCAGTCCGGGCGCCTGTCATCAGAGCACAGGCGCCGGGAACTCTGTCTGCAGGAACCGGCGGCGGCAGCAGTGACAAGAAAAGGTACGGGACGCCACTGAAAGGCAGTATAAACTTGGTCAATGGGTAACTGCAGGGGGGGGGGGTTGGATTAATATAAACCTATATATATATATATATGTGTATATATTGTCCCTCTGTACCTTACTCTGTAGGAGCCCTGACAGGCTCAGCGCTGTCTCTGATTAAAAACCATCCCATGACGAGGCCACTACTGCTGCTATCCACCATGGTCTGAGAAGCATATGATGAGCTCCATCAAGCAGAGCTCAGCACAAGCCTCTTAGCCTCTGACCTCTTGTGCAAAGTCTCATGGGACTTAGGCCCTTATTCTGGTTCACTCACAAAGGCAAATTCCTTCTCAAATGGACAAAACCATATGCACTGCAAAGGGGCAGATGTAACATGTGCAGAGAGATTTAGATTTGGGTGTTATTTGTTCTGTGTAGGGAAAATACTAACTGCTTTATTTTTACACTGCAATATAGATCTCACTTTGTAAAACCCCAACCAAATCAAACTCTCTCTCTGCACAAGTTACATCTGACCCCCTGTAGTGCACAAGGTTTTGTCCATTTGAGAAGAAATTTGCCTTTGCGAGTGAACCAGGATAAGGGCCTAAGTCAGCTCCCAGTAATGCACTGCACACTTGTGCAGTCAGTGTGCCTCGGCTCCCGATGCTTAGCACCATTAATCATTGTTACATTGGCAGATAGGTGAAGGAGCAGCCCTACCCCATTGCCATGCACAAAACCTAGATAGAGGGAGGCCCAGGGGTACTGACCCCCTGGGCCCCCCTTAATCCAGCCCTGTCTCCAGCCATGCATTGTCTGTACAGTCTCAGCCAGCCTTATTCTGGGTGGGATGTACCAACCCTGCACTGTACATCCCACCATTTACAGCACCACCACTAATCGCATATGTACTTACATATTACATTAGTAAAGCCAAAGGACAGGGGGCGTGGCCAGGACCAGCATGGAGTAAGACGTGTCTTACCTGAGCTCTCCCTCCGTCATCCTGCAAGACCATCCTGAAGGGACGCTGCCCGGGGCATAAGCACCCTACCCTGCAGCGGAGCATCCACCGGACCTGCGGCGCCTACTCCCGCACTCCAGACAGCACTGACGCCTGAACACCCCGCACTTCGCCTCCTGGCCGCGTGCGCTCAGCCCGGACGGCGCCGCCATCTTGGGACTGGCGGCTGTGCTACACGCAAGTGCCGCCCGCGATCCTGGAAGCCAGCTGCAGCCGGGGACCAGGGCAGAGGTAAGCTACCTCCAAGACAGCGCTCAGACCCCACCGCTACCCGCCGCCACCAACACACGGCGAGCTGAGGGGAGGCTATCAGCCGCGGGGAGGAAGCATCCGCCATCTTCCCCCTCCCTGCTACACCCTCTGTCCCTGGTCTCCCGCGTGAACATATCTGCGGCCCCATACGCAGCAGCTGCAGAGGTAGGAGAAAGGCCATCTCCCCTCTGACTAATCTAAGTCCCCTGCTCCCAGTCTCCTGCGTGACTGCACCTGCGGCCCCCCTCACACAGTGCTTGGGGCAGCAAGGGAGAGTGGCACCCATCGGCATCCACCCACAGCCAGCTGATTCCTCCGCACCTGACCCACTGTGGGTTTATAACTGTGGCACCCCACACAGCACCCAGGTCAGTCAGAAAGGGGCCTGATTCCAGGCACCCAGAGCTGCAACATCAGGAGGCAGTCATACTCTCCATAATCCCCACACAGTGAGATGTGTAGAAAAGCCACCCTGCAATCCCTGTCTGCAGGACCAGATGCCTTGAGGACCCCCCTGACATTGACCCACGATAGGGGAATAGTGAGGGACAATCCATACTTGAGATAACAACTGGGTCATACACTCTTGGAAGCTCCTGTGGCTCCAGAAATACTATACTAAACCAGTGTACCAGACTGAGCCAGCTACTGGGTTATCACACTCCTCAGAGCCCTGTAGAAATCATGCAGGCGTCCCCCTAGACTCCGGCGGATCCCACACCCGGACACCGTAATTACTCCTTTCCATTTTTTCTCTATTCTTAACAAGTATACCCCCCCACTGATTGAGACTACCTTATCAGCAGGGCAGTGACTGTTCCAGCAATTATCTACTCAATACTAGCTCACCCTCTAGGGACCACTGCTGGTATTACAATGGTGAAGGGTAATCAAAACTCAGCAGCTGCCAGGCTGGAAAAATTCTCCAGGCAACCCCCTCAGCCTAAACAACCTGAAGATGCGCAACCTGCGCCCTCACCTACTGCCTCAGCCCCTACTGACGAAACCCCTGACGACCCCTTTCAAAGGGTTCTTGATGCAGTTACGGCCACTGAAACAAGGCTGGCAGATAAGATAGGCCAACTACAATCCGACCTGTCCCTTATTCATCATGACCTTCAGCGGGTCCGGGAAAGAGTAGACGAGGTGGAGGCGCATACGTCCACGCTGGAGGACACGGTAGCCCCCCTAGACAGACGTACAGCTACCCTTGAATCCCAAATGCAGGCAGTTCACAAGAAAATGACAGATATGGAGGGCCGCCTTAGGCGTAACAATGTCCGATTTGTGGGTCTGCCGGAGAGGGAGGAGGGAAACTCTCCAGAACAATTCCTGGAAAAATGGCTTACGGACTCTTTTGGGGCAAAGGAATTCACTGACCAGTTTGCGGTTGAACGTGCGCACAGAGTCCCAACGCGCCCACTTCCACCTGGAGCACCGCCACGCACGTTCCTGGCAAAAATCCTGCATTACCGAGATCGGGACACTATCCTTCGTTTGGCCCGCACGGCGGGACCACTCAAGTGGAATGGAACGCCCATTTCAGTATTTCCTGACTTTGCGGTGGATGTCCAGAAGGAGCGGGCACAATTCGTGCCGATAAAGCGGAGGCTTAAGGAACTTAACATACAATACAGCATGCTTTTCCCGTCGCGACTGAGAGTTATCGCCGACGGGGAAACAAAATTCTTTGCAACTCCACGAGAGGCGGCAGCCTGGCTTGACAGGCACAGACCACAGAGACGTGCGCTTAACAATGACTGACATCAGGCGTCCATCACCCCTCCGAATACATTGTGACATGTAACTATTTCGTTAAAGCTATTTTTCCTTTCTATTATGTTTGCGCTGTGTTGCTAAGGGCCGCAGGGTATACATGTCTTGATGCGAAACTTTATTTTAGTATATACTCCTTAGGATGTTTCTCTTTTACCATAATGTTATACAGGTGCCCCGGGCAGACACACCCAGTTACTCGATAAGGTTAGGGTGGGAGATCTATGATCGGCAGTCATTATATTCTTTGCCCTCACACCAGCTATAACAATTAGGGTTTAGTTGGGTACTGTAACTACCTTTAGGTTTTTTTTTTTTTTTTTTTCTTGTTTTTTATTACTGTTTTGAGGTGAAAATTTCACCTATTTTTTAGGGTAGTACTGTTTTGTTTTTTGGGATCCAAGTATGCCACAGTTGGGTATTGGTATGCGGGGAGGGGGTAGGGTTTATGTCTCCCTAGGGGAGAATAGGAATGTGTATGCTACTGTTTTTATGTTTTATGTTTTTATGTTTTTGTTCTGTCAGCAAGATTGGTGCATAATGTTTCCATTTAATATTACAGTGGTGAAGAAATCCCTTGTATATCAGCACTGGTACGGTTGGTTAGTTTCTCCCCTCGCTCCCCTTCACACTAACACTATGAAATGGCCACATTAAATTTCCTCTCCTGGAATGTGAGGGGTCTTAATGACAAGGTTAAGAGATCCCTAGTAATTAGGCAATTAAAGAATTATAACTCGGATGTAGTATGTCTCTTAGAAACGCACTTAGTAGGAAGTAAAGTGATGTCCCTCAAAAAGCCTTGGGTCGGATGGGCATACCATTCTACCCATACCCCCCCCTCCAGGGGTGTATCTATACTCATTAAGAAAACTACTCCCTTCTCTCCGATAGATGTCCAAATCGACCCCTGGGGTAGATATGTTTTCATAAATTGTTTACTAAACTCTCTTCCCATATTATTGATGGCGGTATATATTCCCCCCCCCCCCCCCCCCCCCCCCGTATTCTCCCTCTGTCCTTAAAAAGGTGGCAGAATTCATGGCATCGTATCCCAACACAGCCACTATATGTATGGGTGACTTCAATAACTTACTGGACCCCACAATGGATAAGGTCTCTATGAGATCACTCCCCACTCAAACTAGACCGTCACACTTTCCGGGAATAGTAGCAGAGATGGGCCTCATTGATGCTTGGAGGGTGAAACATCCTACCTCTAAACAATACTCGTGCTTCTCCCATTCCCACTCCTCCTTCTCTAGGATTGATCTAGCACTGATTACACCGGATTTGATTCCTAGAATCCGTCACACTACGTATGAGAGTAGAGGCATTTCAGATCATTCCCCTGTTGCGCTCCACCTAGACCTTAACGGCCAAAGGGGTCAGTCACTGTGGAAACTAAACCCCTTCTGGCTGACCCGAATGGGTACAGGACTGGACCTCGAGGCGGCATGGAAGGAGTTTTTTGAAAAAAACTCTGGAACTGTAGCTACGGAAATCCTGTGGGATGCCTTCAAGGCCTTCCTCAGGGGCACCCTGATCCAGAGGGTCTCTAACCTAAAAACGTTTTACAGGAAACAAGAGTCAGAATTAGAAGAACTGTGTGTTGCGGCTGAATTAAAATACCTCACAGATAAATTAGAATCCTCCAAAATAGAATGGTTGAGCGCCCAAAAAAAATGGAAATCATATCTTCTAGACAAAACCCGATACAAATTACTGTTCACCTCGCACTCGACCTATGCCTTTGGTGATAGGCCGGGCAGTTTCATGGCAAGACTTATGCGAGGGGAGAGGGGCCCCTGTACAGTCGTAGAACTCCATACAACTAGCGGACAAATAGTCGCGCAGACCCCCGACATCGCTAACGAATTTGTCTCTTACTATAAAAATCTTTACACTTCCAAATCTCTAGCTGAAAAAGATGATCTCAGGGCATATCTATGCAACATCACGCTCCCCTCTCTATCCACTGAAGACCGCAATCTGTTAGACTCACCCTTCACACTAGAAGAAATAAAATCTGCTATACAGGCCTCCCCCGGTGGTAAAGCACCAGGTTCTGATGGAATCCCATCTGAATTATACAAGAAACACATAGACTTCTTTGCAGCTCACCTACTGGACATCTCCCAACAAATAATCGAGGAGGGTAGTCTCCCGACATCAATGTCGGAAGCTATAATTATCGTCCTCCCCAAACCCGGCAAAGATCCCTCTTATCCAGACTCCTACCGTCCTATTTCCCTTCTCCCAACAGATATTAAGATACTCGCCAAAGTATTGGCTGCCAGACTCAATCGAGTTATAAGCCACATAATCCACCCAGACCAGACGGGCTTTATGCCCAATAAAACCACCTCCATCAACCTCCGCCGACTGTTCACACACCTGCAGTCCCCGGGAGAGGACCAATCCACTTCGGCCATTGCCTCCCTAGATGCAGCAAAGGCATTCGACTCGGTTGAGTGGAATTACCTTTGGGAGGTAATGGACTGTTTTGGCTTTGGACCAAAATTTATTGGCTTCATTCAAACACTTTATGCCTCACCGTCGGCTAGGATATCGGTAAATGGATACTTATCCCAATCATTCCCCCTGTTCAGAGGCACTAGGCAGGGTTGTCCCCTGTCCCCCGCTTTATTCGCCATTGCCATTGAACCCTTGGCTTGTGTGATCAGGGCAAACAATAACATTGCTGGCTTAAGAGTGGGGTCCAGGGAAGACAAAATAGCCTTATATGCCGACGACATCCTCTTATTTATTCAGGACTACTCTAATTCTCTGCCTCTAATATTCAGTACCATTACAGAGTTCGGTCAATACTCCGGACTATTAATTAATTGGTCTAAGTCCTCTATTACACCACTTAGAGGCACGGTTCCAAACCCTCTCCCCATGCAACTCCCACTCCCATGGTCAGACACCTTTAAATACCTAGGAATATGGGTATCAAATAAATCCAACTCTTATGTTGCACTGAATCTTCTCCCACAAATAACCTATCTCCGCACAAAAACACCACTTTGGAGCAAATTACCACTAACGGTCACTGGAAGAATCAATCTGGTGAAAATGGTCTTCCAACCGAAACTGCTTTACATTCTCCAGCAAGCTCCAATATATATCCCCCAGAAGCACTTTAAAAAAATAGAAAGCTTACTCTCCTCCTTAATATGGGCAGGCAAGCGCCCTAGGGTCAGCCTACAAACCCTCACTAGACCCAAAAATCTAGGCGGCCTGGCCCTACCTGATTTCAGGCACTATTACTACGCAGCCCAGCTGTGCTTCATATGGGAATGGTTAAACGTAAAAGACACTCCTACCCTCCACATACAATTATTTGCCCAACACTACCCGGGAAGTTCCCCACTACAAATCCTTTTAGGTGGCACCACTAGGAATATTAGAATCCCCTTGGTCAGACAAGCAATTATTGTGTGGAAACTGATCCACGGAGTTATGGGGGGTCAAGGGTGGGACCCAGAGATATCCCTACTTAATACCAATGCCCTCCCCGAACTGGCTTCTCTGGAAGTGGACAGCACATGGAATAGGTGGAGTGTATCCAATCTGGGAGCATTGTACCAAAACAACACTATTAAAACTTTCCAGGAGCTGCAGGTGGATTTCCCTATTCCCACCTCGCAGTTCTATAGATACCTCCAAATACGCCATGCCCTAAACAAACAAGTGGGGTCCTCACCTTGCCCATCTATTAATCATTCCCCCGTTAAGACACTGGTTCAGGGAACCCCGGGAGGTCACCTGGTATCCACACTATATTCGGCTATACAGCAGAAATCGCACTCAGAATCCCTCCCCCATATTAGGTCAAAGTGGGAAGCGGACCTGGGGACCATGACAGATGAAATTTGGTCCACTGCGCTGGAGGCTCACAGGTTGTCCACAACTAGTATCAGATTCCAACAGATACAGTATTATATTCTGCACAGGGTGTACATGACACCGTCACTGCTGCATCGCATAGGAGGATCCTCATCCTCGGTATGCCCCAGGTGCAATGCAGCAGAGGGTACCTTTTTCCACTTGCTGTGGTCATGTCCTAACATAACTGCATACTGGGAAGCTGTAACTGATTTTTTGAGGGGTGCGGGCATCCCCGGGAATGCGATCACTCCTGGTGCTTGTTTGATATCAGCCTTTGAAGAGGAGGCCCTCACTGTTATGGATAGACGCTTTGTGATCAATATATGTGCCCTAGCTAAAGTGCTCATAGCTAGACTGTGGATGAGGAGTGAAGCCCCGAGTAAAGCAGCTTGGATCTCCCTGGTCAATGAAACAGTGAGTCATGAAAAATTCGTATACTTGTCCAGAAATAGTGTGAAAAAATTTCACTCTATATGGTGTAAATGGTTGGAGTCTTCCTATTCAACAAGAGTTACTCCTTAAAATCAGTGCCTGGGGATCAGCGCCCTGCTATACGGCAGGTTAACTAAAGTGTGAAGGATCCAATAATAATACTACCTTCCCAGTGGCTTCTATGTGTATATAATCTGTCACCCGAACACCGATGCCCTGTACCCTTTTAAATACAACCACTGCCTACAATATTATGATCCGCCACATGAAGAGCCCAACACATCTCTTGTATCTATGCCTTGAAATTCCCAATACAAATTGCCTACGCGCAAAGCACCTATGTCACGCCTGTAACTAATCCAAATTTTAAAGATGCCTGTTACTGGATAGTAACATAAACCGCGCTCACTTGGGACACTAATGTATGTACTGTACCACTATACATGTATCGACATATGGGTATCACCTCTTTATATCTACATGTTGTAACCCTCTATTAGATGAAGGAGTCTGCACTTATGTACTAAGTCTTGCTTGTATGTAACTTGTTTTTTTTGTTTGTTTGTTATTGTTCTTAATGCATATAAAAAACAATAAAAATGTATTGAATTAAAAAAAAAAAGCCAAAGGACAGCTCTTAAGAGATGTTCTTTGTGTTCTCTACAGCCGTGGGGGATTCTGGGAGGGATCCGATTTGATCAGTCTACAGCACCGATACCAGCTTTTGCTGTCATTACCCACCACAATGAACCCCAGCAGCCAAGCTTATTAAATAAGGATGTGCGGTAAACCTCAAAAAGGCATATTCCGGTAAGCCCTCCGTCTCCACGCATGCACTGTCTGTTGGGTCATTAGCAGTGGTGGCTGCTGCCCGTAGGCTGCTATGCCAACTGCACATTGCAGGGGGTGGTTATTACATATACACATACATAGCGCTGAGCTCACCCCCAGCATGATGAAACAATGGGCACATGACACACGCCATACACCCCAAACTTCATTCCAGGCAGCAGCGCGGCATAAGAATCCCAATGCTGAATGTTGCCCAATACATAATGGAACCATTGCAGGGTATGCATCACAGGGTCATACGGTCCACACAATAAGGTCAACAGTCTATTGGTCGCCCACTATCGGTCAACAGGCAAAAGGTCGACACATGGAAAAGGACAACGTGCATTACGTCGACACGGTCAAAAGGTCGGGGCACAAGGAAAATGTTGACATGGAAAAGGTCGACATGGAAAAAGGTCAACATGAGTTGCATGGCTCCCTTCTCTCGGCACACTGTTATATTCTCACTCTATGCCCGCCGGCATGGTAAAATATGCTTTTGTGAAAAGAAATTATGAAAATCTCATGTCGACCTTTTTCATGCCAACATTTTGCTTGTGTCGACATTTTAGCAATGTCAACAGTTTTCATGTGTTGACCTTTTGACCTAGACACTATCGACCTAATAACTAAACCTGCCATCAGGTACTGAATGCTCTGCACCTGCCATCAGGTATAGAATGCTCTGCACCTGCCATCAGGTATAGAATGCTCTGCACCTGCCATCAGGTACTGAATGCTCTGCACCTGCCATCAGGTATAGAAAGCTCTGCACCAGCCATCAGGTACTGAATGCTCTGCACCTGCCATCAGGTACTGAATGCTCTGCACCTGCCATCAGGTACTGAATGCTCTGCACCAGCCATCAGGTATAGAATGTTCTGCACCTGCCATCAGGTATAGAATGCTCTGCACCTGCCATCAGGTATAGAAAGCTCTGCACCTGCCATCAGGTACAGAATGCTCTGCACCTGCCATCGGGTATAGAATGCTCTGCACCTGCCATCAGGTATAGAATGCTCTGCACCTGCCATCGGGTATAGAATGCACTGCACCTGCCATCGGGTATAGAATGCTCTGCACCTGCCATCGGGTATAGAATGTTCTGCACCTGCCATCAGGTATAGAATGCTCTGCACCTGCCATCGGGTATAGAAAGCTCTGCACCTGCTATCAGGTACAGAATGCTCTGCACCTGCCATCGGGTATAGAATGCTCTGCACCTGCCATCAGGTATAGAATGCTCTGCACCTGCCATCGGGTATAGAATGCTCTGCACCTGCCATCAGGTATAGAATGCTCTGCACCTGCCATCGGGTATAGAATGCTCTGCACCTGGGCTTCCCACCTACTGTAATGCATGATTACATTCTCATTAATTACCTATTTCAATGATAAAATAGGTGCAGAGAGCATGGTGTACCTGAATGAAGGGGCATGTATGTGGGTGTGCAGTATATAGTAACTAATCCCTAATAATAATAATAATAATTTAATAATAATTAAATTAATGAAACAATTGATTAATAATAACTAAATTAATACAAATAATAATAATATTAATGCATACCGTAAAAACAATTCCCAGACCAAATCCAAGCACCTGAGAAGGCAGGATTTGCATAACCAAGGGGCGTGGCTGGTCCGTCCCATCTCACCACCAGACTGACAGCCGGGGGCGTGGTTAGGGCGTGACTAGCCGCTGCCGGGGCGGAGTTACATGCCGGGGGCGGGCTGCTCTCCCCCTCCCAGCCTCAGACATGTGTGAGCAGGCAGCCCGGTACTGCAGGACCAGCGTCCACAAGCTCCTGCAGCAGCAGCAGCCGCAGCTCCGTGGACTGGACGGGCTACTCCGCTGGATCGTCACCAGGATGAGCGACAAGAGTCAGCGGGAGATGCAGGTGCAGGAGGCGGTGACTGGGGCGCAGGACATGCCCAACGCGGGCACCAGGAGGGGCATCTCTGTCATCCTGGATGTGAGTAAGGGAGCCGGGCACAGACACCTGCTCTATAAGCCCATACATGTACACCACACACTTGTGCATCACATGTGCATGTCCTGGCCATTATCTATATATTATACATGTATAATACATGCATGCATACACAAACACATGTGCATGCCTGGCCATCATATAGTATGCAGTTATAAACTGGATTTACAGGCATTTATTTGGCACAAGTGTGTGTGTGTGTATATGTATGTGTGTGTGTGTATATATAATCAGAATGGTGTATTTACAGTATGTACTGCAAGAAAGACGGAGGATACAGTAGTATCAATAGAAATGATAGTAATGTAAACTGTCCCCTATGGTTCATAATGTACCATGAGCGAAGTCGTATTGCACTATCCCCAGAATCATCCTTCTTCTTCTTCTTCTTCTTCTTCTTCTTCTTCTTCTTCTTCTTCTTCTTCTTCTTCTTCTTCTTCTTCTTCTTCTTCTTCTTCGTACTACTACTACTACTACTACTAATATAATAGTATTATATTATTATTATTATTAGTATTATTATTATGCATGCTATAGTGTATATTATTCTATTACAGTTCAGAAGTACATTTTGCTGCAGCTATACCCCTTTATTCTGCCCTTATCCACTCCGAGGAAGTAGAAGACCCCATTCTCAGCATCCCTTAAGCATGTTATTAATCTGGGTGAATGAATACATCTCTCCGAGCATTATCCAGCCGCACTTGTTTGGATCTGCTTGGATTTAATGCTCCCAAGATGCAGATTACATCGCAGGCAGCGGGGAGATACCGTAGATCCTGGAGTACTGTAGCAGGTCGCGCTCAGCAATTAGACTGTCGTAGAATTTATTTTGTCACTTTGGAAGAGAGCACTAAATTTCCTGGCGGTTTTAGTGAGGCGCGTAATGTGAAGTTCTCCTCTTAATCCATGATATATTTATTGTATACATATTTATAACCCTCTACCTAGCTTCACTCTTGACACCAGCAGTACGGTTGACTAAATATAGACTGTCACAGTATGGTGACTCCGCATTATAGTTATCATATAGCTTAATATTTATATCACCATGGAAATCTGAAAGACTGCAATGATTATGCTCATTTACTGTTCAGTACAAAAAATGTAAAGAGTTCAGAACAAAGGGTACACTATATATATATATATGTATGTTTATATTATCTGTTTACTTCTTAACGATTTTCAACCTTTTTATCTTGTGGCACACAAATAAGATTTTAAAATTGCCAAGGCACACCATGAGATCCTCACAGGGAAAAACACATTGGCCCCCACAGGAAAAAAACAAACCAACAGTATTGGCCTCCATATAAAAAAAACAATCACACTGGTCCCCACAGGTAACAAAACTAATACCCCTTTCAGACATACGCGAAAAATCCCGGGTTTTTTCACATGAACGCGCCCAAACCCGGGACTAGTGTATGTCTGAAAGGGTATACCTGGGATTTCACTCCCGGATACTGAGCACCTGCAATTGACCAGGGTTTTTCCCGGTATTTAACTCCCGGGTATAATACCCGGCTTATGTCTGAATGGGTTTACCCGGGTTTTTCAGTTTTAAACATGTGATGTTGCTTTTTTTTGCTGCTGGGGCGTGTCCCATTTGAATGATGAAACACTGAAATGCTTGAAAAGCCTGGCTTATGTGTGAAAGGGGTATACCTGGGTTTTTCCCGGATTTGAGGTGTAGTGTGAAAGGGGGTCTGTTACTAAAATCCTGGGAGTGACCTGGGTTGAAAATCCCGGGTAAACCTGGCCAAAATCCCGGGTAGTATGTCTAAAAGGGGTATAAAATACATTGGCCCTTTACATGAAAAGAAGAGACCAGTAAATAACAATGTAACTGGTGGTGGCTGTAAACTGGTTTGGGCATCTCTAGATCTGGGGGCACACTTAAGAGCAGCTCAAGGCACACTAGTGTGCCACGGCACAGTGGTTGAAAAACACTGACTTTAGATGAAGTGTTCTGCTGTATCATCTACAATCTGAAATACAACAGTGTTAGCAGAACTACCATTACTGGACACTGGGAATTGGTAGCCAGATACTGGGGGAGATTCTCTAAGAATCTCCGCCCCCCCTTCGCCGCCCATCGCATTTATAATTATCGCATATGTTCTAACATATGCGATAATTATACCAAAGGACAGCTCTTGCGTTAAGAGCTGTCCTTTGCGGTGAGAGTCGCCGGGTCCCAGCAGGTCCCGGCGGCTCCCCCCTCCCTCACACACCCGGCACTGCTGCTGCTGCGCCGGGCTCTCCTCCTCCCTGCACCCGGAAGAGGATCAGTGCAGGGAGGATGTCACTGGTCCGGGCAGCACAGCTCTGTGCTGCCCGGACACAGGTGAGGGAGGAGGGGGGCGATGCGGGGCAGCGGCGGGTCGTTGCGGGGCGGCGGTGGGATGCGGTAGAAGCCCATTGGCTTCTATGGGGCATCGCCAGATTTTTCTGGCGATGCCCCCGGCCGCGTTAACCCGGCGGGGGATGCTTACAGCATCCCAAAATGCGGTAAAAACCCTGATAACGGGGTTTTTACCGCATTTCTTGCATAGAGAATCTCCCCCACTGTGTGTGCCAATAACATACCTCAGGCTACTTACTGGACACTGGGAAGTATTAGCTAGATACTGTATGTGCTAATAACTCACCTGAGGCCATTTACTGGACACTGGAAAGTGTTAAGGGGTGTACACACGGAGCAATTCTTTTAAGCGATTTTGACTACATGCTTAGAAGGTTAGCAAAGATCGCTGACAAGCTTAGACAAATCTCCCTATAATATCGCTTAGTAAACAAGAGTTGCCAGGCAAGAATGGTTTGACTAGATCGCTGGCTGTCTAGTCAAAATTGCTGACATTCCCCGCTGAGGGAGACATTCACTAGGCGATCTGCAATGAATACCAACCAAGTATGTTAATTCTCGTATAGTCAAAATCGCCCATAGTCAAAATCGCTTAGTTAAAGTCGCTCATTAGCAAAAATCGCTCCATGTGTACACCCCGTTAGCCAGATACTGTATGTGTCAATAACATACCTGAGGCCACTTACTGGACACTGGGAATTTTTGGCCAGGTACTGTGTGTGCAAATAACTCACCCAAGGCTACTTAATGGACACTAGGAAGCGTAAGCCAGGTATTGTATGTGTGGTACTTCTTTACTTTCACGGCGCCAGCATGGTGCCGTGCTACTTCCGGCTTCTACGCTCGCCACAAACTATGTAAAATACCAGTTCATACCTCCACTATCCATGTTGGCATGGAGTTGATTTTAAATAGCGTGGCGAGCGTAGCGAGCCACCGAGCCCGCAGCGTGGGCGAGCGAAGCGAGCCCCGCAAGGGGACTCAGACGTGAAAGCGCCGTGAAAGTAAAGAAGTACCGTATGTGCTAATAACTCACCTTAGGCCACTTTCTGGACACTGGGAAGTGTTAGCCAGGTACTGTATGTGCCAGTAACTCACCCAAGGCTACCTACTAGACACTGGGAATTGTTAGCTAGGTACTATATGTGCCAATAACATACCTGAGGCCACTTACTGGACACTGGGAAGTGTTAGCTAGGTACTGTGTGTGCCATTAACTCACCTGAGGCCACTTACTGGACACTGGGAAGTGTTAGCTGGATACTGTGTGTGCTAATAACTCACCTGAGGCCACTTACTGGACACTGGAAAAGGTTAGCCAGATACTGTGTGTGCCAATAACATACCTGAGGCTACTTACTGGACACTATGAAGTGTTAGGGCGAGATGAATCAAATGGAAAATGCGGTAAAACCCCGGTTTTACCGCATTTTCCAATGTATCAAAAATAATACCGCACTGAAGGGTATCGCCACCTTTGCGTGGCGATACTCTATAGAAGCCTATGGGCTTCTTTTCGCCGCCGCCGACGCAAACCCGCCGCCTCGCCGACCCCCCCTCTGGCTTACCTTCCTGAAGGGACCCCGGAAGGTAAGCCCTGCCTCCCCCTAGTGAAGCAGCCGGACATCCTTCCGGCTGCAGGGGGGAGGAGGAAGCGCCGGAGACAGCATGCATAGCTGTCCCCGGCGTGAGGGGAGAGCGTGGCGGCAGGGAGGTGACGGAGACCCCCCGCACACCAGTGTACAGGTATCGCGGGGGGCCTCCGTCACAGCACCGTGATGCCAGCCGCATATGTTAGTACATATGCGGCAGCATCGCGGCGGGGGGGGGGGGGGGGCGGCGATGTATTTTAATACATCCCGCCCTTAGCCAGATACTGTGTGTGCCAATAACATACCTGAGGCCACTTACAGGACAATGGGAAGTGTTAGCCAGATACTGTGTGTGCCAATAACATACCTGAGGCCACTTACTGGACACTATGAAGTGTTAGCCAGATACTGTGTGTGCCAATAACATACCTGAGGCCACTTACTGGACACTGGGAAGTGTTAGCCAGGTACTGTGTGTGCCACTGTCATCTGAGTTTTTTATATTACAATAAAGGAAATTACTTATAAGATATTGCCCAGATTAATCTGCATTTTACCGTAACTGACGGGCATGCGTACACAATGGAACACTCCCCACAAGAAGCCACTACAGGATGGGTGGTATTGAATTTGTTGCAATGTACCGCATTGGGGTCCGGCTATGTTTAGGAACGCTTATTATGCCAAACATCCATGTTATTAAACACAAGACTTTATCCTTTGACCTCTGTGGGGACGTGTAGGTGTGCCCAAGCGTTTTGAGGGAGGGTGTGTGACACTAACAACAGGCCGGATATGCCTGTATATGAGTAAGTCCAGGGCTACACAGCGCTTGCGATGAATTGTACAAATTAAAAAATGAGTCTGTTACAATGGGTTTTAGACATGTTTGTGCAACTGCAAATAGATGTGTAGCCGAGCACATTGATTTGCAGGGTGGGATTTCACTCTAGGGGCGGTGTCTTGACTGACCGCTGCAAATTCACGGCCGTGTGATCAAGTGTGAATCAGGCCCATTATGCCAAGTTACTTACGCATACAGTATTGCCAAGTAAGGCTGCCATCTGGATGTAGGATGTAATGAAGTTGTTAATGTTCGGTGACACAAAGCGACACTAGTGAAACATGTCTGCAGATATCCCAGGAGTCAAGGAGGTGATGAATCTATAAAATGACTACTGGCGCTGGCATTTTGATTGTCTTGTATTGATATGAGTGGGCGCACATCTTCCCTGGCTGTTCCATAGATTGTACGGGCTCCGTTATTTGACTGACATGCTTGTGAATACTACATTCATTGTCCAAGCACAGAGTAAAGCATTTGCCTTCCAGTCAGAGTTCCACAGTCTTTCTTATGCCTGTCTCTCATTTCCCATCATCGTTGGCTATTCCTGATTTACTGCGCGCTGTAGAAGGTTGATTTACCTTTTATGCCAGGAGAAAGAACATTCTCTCACAAGACAAACTATCATTTCAGATTGGGTCGGTGGGTAAACGCCGGTTATGGCACAGAGGTTAGACGCTGTCTAAATGGACCATGTTATAGTCGACCATCCTTAGTCGACACCTAAAGATAAAAATTTATGTCGACCATGCTCCCCTCGATATAACGCTTGCGTCTAACTATCGTTACTGTCAATCTAGACGCGGTTGACTATCTTTAGACGTCTAACTGGACGGGTTCGACTAAGCTGGTCAACCATAACTTGGTTTATCTAGACATTGTAGACTGGATACAGGCAAAACATAAGATTCAGTTACAGTAATACAACAGTAAATTAGAGCGGTGGTTTTCAACCTCGGTCCTTAAGGACCCCCAACAGTGCACGGTTTCCAGGTCTTAGCGATGCCAATCCTGGGGCATTTTTTAAATCCTGGAATTCAGGATTGAAAAATGCCTAATCCCGGGATTTGCTTCCCTAATAAAAAAACTGTCCCGGCCGCATATTTACTTAATGGTGGTGTGGCCGGGAGCCGGGTAGGCGATGGAGCCAGGAGCCAGGTGGATGGGCGGCCGATAAAGCCAGGAGCCACGATGTTGTCGTAAACCAGGTGGATGGGCTGTTGTCCTGGAGCCGGGCTGGAGGGCAGCGTGCTGTGACGAGGCGTTCTGTGCAGCCTGCGCAGCGTGACCTATGACCTCATCATGCTGCACAGAGCCGTGCTGATGGGGATGGGAAAAGCTGGGCTGCCCGGCATTAGACTGTGCATGCGCATGTGCAGTCTAATCCCGAAATCCCGGCATTTTGAGGGTCAAATCCCAGGATCCCGCCGATTCCGGGAGTGGCCACCCTAGCTCCACCTGTGATCTTTTAAAATGTGTCAGTGAATAATGAGTGTACCTGTGCACCTGCCAGGTGACCTGGAAAACGTGAACTGTTGGGGTTCCTTAAGGACCGAGGTTGAGAACCACTGAATTAGAGTATAGAATACATCTACAGATCGATTGTCGGATCTGGCTGGTTGGAACAAAATCCTGGCAATGGATGAGAGTAAATGACAGTTGAGTATTTGCTTTGAAATGCTGGAAAACTGCCAAACACTGTCAAGGAGCCCATACACGCTCCGTTCCTGCTCCGTCCGTTTTTGTACTCTGAGATGAGCGCTCCCGTGCATCTCATAGTACAGTACAAAAAGTATGTGCTGCACATACTTTTTGTACTAGCTTTACATCGTATCGTATCGCATCGCATTGCATGCACAATGCATAGGCATGCTATGCGATACGATGTGTACTTTAAAAGCACAAAACGGACACCCAGAACGGAGCGTGTGTGGGCTCCTTTACTCTGATTTTACTAGGTTTTTGTTCCAACCAGCCCAATCTGACAATCGATCTGTAGATGTATGGCCACCTAAACTCTAATGATCCTTTGGGTACTTGTGTAATATCTGGGCGATTTTTTTTCATTGCATCGCATCGCATGCAATATAGTGGCATACAATTCATGCAATGCAATTTTTAATTGTAAAGACCCAATTTTTAATTGTATAGTCACCTATGGGTGATTTCATACCCCCACTATCCAAATACGCATGGAGTTGATTTTATATAGTGTGATGAGCACAGCGAGCCCCGCGAGGGGACGCAGAATACATGTAAAGTAATCCGCGTCCGCTCGCCACACTATATAAGATCAACTCCATGCATAGTTGGATAGTGGGGGTATGAAATCACCCATGGATGACTATACTATTAAAAATCTGGTCTTTACAATGAAAAATCGCATTGCATCGCATGCCTTAAGTCAGCGCTGGGCAACACCGGCCCTCCAGATGTTGATGAACTACACATCCCAGCATGCCTTGCATCAGTTTCAGCATGGCCACATAGCAAAACTAATGCAAAGCATCCTGGGATGTGTAGTTCATTAACATCTGGAGGGCCGGTGTTGCCCAGCCCTGCCCTAAGTAGTGGCATGCAATGATAAAATAGGGCGCCCAGATAATACACAAGTACCATCCTTTGTATACAATTGCCAGGTTGCGAATTTGACCAACCTAATTATTAACTGTGACCGTAGATCAACTCCTCTACTGATAAAGATAAGGATAGCGGTGCTCTGGGAACGCAGCCAGAAGACTGCAATCCGTTTATTAATGGGCTAGCGAAATTCTTTTCCCCCTCTTAATTAGACTTCCAGTCGCTGTGTAAATCACTTTCTTGGCATAAATATTCATATAGGGTTGTCTGTATAAAGGTATCTCCCTTATCGCTCCTTGGATCTGCTGATTATAGAGCGAAAGCCCAACGCAGGATAATTGATACATACCGATAGGTGCAATAAATCCACTCGGTTTTGCTTGTATTAAAAAATCATTTAAAACTGAACCAGGAACCAACAACTGAATCGCTCTTTTAAAGTCTACATGTAATTGGAATCCACGGGTGCATCCTCGTAGCATTGTCGTATTGTTACTGTCAAACATAGATCCGAGCTCGTTATCTCTGCAGTACAGTGAAGTTAATGATCTACTTTCCTGTCAGTAGCGCCGGGAGATGCAGTTGTGGCAAATTATGGCATGTACCCATCTGAAAGCTTTAAGGGGGGGGGGATCTGTTATAAGGGACTTGGACTCTCAACCCTTTAGATAATTACTTGAGAAGTCTTGTCGTGACAGCTTTTATTATGGAATATTGTTATCCTATATGATAAAAAGCTAACGCTGCTCCTCCCCTCTATTGGGGGGGATTCAATCGTTGTGCGTGCCGGTAGCCACTAGATGGTGCCGGAAAGAACAATTCTGCCACTGACATTACTCTCTATGGCAACCATATGGTGTGTGTCTAGCGTAGCACATTACGCTAGGCAATTTGTGTACCGTAAGGGGTGGTAGATCTACACTAAATTGTAGCTGGGCCTGATTCAGTAGCGGTTGTTTTGCAAGTAATCGCAAAAGTACAACTGCCTAGGGATGGCCATCGACCAAAGATGATTCGAAAGCATCGATGGTTCATGGCCGATGTCGAATACTTTTGCCATCGATGGGGAAGAACCAGATGGTTTCCCTCCATCGATGGAACAGCAAAACGATGTTTTGCTTTTTTTTTCCAAAGTGCCGGGACACGGAGCATAGCTCTGCCCCCGACACCCACGAAGCCCTGCCCCTGTGTTTTGATTGGCCCACATGCATGTGACCACGTGCGCGCATGTGTAGATTAACAGAAATCGCCAAATAGTGATTTAAACTAAATTAGGCCCATTGTATCGGACACAAGTGGCCGCTGTTTTCAGTTTGCATTGTAGGGCACTAATAGATATCAAAGCCTGGTCACATAAAGTGGAAGCTTATTTAACTACTGTATGACAGAGATCACAGTGCGCATCTGCATCACTTACTGGGACATCCTGTGGCGCAGACCTGCGGTCAGCTCCATCTTCGTCCTTAGTCCATGATAGGATGTCCCAATATCATCCCCTGTTGTCGCCTCGAGCCTACTCGGCTTTCACTGCCGTTCCCATGCTGCATAGATGCCACCATGACACCTGGTGCCAGCTGAACACCTATCAGCTACCTGCAAACATCGTTCCCCCTGACCTTTGCACTAGTCACATGATCAAGGTGAATACAGGTAACTTACTTCCTGGTTCTGGCTTAATTGCTGCTGCAAACGGCAGCCAATCACCTTCTATCTTGGTGGATATAAGCAAGGCTTCCAGAATCCCACATCGCCTTGTACAACTTGTCTGTTCCCTGTGTATCCTCCAGAGACGGCTTCCAAGGATCTAGGTTTATTCCTGATACTAAATACCTGCGCTCCGGTGTCCAGCTGCTGCATAACTACCACCTGCTACCTGGGTTTCCTTCGGCTATCCTATCCACTTCTGCTGAGTATCATCCACAGCTCACCCTCCGAAGTATCTGCTGCTCAGCCCAGGACTTCCCCAGCAGTGGACCACCATTGACTTCTAAGCCTTAAGCCTACCATAGGTTCCCAGACCGATTATCCCACCATCAGACCCATTAGTTGCCTGGCTCCCAGGCCAGAGTATCTCTCTCAGCTCTCAGAATCATACCAGAATCACAAGATCCCAAGCAACCTCTCCGCATCGGTTCAGAGACCGATAGCACGCCATCAGTTACCATCGCTCCAAACTGCTATTTTACACATCGCAGTATATTTAGTACACCGGTCAGTCAGCTGGGTCTCGGTTACTAGGGCAGGGGGCCGCGACCTGCTCATCGGGTGCAGCAGTGTCCAAAGTCCCTTGCGGGACTCCACTGGCGAAAACCAGCGTGTTAGACTCTGCATCCCTGTTCCTGGTACCAGCCAACACCCTATCCCAGCTGCTCCCAACTTCTCATCCTGCTACATGTGCTCTCGATTCGTCAGAGCCCCAACTTCCAGGATCGAGCGCCCCCCCACTGGCCCACCAAGGTCACAGCCAGGAACACAAGAAACCCCGGCGCTGACACTGTATTTGATAAACAGCTTAGGGAATTATGAAGACCGGATCCTAGGACTGCGAATTTACAGGCTGGGTGATTATCGATAGACTGTGTGTGCATACGGATTGTAGTGCACATGCGCAAGGCCATCCAACAATAAAATCCTGCTACTGGCCTTACGGAAGTTGATTGACACGAAGCCTCCATTTTGGGGTGGTAACCGGCTGTGATCTGGGCGTGTCAGGGAAAATGCAGCTGTGCCCAGGTGTTTGAGGGGAGTGTGTGATGTCAGCTCTGGCCTCTATTAGCCTGATTCTATTGCAGCCGCCGAGTAAAGGACCACATACATCGAGGCGATTTGGTCCGATTTCGGGCGATTGCGACCAATCAGCCCGTTAAATCGGACCAAATCACCTCTTCCTGACACGCGTTCCCGTGCGCATTGGACCCGACCTGGTGGTCGGACCGGCAGTCCGACCACCCGTTCCTCCAGGCGGCGAGGCGGGCGGGAAGCAGGGACGCATGCGATCCATCACAACAGATCGCATGTGTCCCTGCCGCCGGGAAGGTCCCGCCGGCTCGCACTCTGTCGGGTGTCCGTACACTGCTGTGAGACGTCGCAGGCAGTGTATGGGAGGGCACCTTAAGTCCTGGGCTACGCACACACTGTGCACACTGGGAAATCATTAATTGATGAGTGGCTTGCGGATGGATTTGCTGCTAATCGCTGATTCAGCTAATTTTCGCAAGCCGCGCTAAGCTATTCGCAGGCATGCTTGGGGCGGGATTTAACTCTGGTTGGGCGGTGTATACCTGATTGCAGGGTTCTGCAAATTAGCATCCCAGCTATCCAAGTGACACCTATCAGTCACATGGAAGTGTGACATGTATCCATGTAAAAAGACTGCTCTCAGTGCTAAAGAAATCGGTGTAATGTAATGATTAATATGAGAAGTTGCTGCTGGGAAGGATCGGCATGTTAATGGATGCTGAGGTGACATGTTTCCTCTTCTCCATCACTTATGGCTCAGCAGTTGCTGTCAGTAGTATATATCTAGCTATATAGAGATCAGAGGGGCAGTTTATATACGCAAGCATTAAGTAGACATTCCGTCGCAGTTAGTTCCGATACATAATCAGATGCATTTGTTACTGTACAAAGATGTGGCCAGAATGTGCACTAATTGCTAGATTTGTGCATTCCACATGTGTGGTTTTCTAATGCTAAGTAGATGTTCATTCTCGTAGAACACAAGAGAGTTGTTTGCATCGAAACATAAGACCACATATATATATATATATATATATATATATATATATATATAATCACCTTATGTTTCAATGCAAACATCGGACGCAGCGTTGCAGATGAGTGATTTTTATTTTGCACTTTCTGATGTCACTTGACATCAGACGCCTGCATTCACAGGGGTACGCCCACTGTTTCTAAAACACTGGGCGGTTCCCTGCATAAACCCCAAACATTGACCACGGTAACGAATTCGGACCTCAGGTCTGAATTGCCTCCTAATTCCGGGTCCATGCTAGGCGATATATTTTCTGGGTACTTGTGAGTTATCCGGGCGTCCGATTTTTTGATTGTATGCCTTAAGTTAAGGCATACAATCAGATGCGATGCGATGCGATATCGCATCGCATCGCATCGCATGCGACCATCGGATGCGATGACCCGATTTTTCCATAGGAATCAATGTTAAAATGATTCCTATGGAAAAAGGGGTCCTTTTCATACCCCTACTATCCAAGTGGGCATGGAGTTGGATATAAACCTGTGGCGAGCGTAGCGAGCCACCGAGCCCGAAGCGTGGCGAGCGAAGCGAGCCCCGCGAGGGGACGGTATTCTGTGTCCCCTCGCGGGGCTCGCTACGCTCGCCACGCTTCGGGCTCGGTGGCTCGCTACGCTCGCCACAGGTTTATATCCAACTCCATGCCCACTTGGATAGTAGGGGTATGAAAAGGACCCTTTTTCCCATTGAATTCCATGTTAAAATGGACTCAGTCCATTTTAACATTGATTCCTATGGAAAAATCGGGTCATCGCATCGCATCCGATGGTCGCATGCGATGCGATGCGATGTCCCGATCCGACCCGATTTAAAAATCGGACGCCCGGATAACTCACAAGTACCATTTTCTGTTCGAGCACTATATCGATATCGGGTGAGTACTACATCTGACATGTCTTTGTACGATGTTGGCCACAGTCATGTAGCATCGGCCCTGCAGCACAGTTGATGCCGGACTTATCTGTGACAAATGCAGCTCAGACCAAGTGCACTAAGAACTGGTGGCACAAGTTAGCAATGGGTTAACATTACTGCGACATGACCTGTTTCTACGATCCTCCAAAAAAGGTTCTGTACAGTCCACAAGAAACTACTTCAAAGACAGTTCAGTTGAAAGTCCTGGAATAATGGCAGCAATAAGTAGACGGGAAATGACGATGGTATACATTTTCATAATGCAATGCTTTCAGTGTCTGGCATAATTAGCAGGAAGGAAGCAGAGTTGGAGAGATGAAAGAGGCAGGTAAGTATGTTGGAATGCTCAGAGGAGACGGCTGCTGCAGGAAACTATAAAGGACCATCTGTATATAGCCGATCTGTTGTTAGTTTGCCGCTTTGCAAGCCTGGCGTGTGAATGCCCTCCCCCACACGCCGAATGTCCCCGCAGCAATGCGTAGGCTTGCGTGCGGGCCAAAATCATCCGATGGTTGCCGACCATCAAATGATTTCTGTAGCGCTCCCTAATCTAAGTCAGTCTCTGGTGACTTAGATTAGCTGCTACCTGCTCCGAGAACATGGCGGGCAGCCAACATCCAGTGATTTCAGCCGCCCGCCTCCGGAAGGCAGGTTGCAGCCCCCACAGTAATCGCTTAAAAATGGGTTGAAAATAAGACTATAAAGTTACAACCTGTTTCATGCATCCACCTACTGAAAAAGTCACGAAACGCGTCTAGGGAACACAACAGTTTAACAGCCCACTCAATTCTCCCCGCTGGATCTACTGCTCACCGGACTCCCAGCTTCAATTTGCCGGCGCCTTTCTCCTGCGTGAACAAGCGGCACTTACCAGCAGGCATGCCGCCTAGGATACATCTACAGCAGAGCGGCCACAGACACCATCTGGGGTGACACAGGTCCCCCGTCCTGGTGTTCTGTCCATGGTGATTGCACTCACCTCAGTCCGCAGCGCCGTCCTCCCTCCCATGCTGTCTGGACTCCTCCAGTGGGTTCTAACTGCTGTTGGTCCCCATTCACTATGCTGCTTGAGCCAGATTTCACCCAATTCCGATAGATCGAGCCGCAAAATCAACCAAAAAACACGTGTATGACATCAGACCAGATAAAAATCTTATGTGCAGCCATCAGCGGCACACCGTGGGTGCATTTTTAGCACTCACGATGTATCGCATCTAATGGGGGGGCTCCGGTGCTGGGCAGGGGGACGCTGGGAGCCAGAGGTGGATGCAGAGAGGTGGGCAGGGAATGCCACGAGCCACAGAGGCGGGCGGGGGGAACCGGATGGCAGGAGAATTAAGGAAAAAAAATTAATAGAAATGAATGGGCTGAGAGAGCTCTCAACCAATCAGTGGCTGCCCGTTCATTTGTGGTTTTTTTTTTGCAGCCCAGCTCTCCGAGAAGCACCCCACCCGGCATGCTCCCTGGAAGTTACATGTAATAAATCGCATGCAAAACTTCACATCGAATGCCCAATCGAGCCCTCCCAGGGAAATCAGGTCCGGCATGTCCTTAGGACATGTCAGCCTAATGTATGGGGGCCTTAAGACTTATTTGGTGTGAAACCAGTAGCCCTATTTTCAGAGCTGCATTTTCTCAAACACTGATTAGGCAATGGAGTTCTTTGCCGCCGGGCTCCTGCTCCAAAGGGGGCACCTCTCCTCTCCTGTTAGCCGTCCATATCGCTTCTGTGGCTGACTCCCCCTCCTAACAGGACAATAGACGTCACTCTCTTTAGTCTAAACATAATTTTTGCAAGTATCACACCCAAGACCTGTCTTACTAAAGACAGATACCTTACTGATTGAACTGTTTGGAGGAACCAATATTTATCTTGCCTCCGGGCAACTGGGACAAACTTGCTCTGCCGAAATAATATAAAATTCAGGCCAGGGAACCATTGTAAATCATAGGTGGCCCAGATTAAAGGAACATTATGGCAAACCTGTGTATAAACCCTTTATTTCATGACTGTTCTTCAGATAAGTAATGCACAGCCTTTAATATATGTCAATGTTAAATAGTGCTGTGACACGCTTTTTAATATAATTATTCAAGCCATATGGTTCCATTACACTTAAGTGTCCTCGTGTTTTTCTTTCGCTAAAGCAGTTTTTCATCTCTTAGGCAGCTCATGAATTCCCTAAATGTCACCCCGCTTCCAGAAATGACATGAAACTTATTATAGTCAACTGCAGCTGCTTTATTAACATTTCTAGTCCCATTTACTTATATATATATTCCTATGGCTGTGATGCATTGGCATTCATAAGCTCAGCGAATGCCAATGGGTGACACCAAAATCCCGGCTTCTCCACAGTCAGAGAGTTAGATTTAGGTGGGGTCTGTTCAAACTGAAATCTAAATTGCAGAGTAAAAATAAAGCTACCAGGATTTACCCTGCACAGAAACAAAATAACTGCCCATACACTGCCTGCGACGTCTCGCAGCAGTGTACGGACACCCAATACCCTGCGAGCCGCCGGAACCTTCCCGCGGTAGGGACGCATGTGATCCGTTGTGATGGATTGCTTGCGTCCCTGCTTACCCACCCGCCTTGCCGCCTGGAGGAACGGGTGGTCTGACAGCGCTTCGGCCCCTACGGCATGTCAGGGAGAGGCCATTTGGTCCGATTTAACGGGCTGATTGGCCGAAATCGGACCAAATCGCCTCGATGTATGGGGGCCTTAACTCTCGGCCCATTTTACTCTTGAATTCCAATCTTTAAAATCCTAAACTGCCAACATTTTGGGTTCTTGGGCTGGGTTTTTAAACTGATTTAACTCCTATAATTCTCATTCTGTGTATGCGCAAACCCCAACAATCGGACAGCGTAGTGAATTCGGCCTGTATTATGGCCCTTATTCTGGTTCACTCGCCAAGGCAAATTCCTTCTCAAATGGACAAAACCATGTGCACTGCAGGTGGGGCAGATGTAACTTGTGCAGAGAGAGTTACATTTGGGCAGGTTATTTTGTTTCTGTGCAGGGAAAATACTGGCTGCTTTATTTGTACACTGCAGTATAGATCTCACTTTGATGTAAACCCCACCCAAATCGAATTCTCTCTGCACATGTTACATCTGCCCCACCTGCAGTGCACATGGTTTTGTCCATTTGAGAAGAAATTTGCCTTTGCGAGAGTGAACCAGAATAAGGGCCTATGTGTTCACCGCATTCATCAGTATAAAGGTCAAAATATTCCTCCCAGCTGTTTTTCATGGGGAATTTTCTTTATAGCAAGACTGTAGTTTTCATGCTCTCATTAAAACATTAATTAACACACAATCTGCCTTTACACAGCGCAGACAATCCCATTCTCTTTCAGACCAACCTCTTAGTATAGAGCTAGATGCTTCTAATAGTCAGTAGAACATCAGCTGCAGCCTCATGTACAGTCCGCAGTCAGCCAAACAGAAGTGAGTATTGCTGGCGACTGTCATCAGTGTGTAATTATATCTACCCCCGGGCCACCTGCAAATGAGACGGCTACGGGTATGACAGGCCAATCTCCATCTGTGTGCAAGTATGTAAACACGCTTACTGTACTCAGGCAACGTAAGTCCTCCCTCCGCAATGCCGCCTCTGCAGTGTTGCAAGTAAGGGGGTACGGCGTGGTACGGAGTACCAGTAAGAAATATGTTGCAGGTACGCAGTACCACTTACCCCCTGATCCACTGTCATTTCTATTTTCATTTTAAGTCTAAATATAATGCATCCGCAATGTGAACAAAAATATGAAGAACAGATATATTGCGCATCCAGCTGCACAATCAAGTGACCTTTCTACCAAAGGTTTCTCAGAGACCTTCACCAATAAAACACCATGTGAACAAAAATTGAGAAAGGCACTTATCCGGCGCTAGGAATATCACTGGATTTTCTCTTTTTTCTCCACTCGGCACATATGGAGGAATAAGAAATGGTATGCAATAGTGAAGTATGTATTTTAAACACACATCATTTAATGGCAATACACATAAAATCCACATAAAACACAGAATAAAACAAAGCTTAAAATATGGTTATCCAAAGATGACAGGGTTTGCAAAATTACCGGATCCTGTGGGAACTGAAAGATCAGCTCCAAATGCATTTAGAGTGTCTCCCTCACAGGCATTACAGCTGGGCACTTCTGCTGCAAAAATGACCGGAATCCCCTGTCTTTCCTGGAGTCCAGAAACGCGTTGGTGGTGGACTGTATTTGGACTCCAGGAAAGACAGGGGATTCCGGTCATTTTTGCAGCAGAAGTGCCCAGCTGTAATGCCTGTGAGGGAGACACTCTAAATGCATTTGGAGCTGATCTTTCAGTTCCCACAGGATCCGGTAATTTTGCAAACCCTGTCATCTTTGGATAACCATAATGCATCCGCAGCCCGCCCACCCAGCGTTATGATTGGTGCTGTATGCAGCTACCGGCTACTGCTGATTTAGCCTGTCACACAGGCATCAGCAGCGCCGACAGCATGAAGAGCAGGCTCCACTATTGTAAACACAAGCTGCCTGGCTCTCCCCCAAGCAAGAGCCAACCCACCCCCAGTCATTCCCTGTTTCTAATTCCCTGTCTCCTGTGTCCACACCTCTATTGTCATTTAGTCACTCCTCTAGCTTTGTGTGACCACGCCCCCTGATGACACATGACCATGCCCATTTTTGGTGGAGGCTATCAGTACCACCAAGAAAAAAATTCTACTTGCACCACTGCGCCTCTGTGTCAGATCCGTACACAGGTGCATATGTGCGCTGCCTCTCATCTGGGGATTCGCAGGTCGACTTTGTGGTGTCAATTTACTAAGAGGAGAGTTTTATTGAAGATGGGAGTTTTGCCCATAGAAACCAATCATATCTACTTATTATTTATTTTGCATCTTCTAGAACAGGGATGGAGAACCTTTGGTTGCATTTGTTCACTTGTGGGCAGCTGCTTTCTTTCATTGCCCCGCAGCTCCAACACTAAAAGAGGCCGCTGCTGGCGATTCCAGGAATTTTACATGTTCTCCTAAATTTAGCGTCTTACGGTCTTTGCATCGTAGTAGCTTAGAATGTCCCTTGTCCCAGACGCTTATGGGATTAGCATTTTGCTGCAATTTTTGTAGATGGACAAAACCATGCTACACTGCAGGGGGGGGGGGGGGGGGGGGCAGATGAAACAGGTGCAGAGAGAGTAACATTTGGGGGAGTTATTTTGTTTCTGTGCAGGGTAAGTACTGGCTGCTTTATTCTTACACTGCAATTTAGGTTTCAGTTTGAACACACCCCACCCAAAAGTAACTCTCTTTGCACATATTACATCTGCCCCACCTGCAGTGCAGCGTCATTTTGTCCATCTGCAAAAATTGCAACCTTGCTAACAGGAGCACAATAATATGAAGTGTGGCTTGTATTACTCGCATTGCTCCTCCGTCTCTGCCTGTTTACGCAGGCTAGCATCTGATTTGCACACAGCAGTGTGGTATCCGTGCCACTATCCACTGTGATTTTGCCACATTGGAAATGTCAATAAGACACAGATTTTATGAAAAAGTGCATGTCGTGGCTTAGTCGCATGTGTGTGGCATGATTTGGGGATGGGTGTAAGCAGACAGTGGCAGCACTCAGTAGTTCCAAAACAGGGTGTGTGGCCTCATGCAACGGGGTGCGTAGCCTAGCTAAGAATCCCAGTGACATCACTCAGTGGGATTGGAATGCCCCTGAAGATTGGTCCCTGCACTGTCGGCTCCTCCTCTATGACAGGTGCCAGGTGCTGCAGGACAATGTCACACTGCAGCACCTGGCTCCTGTCACTTTGGAGAAGCCGGCATTTTGGTGTCACTTTGCGGCTCGCACCTCCCTTCTGACACCACACATTATGGACATATCTGTAATTCATAAATTACTTGTTCCAGGAAATATTTTAGAACTGACCATAACATCATTTTTTTTGCCTTCTTTCTTCCAGATCTTCCGCCGCGCTGATAAGAACGGTGAGTAGATGCTTGTTTGTCTTCTGCCTAGAAAAGAACGGCTTACTGACTGCTAGAAAAATGTCCTGTTGTTCCTATTGTGCAGCGATCAGTGATCCTTGTTCTCGGAAGAAGAAGATGTTACAGTACTTACCAGCTGCGTGTGGTATCCGTGCAGTGACCTCTCATGCCCAAACACTAAGTGGGCATGTCGGGGTGTAGGAAGTCCGACCGGTGCCTACAATGGCAGCTGAACCCATACATGTTTGGATTACACTGTGCATTATTCTTGCTGTAAATGTTTCCAGTCTTATGTTCTCCTAATTGTATCAAGTGTGTACATTTCTCTAAGCATTGTTAAAGCATAGCACGTTCCACATCATTCGATGGCCGTCGACCATCGAATGATGCGGGTGTTACCCTGCAGGCTGCGAATGGATGTTTATGTAAAACATCCATTGGCAGCCAGTGCAAACGTACGCGCCTTGCGAATGGTGGGCCGGGGTACCACCATTCGCAGCATAACCCCCATAGTTCTGTGTATATGGATTTATTCCGTCTTCTGCACACAGGGCGCCTGATTCCCTTCCAGCTCGTCCCCGTGACTTCTATATTCCATCAACCCTGCAGTGTATAAATGTTATATCCAAATTACATTACAAGACCCTGGAAAATACTGACTGTGTGGCCATCAGTAGGCCTGTAATTAGTGGTCAGAAATCCCATTATGCTGCCACCGTTGTGTCCTTATAAAACAATTCTATTCCATTTCTAATTGTCATTTAGAGGCTTGTGCTGGTCGCAGGGAGCCCTGGCTGGTTATTTGTGCTGCACACCCAGCTGTGTATGGCTGTCCTGCTGTATATGTGTATTATGTGTGTACCCTGCGCAGTATAAAGGCAGTTGGCGCACACATAGCTGTGTAAGGCCGTCCTGCTGTATATGTGTATTATGTGTGTACCCTGCGCAGTATAATGGCAGTTGGCGCACACCCAGCTGTGTATGGCCGTCCTGCTGAATATGTGTATTATGTGTGTACCCTGCGCAGTATAAAGGCACTTGGCGCACACCCAGCTGTGCATGGCCGTCCTGCTGTATATGTGTATTATGTGTGTACCCTGCGCAGTATAAAGGCATTTGGCGCACACCCAGCTGTGTATGGCTGTCCTGCTGTATATGTGTATTATGTGTGTACCCTGCGCAGTATAAAGGCAGATGGCGCACACCCAGCTGTGTATGGCCGTCCTGCTGTATATGTGTATTATGTGTGTACCCTGCGCAGTATAAAGGCACTTGGCGCACACCCAGCTGTGTATGGCCGTCCTGCTGTATATGTGTATTATGTGTGTACCCTGCGCAGAATAAAGGCACTTGGCGCACACCCAGCACCTCCGCGGACGCACTCTACACACTGAGCGCACACATGGCCCAGGCCCAGCTCTTGTAGATGCAGACATTATTCTTATGGATTTTTTTTTCCTTTGGCTTCTGATTAAAAATAATTGTATTTTCTTAAAACGCTATTGATTGCGAGCTCCGAGCGGGTCCCGGGGAGCAGGAAAAGCTTCACCTGCGGTTACAATCTATAGCGTGTATTAGTTCCTTATTCTTGCCAGATTTTGTTATTGTTTTAGGATTTGTGCTTAGTGGGGAACAGAGAGGCCGAGAATTCCCATGAATTCATTATTACATATCTGACTTACAGCTTATAGCAGGAGGCTTGTGTTGTATGTCATAGCATGCAATCAGATGGTGACGCTCATTGGTGTGGCTACACTGGGCTGCTCATACACTATGGGCCTGATTCAGACCTGATCATTTTTGGAGCCCTGCGATCAGGTACATTATGCCCCCACCAGAGTGAAATCCCGCCCCGTGTAAACCTGCGAATTGCTGCAAATCCATTCTCAAGCCGCTCACATTGAATGATCTTTCCACTGTGTGCAGTCTGTGGCTCTTCACTCTCACACCCCCTGGAACCCCCACCCTACATTCACACACCGGTACCCTCTCGACTGACCACTCGCTCTCTCACCACTTAGATCCTCCTCATCATGTGATGCCAGTGGCCCTCCCACCGGCAGGCATCGGCCCGCCCTGTTTTTGTCCCGGACGTACGCAAATAAAAGTCAGTTCAGACAGACTTTTATTTGCAAAGGCAGGAGAAATCAATCGATGGTCTCCAGCGCCTGTGGCAGTGGGATGTGTTTTCGGTAAACATGGAAATGGCAGCAGGGCGGCCTCTCTGGCAACTATAAATTTTGCCCCCCCCCCCTGCCAGCAGGTGGGAGATTCAGCGAGCGGCAGGTAGCAGGCGAGCGGCAAGCACCAACTGACAGTGGCGGGGTGGGCAGACAAAGGAGGTAAAGTTCAGTGCTCGCAGCTGCGGCTGGGACTACCTCATTCTGCAACCTGCACACCAGCCACTCCCGGCCCAGGCTGAAACTTCACCATTGGACTCAACCGTCACAGCCCAGTACCACACTGCAGTGCCGACTGCTGCTATGGCTGCCACAGTCAGGAGAAGTGCCGAGGCTGCTAGCGCGGAACTTTTCCTGGCTACTGTACGCCCACTGCAGACCCCGCTGGCGCTGGATCTCCTAAACCGCCGCGGGGCTGCAGCATCATAGTTACGCCACTTCTCTTCGCAACTTACTGAGTCAACCAGAATCAGGCCCTTTGTGTGGATGTTCTGCTCTATTCAGCAGCTTGTGCTGCACCAAGATGAATGAGGAAGACGGGGGAACCTTACGCAGCAGAGACCACACGGGGTAGAAGTAGACAGCAGCGGTATAGCTGGAGCCGAGTCACTGGAGACCTCAGTGATCAGGAACTGCAGCAGGAATAGATGCAGCAGATATAATCCAGGCAGTTAGGGAATGGTGGGGAAAGCAGAAAGCTATTGTACAGCTGCCTGCTTATGGAGACGGGAGAGAGAGAGAGGGGGGGGAGTGTAGAGAGAGAGATAAAGGGCAAAGGAGGGGTAAAGATAAGAGGGGAGTGAGAGATAGATGGGGCAGAGAGATAGTGGTGAAAAGAGATTCACATGAGAAATGGTGGTGTGGGGGGTGGGGGGGGGGGGGGCACTCGCCAGTGCCGGACACAAGTGGTAATAGATGATTATTATAGCCTCATTCAAAAAATCCTTATTACCAGCGGCAATATCTTGTTTAGTATTGCGTAGTGGATGTGCTTAACAATGTGACAGCCATTATGTGCGTGACCTTTTCACTTGTCAATGCCTTGGAGGCTTCCTTGGAGCCTTATCGCTGCCTATAGATGGAGAACATACTGTAAGTGCTAAAGGTCTCTCTAGCTCAGTGGTCAGGGAACTCGGTCCTCATTACCCCACACAGTGCATGTTTTGCTGGTAACCCAGCAGGTGCACAGGTGTACTAATTACTCACTGACACATTTTTTAAGGTCCGCAGGTGGAGTTAACTATTTCACTTGTGATTCTGTGAGGAGACCTGCAAAACATGCCCTGCGTGGGGTAATGAGGACCGAGTTACCTGACCACTGCTCTAGTAAATGGGGTCCTTCCTGCTTATATGGAATAATTCTGAACCTGTAACGGGACGAATTTGGCCACGCGAACGATGGTCAAGGTTTGTGCATGTGGTCACTCCATAGTGGGCGGAATGGGGGCAGGCAGGGACATGTCCATAATACACTGCTGGCTGTTCCCCTGTCAGTGCCTGCTTGGGGTGGGCGGCTAACGTCACATGACGTCAGCCCCCGCCCGAAATTCTAGACTGACTTTTATCTGCAAACAGGGGAAAAAATCATTTAATGGTAAGGGACCAACGAATGACTTTTCGCCTGTGCAGATGCATGCGAGGGGCTGTGTAAGCGTACACATCCCCTGACCGTTCGGCCGGGCAGCGTTTACCTGCTTGTTAGGCTACGAACATCCGCAGCCTAGCGATCAGGTCTGAATCAGACCCATATTGCTAGTCCTGTCCTTCTCTGACGCCGGCCAGTCCTGGCTTTGTAACAAACCCATTATCACTGTGCCATTTACCTATGTACTAACGTCTTGTGGTGTTCCAGCTATTGTATTTAGCTAGTTAATGCTTCTGCTATTTCCGCTGCTGAAATGAGGCGCTGCCATGGAAAGTGAAGGAGATCGAGCAGCTGTTCTAGTGGGTTAAAAAACAAATTGCCCCCGAGCCTATAATCAGAAGACAAGTACTTAACGTATGCATTCTCGCTGTTCTTACCAGACAACTAACATGCTTCCCATCGCACCGTGTGCTGCATGCTCTCATCCGGCTTGGCTGCCGTGGTTTAATGTTTGTGAGACTTGCGAGCCGTCTGGGGACTCATTAAGCCAAATGTGTCACATGGTCTCTCGCGCCTCGGGCCTTGTCGGTAACAGTCTTCCTGAAGGTTTTTTCCCCAGGCACCCAGTTAAATTGAAACCTTCGGCCATCAGGGACTGGATCCCCATGCTGTATCATAAACACAAATGTGTTTTTCTTATCGTGTATCTGAGGAAACCTTTTAGTGCTCCTTTATGGTGTGCGCAGGGTAAGGCATTAATGGGCCGCTAAACGGTTACTGCAAGTGTCTTACTCTTCAGGTTATATTTCATTTATCCGCCTGTACATTCCCTCTCAATGGGCCTTATTCTAGTTCACTCTTAGAGGCAAATTCCTTCTTAGCTGGACAAAACCATGTGCACTGCAGGTGGGGCAGATGTAACTTGTGCAGAGAGAATTAGATTTGGGTGGGGTTTTTCTTCAAAGTGAGATCTATATTGCAGTGTGAAAATAAAGCAGTCAGTATTTTCCCTGCACAGAAACAAAATAACTCACCCAAATCTAATTCTATCTGCACCTGTTACATCTGGCCCCCTGCAGTGCACATGGTTTTGTCCAGCTAAGAAGGAATTTGCCTCTAAGAGTGAACTAGAATAAGGCCCAATGTTTCCTACAGCGTACAGTAGGAGATGATTTCTCTTTGTGGCTTCTGTGCAATCCATCGACAATAGATACAATTCTCCGGATCGTATGAATACGGGGCAGAAATGCACAGAAGGAACCTAGCAAGAAAAAATCATGTGTAAATAAACTTGGGGGCAGATTATATCCGAGCTTGGAGAGATAAAGCACAAACCAAGCTCAAGATGGGTATACACTAACCCAGGGATAGGGAACCTTTGGCCCTTCAGCTGTTGTTGAACTACACATCGCAGCATGGCCTGCTACAGTTTTGCTACTTGGCCATGCTAAAACTGTTGCAAGGCATCCTGGGATGTGTAGTGCAACAACAGTTGGAGGGCCGAAAGGTTTCCCATCCGTGCACTAAACAAAATGCTCCTTGGGCCTAATTCAGCGTGAGTTTTATTTTTGCGAGCATGCCAGGTCCGTCCCCAGGATGCGACTGCAAAGTTTTGCACGAAATACGAATGCTTTGCTGAGCAACGAAGGACTCGCATCTTTATGGTAGCTAGGCTGCGCAGGCAGGCGCTGGGCTGCCATGTTTTGGGACAGAGCCGCTGCTTGTGACTAATTAATAAATAATTATTTTTCACTTATCAGCGTTAGAAGCTGTATCACGCTTCTTGAGCGATTATCGTTAGAGATGTACCTTGAACTCCCGTGCAAACTATCTAGTGAAAACACACTGAACGATATCCATTACCGATGCCACCTGGCCTCCACTCAGAACATGATAAAGGTCCGCTTTTTGGGCTAGCCTAAAGAAACGGACTTTGCTATTCAATTAAACCAGTTTTTAGACATGTTTTGCAGATTCAGTCATGATTTGTCCTCATGTACAGACAGCATCGTTATTGGCTCGCGAGAGCGTGTATTGTCAACGATATAGTGCAAGCACAGAAGGCGATAGGCACAATAACAATATATCGTTAAGACATATCATGCATATCGTTAACAATATATTGTATATTGTGTACGCACCTTTAGTGTGTACGGTGATAGTTACCAGATTGGTCAGTACATTATCTCTCTCTCCAAGTTTCGATTATCCTGGCGGTAAAGTTGGACAACAAATAAAAGATCTTAAGGAATATTTATATAAAGGACGAACCCCAGAAGTAGTGAAGGACTAAAGGCCCATACACACTGGGCGACTTTGGGCTGAAAGCCGCTCAGAACGGCATTTTTCAAACTTTCATCTCAAAGCCGCCCAGTGTGTTTGCCCCGGCGGTGAGCGCTGCTACGCGCCTCCGTATCATCGCTGGGAAAACCGCTCATGTGCTGGTTATACAAGCAGTTGAGCGGCTTTGAGGACGGATTTGCATTGCTCTGCGATATGCAAAGCCGTCCTCTCCCCTCCGTCGGCGCCGGACAGGGGGATAGCCGCTCAGTGTGTATGCACTGAGAGGCCTTCCCCCCAGCGATGAATGCTATCATAGCTGTCCATACACGCTGGGCATAGACGCCCAGTATGTGTGGACCTTAACCCCTTACGGTAGTGGGGGACTCACCCCCCGGCAGTAGCGGGGGACTAACCCCCCGGCAGTAGCGGGGGAATAACCCCCCCGGCAGTAGCGGGGGACTTACCCCTGACAGTAGCGGGGGACTTACCCCCCGGCAGTAGCGGGGGACTCACCCCTGCAGTGGAGCGCCATCAGTGGTGTACTGCAACATTCCCAAGCTCCATTCTCCATCCCTGTGTGCGTTCCAGAAAATCTGATTTAATAAGAGGAAGACAGATGTTGAAATTGAATTATTTCCTATTAGGAGATAATCTGATCTAGTGAATGAATGCAATAGGACTTGTCTACTCTCGTTAGTAATGCTGCATCCCCCACCCGACCGTTATGTGCACCAATGATTGCTAGTTAGATTGCATTGGAATACGCCGCTCATTGCAGCACTGATTAGAGAAATGATTCAGGTCAGTGGACATTATATATCTCCACATGTGGGTAATCTTTCCAGGGGAAGCCGAAACAGTCAGAAAAAATATATATATATATATGTTAAAGGATGGGGAAAGGTTAATTAGTGACAGGAGAATTATTCCACAAGGAGAGAGCGAGGAGAGGAATTTACTATGGATATAGGGCCTTATTCTAGTTCATGCTTTATAATTCTGATATGGGTCATTGGGTCAAGCCAATTTAGGTCGACAGGCCTTAGGTTTGACACCTGAAATAGGTCGACATGGCTAAGGTCAACAGGGTGGTAAGATCCACACAAGCATTAGGTCGACAATGGGAAGATTGACCGTTAAAACGGTCGATATTAGTTTTTCACGATTTTTGTCCCCGTTTAAGTGTAACCTCGTCCCCTCACATGACAACCTAAATATGGTTGTCCCAATGAACGTATCCCATTAGAGGTCTTGTTCTCTTACTTTATGTACCGCCCCTGTATTATATGTGTATAGAATTGGCGTATTCCCCCGGCATTTTCTACAGTGATGATACAACAACACAAGGATTGATAGGGTCAGGAAACACCAGATTGGGGCTGAAGTGGGTAAACCGGGCCAGATATCCAGCTGGGGGGCAAGCGGGGGCTGAAAATAAGGGCGATCTCAGACTTTGGTTGGAAGCCCGGAGTGTAGGACTAATATAATACTCATATTATTATGCTGAGCGGTAGCATTATATTAAAACAATCGGTTCAGAAATAAACAAAATTGCCGTCCATTGCTTGGCTTCTGTTCAATGTGCTAATTAGCTGTAAATGAGATTTAAATCCCTCCCCGGCAGATTGAAGTCATCAAGAATACATGACAGCTGCTCCTAACACTCAACAACAGCCCCTGCTCAGTGCTCCCTTGGCCTCTACGTTATGGCGAGGAGCTGTCCAAGACTGAAGACAGATAGTGTAATTAATATCTATTATTTCATTGCGGAGGAATAATTGACGAACAAAGAATAAATTCAAACTGCAACACAAAGAATGATTTCATCCCAGACAGATTATTATAACAGAGAAGATTCCCTTGTGAGCGATTGTGATGGACGGCAAGGCTAGCCGTAACTGCATTTTATTACTTGGCCAAAATTCTAAATATACCTAGTTGTGAGCAGCGATCCTGAGAGAGAAGCTGGGCACATGCATAATCTGTAGTGCCACGCTACCTTCACTATAGTATAATACCCTCCCAGCCCCTCCTACAGTCCCAGCAGTCATGGTTGTCTCCATAGTTTTGGAATGCTGCCAAAAGGGTTAGCGCTTTATTAAAGGGGCAAAAAGCTTTATTGATGAAAAAAACATCTAACAATGGGGCAGATGTATTAAGCCTTAGCAAGAGATAAATTCAAGGGTGATAAGGAGAGATAAACGTCCGGCCAATCACCTCCTTACTGACTTTTTTCAAACACAGCCTGTAACATGGCAGTTAGCAGGTGATTGGCTGGACATTTATCTCTCCTTATCACCCTTGCATTTATCTCTTGTTAAGGCTTCATACATCTGCCCCAATGAGAGGGCTCTTCTCCCTTCTCCTATACTGCTGCTGAACATCCTGAGGATGGCAGAATAACCGTATACCTCCTCGCCAGTGCCTATCCCTCCTGCCTTGCCTCCTAACCCTCCTACCCCACAGCCTAACCCAAACCTCTCATCTCCGTAACCTACCCTGCGTACTTACGATGGGCATCCGGCATCGACAGCCTCCTTGATGTGGGCTCTAGTCGGGATGTCAACATCTGTATTTTGGCTGCCGGCATCCTGACAGCCAAGATGCTAATCACATCCCCAGCATCCACCTCTATGGCTGGGGCCAAATGTAATAGGGTGTGAAAATCTGAAAGTGAGAGATTTTTGGAGCGTTTTCCATGCTTTTTTTTTTAAAGCGGCAATCATTTAAATAGCAAAATCAACCTGTTTTGCCATGTAAATGATTGCCGGTTTAAAAAAAAAAAAAAAAAGGGAAAACCTCTCCCAGAATCTCTCACTTCCTGATTCTCACACTCTATTACATTTGGCCCTATATCTGGTCCTTAGCCCAGGGCCTATTTATCATTCTTCTTCAGCCACTGCAGTTTAGCAATCAATATAGCCAGAGTAGCTGAGCTGTGCCGGCCAGATACAATAAAAACGTAACAATAATTAATAATTATATAGTCTGTTTCGCCCTACAGCCTTTTATGTTGGCAGCGTAAAAGAAAATGTGTGATACAAAATAAGCAAATGAAGATTTATCAGTACAGAAGAGGGAGCTGAGCATTGTGACAATACTGAAATGCTGGACTATCATGTACTGTAGATCTGGAGTCTGTTGCTGAAGCTAGCACCATAGGGACTGTGCAGGACAGCGAGTTCCAGCGGTCTTGTCTCCTGTGTCCTGACTGTAACGGTAGATGGGTTGATAGACTTGGGGTACTGATTCAGACCTGTTTGCAAGGCTGCATATACTCCCAGCCTAGCGAACAGGTCCGTGCCGCCATATACCTGCCCCTGCATCTCCTTGCTAGCACGTGAGGGGGATTTATACGCCAACAGGTAAACTCCACTCGGCCGACTGCTCGCCGCCCCCTCTGGTGCCCGAATCCCCCCTCTAGCATGCAAGGGGATGTGAACGTTAACACATCCCCTTGCATGCCACTGAACAAGAGAGAAATCATTAGATGGTCGCTCTGACCATTGAATTATATTTCTCCCCTTTGGTAATAAAAGTCAGTCTAGATGGCCACAGATCACCACATTGCCGGGCGGGCGTTGACGTCATGTGCCGCCAGCCGTCTGCCCAGAGCAGGCATGGCCACGCCTTTTTGTTCTCAAGGGAAAACCCAGCATTTTTATTGGCGTTCCTCTGCTGCCACCCCCATCCCTTCCCTTTCCGGAGCAAGCGGCTCGACTAGCGTGAAACTCGCCGAAGCCGTTCGCTCCTGGGGATTACACTTACGCAAAACCAGAACATGGGGGATCTGGACGAATTCAGACCCAAAGGAACGTGTCTGAATCAGCCTCTATATCCGATTTTTCACCGCACCATAAAATGCCACAAGTTGCGATATATCAGTATACTGGCATCTGAGATGTAAGATTTTCAGCCTATACAAGTATGGAGAATGAATCTATCTCTTTCACCCGGCTTTGGATAAATATAAAATCCCAACCCATCCTCCGCTAAATGCCTCTGACTTTGTTATCACATTTCCCTGGCATTTGCAGCAGAAAAAAGGGAGAGAAAAAAAAGAAGAATGGTCGCTTTGATGTTCATCGCGCCGGCACGGAAAAGGTCATAGGTCATTCCTTGTAATTCAAAGCCGGACCCACAAAAAAAACAGGCAGCGTCCTCAAACTTTGAAGAGCGCCAATTACAGCTGGTAATGAAACGCAGGATAAAATGCAGCGCGCTCACCCCGCTCCCTGTTTGATGAATCCTGTTTAACAGCCCCGGAGAGACTTTAATGAGGGGGAGGTGTCAGAGGTGGGACTGGCAGTCTTTTAATGGGCGCTTTTATAAAAGGCCTGACGTGTGTCTTCTGTATTTGGGGAGAGAGGGGGGGGGGGGGTGATCATTAGCAAAGCGGATCTGAAGGTTTATTTAAAAGAAATAAATTGTAAATGCCAACATTACATTTGGAAGCTGTTCTCTCCCCCCTTCCTCCTTACTCCCTTTATGTTATTGAAAATCTGGGCATTGCAAATGTACATTGCGTACGTCAGTGGGTGCTTTTATTTTTCTTACTTTAAAGTAATTCTATAAATGTGCATCTCTTGTGTTTGATGTTCAAAGCCATCCATACCGCGTTGCTGGAACCAGAGATGTGGGGGATCTGGTGGCATCTGTCCCTCCTGCGTTCTCTCATCTGGATGGTGTAACGCGACTTTTCCTAAAGCAGATTGTAGATCATTGCAGGTCATGGCAGAAATGTTGCCGCAACCCCCTTTTGCCGTCTGGGCGCCAAGCATAAAATCCGCAGCTATTTCCACTTTCTGTGGCGATGATACAGTGAAGAACATTTTGGATGGATTCCCAGCGCGGTAATTAAAATGAAGAGAAAGTTAAACAACGAACAAATTAATGAGCTAGTTAGGATATCAGTGAGCTTGTACTGTCATCAGCCAAATGCTGCGGATAAAGTCAAACTGCTCCTTTCTCAGTTTTGGGTCCCCTGCGGGATTATAGAAGAACTAAACCGAAAAATGTTTTCATGCTTAAACAGAAGTAGCGGCCCGATTCCTGATCGCAGATGTAGCGGCCCGATTCCTGATCGCAGCCACCACACGCTCAGAGTAGCCACATACTTACTCGGTGGATAAACAGGCTTACCAGCCTATGGACGGGATTCGCTAAAGGAAAAATGCGGTAAAATCCCCGTTATAGAGGGTTTAACTGCATTGTGGTGTGCACGCCGGGTTTTCGCAGCGGGGGGGGGGGGGGGGGGGGGGTGTGGTATTGCCAGCAAAATCTGCCCATACCCCATAGGAGCCTATGGCCTTCTTGCACGGACACACGCCAACCCACCCTCACCTGTGTCCGGGCAGCCTCCTGCTGTGCTGCCCAGACCAGTGACCTCCTCATCCCTAACCCTGTACATCCCCTTCCTGGTGCAGGGAGGAGGAGGCGGAGCCTGTCCCGCAGCAGGCAGCAGCTGGGTAGGAGGAGGGGGAGCCAACGGGGACCCACTTACCCTCCACCGGTTGCTTCGCAAAGGGCAGCTCTTATCACAAGTTCTGCCCATTGCGCATATGTTAGAGCATATGCAATTAGTATAGCTGCGGTAGCCGGCAGAGGGGGCAAATGGGGCGGCGGATGTTAGTACTTCCTCCCCTAAAACAATTGGACACCCTGACACTCCCAGCGTTTTCCTAGACACGTCTGCGTTTTTCTTAACCCTCCCATTAAACAGCCGGTTTCCACCCCGAGATGCCTACCTCCTGTCAATCACCTTGCCAACAGGTGCGTATAGAAAAAGTTGCAGTACTTCATCGCAGGATGGCCTTGCGCATGTGTACAATGGGCCATACTCATGCGCAGTGTATTGATAATCGCCCACTGTACGAATACGCAGCCGTGCAATCAGGTATGAATTACCTCGTATATGTGTGGAAAACGATGTTCCTAATGGTCAAGTTGCGTGTGACTTGAGTGCCAGGCAGGGCTATTTTCTGCAGCTGTAACCAAAGTTGAGAGTTGGCTGCACACTAGACCAGGGGTGACCAGACTGGTCCTCGAGATCTACCAACCGTCCATGTCCGAATTCGCAGCCTTGCAAGTCCACCAAACCCCGGCTTGAGAATGGTGGCTGGCAACCAACCCGTTCGCAAGGCAAATTCGCATGCATACACAGTAACATCCATTCACAGCCTGGTGGGATCCGCCCCCATCATTCGATGGTTGCCGACTATCGAATGATGGCGAAGGCTCACGCATCTGTAAGGTTGTTGCCTAACACTTTTAGACTCCGCTAAATTGTAATGCATCGACTCAGGGACTGGGTATTGTTACATCAGTAACAGCACATCAGATGCAGATACCGCTAGGTATGCGGGACCTCGTGTCTACAATGTGAAAAGGTTTTAGAATATGAATGAGTGCGTGTGTCGGGTCCCCCACCTGTGAGCGCTGCATAATCAGCTGCCAGAATATAAATGTAGCATTATGGATGAAAGTCTAAGAATATCCTTAACTGTTACTTCATTCATCACCATCTCCTCGCATAGCGATGGGAGAGAATGCAGCAGCTGGAACCAGGGACCACATCGCCCTACTAACATAGCTGCCGCGATGCTCAGCCTGATCTCATAGACGTTGTGTGTGGGTGGCCACTGTCAGCAATAATTGTGGGTAGCATTTGCAGTTAATTTCCAATCACAAGCGATCACTGTAATCTGAGTGGATCGGTGTAATTTGCCCCTCTAGCGCTGGAAGTCGCCAAAGTACTCGCAGATGTCTTTAGGCCGCAATGACCCGATTGTGGTGGTCTAATTTCGCATTTGGGTGACGATTTAGGGACCTATTTATGGGTGGGTAAGAAAATAGGATATTATTTATTATTTAACGAATAAATATAGTCATGGACTGAACTGATTGTCTGCTGTGAAATAGGAAGCCCATATGTTGGTTTTAGTGGTATATATATTATATATATTATAGTGATAGCCACATAAACAGATTGGCATACACAATATTGGGCAGTGGTGGATTGGGAGATAGAAGCGGCCCTGAAAAAATTATTGTAGTGGACTCAAGTGGGCGGAGCCAAATCAAATGTAGACGGGACCAATACCAAAAGAGGCGGGATGAACACATGACCACACCTGTGTGGAAGACATTGGTGTCAATATGCTTGGTAGCAGTGAGGCCGAGAGGAGAAGAGCGTCTCTTCCCCTCTCCCCCAGTACCTGGGCCCAGATTGCTGTCAGCACCCCTGCTTGGCAATCTTGTGGCCACCAGACCTTCAAGCTGCTCCACATTAAACTCCACATTTCAAAGAATACCCACCTCCCCCAACTGAGACAAACAACTCATTACCATAGTCCTCTGAATATCATAAATATCCCCATCCCTCCCGCAGTAGATAAAAAAACACCCCAGAAATTGTTACACATCCAGATAGCACCCACTCCTGTCCCTTTAACAGAGGTCACATGACTTCTATAGATGGGCGCCGCCTTAGTTGACTATGTGCAGCATCAGGTTTTCTGCTCTGTGAACCGGCAAAGGTTGTTTGTGTGGTAGACAGGAGGGTGCGGGGCCACTTCTTTACACATTGGAATTTTTAAACAATTCAACTTCCATAACCCTATAAGACAGACTATAGTTTTTCGTCATAATTATTACACGATACTGTCGGATATTACACATTGGGGCAGATGTATTAAGCCTGATAAAGTGGGCGGGAGTCTGGGGGAGTGGTAACAGCCATGACAATTAGTCTTTTTATACACTGGATACAGTATGGGATACAGTACTAATATTTAACAGTACAGGTGGTCTTTAGCAGTGGTTTTCAACCTCGGTCCTCGAGGACCCCACACAGTGCTCGTTTCCAGGTCACCCAGCATGTGCACAGGTGCACTCATTATTCACTGACACATTTGAAACAATCACAGGTGGAGCTAATTATTTCACCTGTGATTCTGTGTGGAGACCTGGAAAACATGCACTGTTGGGGGTCCTTGAGGACCGACGTTGAGAACCACTGGTTTATAGTATAGGCTGTTTCAAACATTTAAATAAGATAAGTGGTCAGGAAAAGGTTAAACATGCAATAATAAATACTTAAATACACAAACATAATAGAACCAGTACTGCACTTTCTAAGCTCACAATCTCCCACTTCATGGTAAGGCTCCTGTCTCTTCCTCCTGGCAGCTGCTCTCTGGTCCATTGCTATGTTTGAGGGCTCAGATCCACACATACAGTAATTGTGTTAGAAGAAGCTGGAACTCTAGGCATGTGCAGCTGCTCTGCTCTGTCCCTTACACTGCATGATGTGGTGGCAGCTCTACTGATCATATTATATACCAGCTATTGTTGTCATAATTTAAGGCACTTGCCAAGAGGAGGGGGGTGTCTGTGCAACCAGAAACCCTCCCTGCGCTTACCTATGAGTCCAGTGGGATACACCCAGGGTGTTGCAAGGGGCTGACAATACTTTGGAACACCTAGAATTCCAGGGCTGTAATAAGGCAGGGTCCGCCAATAAAAATACGCCTCAGCTTATGTGCAAATATACGTGATCCGTTTCCTGCTTTAAGCAACTGTGTCTGGCACTCATCCGATTCTTTGCAAAGTAGCTATTGGGGATAAAAAAGAACAATAACCTGAAGATTTGTCAGGCCCAGTAATTGTAGGGAAATCTCCTGTGTGATTATAGTATATTTCCCTAATTACCTTGGTGTCCAATGTGCGTGAATCACGATGATAATTGTTACCCATGAACGGATAGATAAATTGGCATTAGAAGCATTTGTTTCTTTGTCAAATAGTAGTAAACAAACAAACCAAAAACAAACGAGTGCATAGGGGACACGCGGAGCAGCCATAAATTATAAAACACTCTTTAATTCTTTCAGCTTGATTAATTCATTATGCAGTAAACGGGAATCCGATAAACTGCTGACAGAAGCTGAAGAATAAGAAAAATAATCGCCCAACAATTAGATCTAAACTGAGCCGGCGGGCTGATTCCACGGCCCCTCTGGGGTCCTGCGGCATCTCCAGAGCTCAGTGATGCAGCCTTGTAAGTCCATGTAAGGGAGTGACAGGCAGGTAATATACGCCAGCAGTGGTGTCTGAGCCCAGACAGGATTCCCAGTCAGTCAGAAGACAAGGGAGTACTAATCAGGCTGCTACTGTCAGCATCCGTTCCCAGAACACATACATACAGCCTCAGCCGACGGAAGCATGGAATGAATTATACGTCGGCGTAGACTTGGGGTAAATTTACTAAGATGGTCGTTCTGTTGAAGATGGGATGTCGCCCATAGCAACCGCCGTTTTTTTATTTATTTGTTTATTTTTCTTTCTTTTTTTCACTGAAGCCTTCACGGATCAGTATTTTAAAATACGAATTTGTATTGAAAAATACGAATTTGTATTTAAAATACAAATTCGTATCGGATAATACGTACGAAGCATTCAAAAAAGACTGATTAGTAAATTATCCTCCAGAATACGAATGAAACTACAACTACACCAGTCGTATTCATTCGTATTAAGATTACGAATACGATTTTTCGTGTTCTTAGTAAATTTCCCCCGAAGTATCCATTGGTTTTGTGTCCGTGTCGACACCTGAGGACGTAAACCCTCAAATTGTGTACTGCGTCTCCTCACATGGCTCTCTATTTGCGAAACAGGCTTCAGGCCAGTTGCCTCGCTCCACTTTACCATTCCCAATCAGATTCCATGTGGATGGCAAAGTTTGGAAAAAGTCCAAAAATACCCAAAAGCTTATGTCAAACTTTTCACGAAACAACCAAAGCCCTTTGCTCGTGTTGACAATTTGACCATGTTGACCATATAGTGTAGACCTATTTAATTTTGGCCTAGTCAGCCACCTGGATACCGCTCAGAATATAGATATCTGCATTGCGAGTGTAATTATGGCCTTCTTAGCCCCAAACCCAATACAGTTTTTGCTAAGTGATGCAGTATTTGCATTTTCCTCAGGTAATAATGCTGTGTTTTTTCTTGCCTCAGTTACAGATATTAGTATAGTATTATTATCATTAATGGTACTTGTTTCCTAGCACGGCGCCCATTGCATACCATCGCATACCATATTTAGTGGTGTGCGATGCGATATTCCCGTTAAATTAACAGGAGTGCTTGTACAATGAAATATCGCATAGCATCGCATGCCAGTAATTGTACAAGCACCCTGATGGGTGCTTACTATGTTAAATGCACCCCCATTGTCAACGCCTCCCCCACTATCAACGCCAACCCGAAGCGTGGCGAGCGCAGCGGTACACGTCCTCCGACCTTTTCATACCCCCACTATCCACTTCGGCGTGGAGTTGATTTTAGATAGTGTGTCGAGCCACCGAGCCCGAAGCGCGGCGTGCGCAGCGTGCCCCGCGAGGGGACGCAGAATACGAACCCGAAGCGTGGCGAGCGGACACGGAATACATGTAAAGTAATCCGTGTCCCCTCGCGGGGCTCGCTGCGCTTGCCACGCTTCGGGCTCGGCACTATCTAAGTTCAACTCCACGCCGACGTGGATAGTGGGGGTATGAAAAGGTCAGAGGACGCGTACCGACACCCCTCGCAGGCTCGCTGCGCTCACCACGCTTCGGGTTGGTGTTGATAGAAGGGGTGGCGTTGACAATGGGGGTGCATTTAACATTGAAAGCACCCATCATGGTGCTTGTACAATTAAAAATTATTATATTGCATGCGATGCGATAAGATGCACTTCGATCAAAATCGGGGGCGCCGTGCTAGGAAACAAGTACCTCATGAATATTAGCATTATGTTTTTTTATAACTATTGTCCGTAAATAAAGGGAGCACAAAATGGATGCCAACATAATAACTAAGCTGGTTGTTTACCACTTGACATTTTTTTACAATGGTGTCTTTGTAACCTGGCTTTTCCAAGCATTATAATAAGTAACCCCCACCATAGTCCTCCATAAAGTGCATCCTGACCTTTCCTAGTAGATTAAACACCGCCTGGTGTATCCAATTAAATAAAACAGGCCATGCTTTCTATGTACATTGTTAATTACTCTCTGCGGGGCTCCTAATCTTCAAGCAGATTCTGAAATGAGAATCCTGAATTATTTAAACCGAACAAGTGGCGCTACGCATCTCCCCTGCCACCGGGGAGGGCGTTTCCACCCCTTTATTTAATGACACTGAAGATTTTGTTTTTTTTGCTGTCTAAAATGGCTCAAAGGATGCTCCAAGTTTTTGTGTCCCAGCTGAAGGCAGGTATGACAGATTTTATATATAGTCCCGGATTTACTATCAAGTGAAGTTTTTTTTTCTTTTTAAAGTGTGTATGATTGATTGTTGTTTTGCGGTCTGTGTGATGTGCGATCCGTACAAGGTCCAGGGGTCCAGTTTTGTAATTTGTTTCCTGTTTTGGTTGATGTATGGGGCAAAACTGAAGGCCATCTCAGTGAGTTAGCTGGTTGTAGCAAAATGGCTTCTTCCAGGGGAATTCTGGGAACTGTGTTCTGAGGGATTAAGATTGGAAAGTTAATATAATAGTGTAATGTTCTTAGCATGGGTAAATTAAGACGGTTGATTACTGATTTTAATTAGTGCTGTTTTGTGTTTTTTTATTGGAGGAGAGACACACTAGGGGGGAAGTGATGCCATTTAACGAACGCACATTGATCTCTATTAGAAAACAGTGTCACCTAGGCAAACTGTAATCTCCCCATAACTCAGGACCGTCATGAATACAGAGATCAATGATTGACTGTAGTAGTCCACTGGCGTCTCCCAGTATGCTGGAGGAACTACAAAATGCAGACTGAGTAAAACTGCCTACAGGTTCATGGATAATATTAATAGATTATTTAAACATGTGTGCAGTACAAATGTCCTTGTGTTCACAGCTTATTGTTGTCCTCTGGTAATTTTGGTACATATATATATATATATATATATATAATTTGATACACGGTACACTACTCACACCGTACACTGCTAGTACCCCATATACTGCTAATTGCTAATACCCCATATACTGCTAATACACCATACGCTGCTTAACTGCGGAGGTCTGAGTGCATTGAGGGGGGAACTTTGTAGGATATGTGAGATCTTGGGGCTTTTCGCACTCTGAGAGTCTAAGGTGTCATTTTGTGGCAAGTTGGGGGGGGTATGAGTGGCTTTTGGAATTTTGGAGCCCCTAATCCAAAACGTTACTACTGGTATAAGGATAGCGCTGATAATCTCCAAACGCAAGCCGCACAATGTACAGTAGAACTGCCCCTGTCACATGGCAGAATGACTATAGTTTCACATCGGACTACATTTAGCTCACATCTGAAATCTACACCTAAGGTATACTTGTAATAATAATTTAATATATAATGCCAGTGCGTAGGGAGTCTAACCAGGAAATCTGAAGTATCCCGCATTTCAGGCCACAAGGCGACATAATTGTACAGAGGGACACTGTATTTTTTCTTTTATATAAATGTAATTGACCTACTGTTGCTAGTGATGGATTCACTGCTGGTGATCTGATCCTTATCCCCGACTCTCTTCCAGATGATGGGAAGCTGTCCCTGGAGGAGTTCCAGACATTCTTCTCAGATGGGACCCTCAACGAGGAGGAGCTTGAGCGGCTGTTTCACACCATCGATTCTGACAACACCAAGTAAGAAAGTGATGTGCACATTCCTCTGCTCACTACAACGCATCCCTGTGTTTCCTGTGCTCCCTGTTTCCATGTCTGGCGGTCTATAGTCCCTGAATCTGACCCTGTGTTTCTGTGTGCTCAGGAAAGGGTAAGGCTGTGGGTACTGTAGGGGTAATTATATCCAGGATTTGGGATGAAATGCTGTCAGCTAATATTAGTGAAATCAGGTTCCTAATAGCGTTCCCATCAGCAGGGTGCCATGCCCTTCCTGATTTTAAATAGCTGAAATGCACCCTTCCCTTATGAAGGCCCCTCCGCAGAAACTGCCTACCTGGTGCCATCCCCACCTGCAGTTGCACACCCACCCCTGTGTGAATAGATGATGTGCACAGTGTGGATAGAGTTTGAGGGCAGCCCATAAGTTCTGGGTACGACCCCTAGAGTGTGTCATGTGACCACACCTCCTCTGAGTGACCCCCCAAAAAAAGAAAAACAACAATTTGCCACTTTGGCAAAACCCAAAACCATGTTACACTGCTGGTGGGGCAGATGTTAGACATGCTGAGAGGTTTATAATTGGGAAGTACTGGTATGTGTAATGTGTGCAAAACCTGCACCCGGAACTGTATGGATACAGCAAGTACCCCCATTACCGTCAGAAAGATGTGTTTTCCTCATGTGTTGTGCACATCTGTATGTATGGAAACACCAGATTAGTTTCTGTCACTGAGTGTGACATCTTACTTGCATTATTGCTTTATATGTCCCGTATCCTAAACATGAAGCGCCGTCTAATGTCCTTACAGCTGCTGCTCGCCGCCTCGTTCCTACCCCATCATGTCTCTTACGGTTTAGTACGATTATCTGTCATCTCCATTTTAGCAGCAGCTGCTGGAAATAGAGGTTTATGAGGGAAAGAAAAACAAATCCTGCCAGAAACATCATCTTGGTTTATTGTCAAATGCAGAATTAAACAAAAGGGATGTGAGCCTCACACGTCTCATCTCTCACAATGAACGCTGCTTAATTCCTCTAATCATTCTGATTAAACATTTATTTCTGCTGTAAAGCGGCTCGATTAACACTTTCGTGTGCTAAGCTTTCGTGATCCCTGAAGGTTTTCACTGTAAACATTTTTTTTAAATAAAGCTTTGCTCTTTTGATCTGTTTGTCGCCGTCTCTAAAATGTCATGGAGCGGAGATTGTGGGCCTAGAGCCCTAGACCATTGACGTAGATGATTGAATCAATAAATGGGGCTATTGGAAATGTTGGAATACTGCCGTTTGTGTTTGCATTTAAAAAAAAAAAATTATACCGTAAACATGTATGTACAGAGTTCTACTGTACATACACCAATACGGTTTGCAATATATGGTATAAGAAGCCTGGCATGTCTTCAATGCCCGCATTTTTTATTTTTTTTTTCTGAATTTTGCACCTTATTCACATTGTAGTTGCAGGCAAAGGGCCTGATTCATGTTTGTATGGAATACCACAGCCGCATTACTTCATAATAGGGTGTGTCCCCTTTGTGAAGAACGGCTGTGACTGACAGGGGTCTGCTTGCGACATTGCAGACCCCTAAACATTGTATTTGTACACAAGCCATTGGATATGCGTACAAATATGAATTTGCGCCAAAGTCGCTTACAGTGCCCTAGGCAATTGGGATCAGTATTTTTGCTGCAGACGAGTTGGCATAAGGTCACAGCTGAAGCACAACAATGTGGCTGACTTGTATCAGGCCTTAGTCTTTTTAGCATCTGAGTCACACAGCAGCTGTGTGCAATGCGTCAGTGCCCAGGGTACCCGTGCATTAGTGATAATTAGCAATACAACAATGACTAATTATTTGTAAAAATGTATGTGACCAGACGCGTCATGTAGAATAGTCACAAAGTCCATGGTGCACTCATGGGGCTTTTTGAGGATAGGCGTTTGTGGTCACATTTGTGATCTGCCAATCAGTCATACGTGTACTTACCTACTCTCCCAGAAATTGTGGGAGACTCATGAGTTTTTAGGTGGTCTCCGCACCACTGGGGATGGGGCTAAAATTATGCAAATAACAATTATTTTAGCCCCACCCCCTCCTTTAGGACCCACAGTTCTTACCATCATGTGGACCATGCCTAATGCTCCTCACCTCCAAAGTCCCCAATGGCTTCTCTTTGCCAGGCTTCTCCCAGAGAGGAGTATTAATATACAGGCAAGTGTGGTACTAGGTGATCAGTTTTACCACCCATGGGCGTCAGGAGAAGAGATCTGGTCATCTGGCCTCTTAGAAGTAGATCAGTTGAGTGTCCTATCTACCATGAGGGCAGTTGTGGGGTCAGAGGCTTACTGGACACATAGTCATCTTGTGATGGTGGTAAGAGCCTGATTCAGGATTGATCAGTCGGGGCCGAATTCAGCACCGTTTCCGATTGTGTGGGTCTGCGCATCCGCATGGGTGAATATCTTCTTGTGCAGACCTCCTGTGCGAATGCCTTTGGCGAGTATCACACTCACCGAGGCGTTTGTATGTGCAGGGGAGGGAAGGGGGTGTCCCCATAAAAACACTGGGTGTTACCTGGGGAACGCAGGCATTTCGATGCCTGCGTGGGGCATCTTACTTTTATCTGCGAACGGGGGTAAAAATCATTTGATTGACGGCAACATTAAATGATTTTTCATGCAGCCGCATGCGAGGGGTTGTGTAAGCATACACATTACCTCGCATGCAAATGCTGGTGTTCGCACGGCGGGGGGGGGGGGGGGGGGCGCGCATTTGGTTGTAGGGTGGGCGTGCGGCGTTTACCTGTTTGCTATATTGAAAATACACAGCGTTGCAAATACGTCTGAAACAGGCTTTAAACCCACAGACATGTGATTATCAAATCAATATCAAATATATTGTATTATTATCACTTTTTTTGTGGCTTAAGGTCATTCTTTTAATTGCACTCCATTGTTTTACTTCCTCCTCCTCCTCCTCCTCCTTTTTCTCATGTAATGAGATTTACCTCACTGTGCACCGGATCCCCTCAGTAATTACAGAAATGTCACTTCAGGCCGAGCCCCCGCTCCCTAATCCCGTTTCTTCGCCAGTGAGCCTCACACCTCACTGATTACACCTTCGCCCAAAAATGCCATTATCCCAAACCTCCCTCAATGTTAAAGTTTTGGGGGGGATTTTTTTTTCCAACGCAAATCCTTTTGCCTTTTGTGCTGTATTATGTGCTATGTGTACAGTACTGAGACATTGCAGTCTGGGTGACATGACAGAGTCAGGTTGTATTTGTACGCTGTAATCTTACAGTGCTGCCGGATGAGGAGCTTCTGAGGACAGCAGAGGAGGGAACATTTAATGAGAGTACTTTATTAATTACAGAACAATGGGGCAGATTTATTAAGCTTGGAGAAGAGATAAACTGGAGATAAAGCGGAGAAAAGGTAAAAGGAGATAAAGCACCAGCCAATCAGCTGTGTTTGAAAAAGACAGTTGGGAGTTGATTGGCTGTGCTTTATCTCCTTTTACCTTTTCTCCGCTTTATCTCCAGTTTATCTCTTCTCCAAGCTTAATAAATCTGCCCCAATATGAGCACTTATGTCACCCCTGTGGAGGAAGGCGCAGATTCAGCTTATTAATCATTTTTCTTGGAAACCAAGCACAGAAATGCATCGGATATTGGCATTGTACATCCAGGTGCCCTAGGCTTATACACAGGTGTATGGGCGCTCAGGGACTCGCCGGTCATACCGCCCATGTGCATGTAACCAAGGTTAGACAACTGGCATGTAGGATCTAATGCTTGTGGCGTGTGAAGGAGACTTTGGACCTTATTCAGATCAATTCGGTCCTCCGTTCGCATGCACCCTACACGGTGGGCATAGGGCGGAGAAGGGCAGAGGGTGAGGGTGCCAGGCAGCCCCATTACTGCGGGCAGCGGGTGGCATCTGATGGACTCGCAAGGCTGTGGAGTTTGCAGCCTTGCGCGTCAATCAGAATAAGGTCCTTTGGCTTCAGGCTGCCTGGCTGGTGCTGTAGCACAATGTACAGAGTTACATGGGTACAGCCATCTGGCACCCACCTTAAAGGCCCATACACACTGGGTAACTTTCAGCTTCAAAGCCGCCCAGAGTGTACGTGGCAGTGGTGATGTCCGCTCCCGCATCATCACAGGCCCGGCCGCTCATCTCTTGGTTTTACCAGCAGTTGAGTGGCGGAGTGGGCGGCTTTCAATTTGGATGTTCATGCATAAACCCCCACCATTGAGAACGAGACCGAACTCGGCCCGCTACGAGCTGGTTCGAATCAGCCCCTAAATCAAAATACATTGAATGCATCTTCCTTCTTTAGAAATGCAGAATCCTTGTTTAAACTCTCGCACCCGTGGAACATCTCCCAGAATCCCAGAGCGGAGCACTCAGGTATCTCTGATGTATATTTCATAGCGCCGGCATACGTCTTTGTCTAGCAGCTGCTGCTTATAGGGTAAAAGTAGGATTACAGATGAGGTGGGAGTAAAAGTGACCTGATTTCCCCAATCTGTCAGTTTTCCACAGTAACTAATAACAGGTCTCATCCACGCTGGTCCCAGTCCTTGTGGGAGTCTGCTTTAATCACCCTGAGTGATTCGGACTCTTCTGCCGGATTGTGAGTCCTCATTTGATGCAATTAAACTGATTGCAAATTCTGCAACAGCTGGCCACACAAGGTTCCTGTGGCTTTACACTTGGGGAAAGGGCAATGAGATGGGGAGGGAAAGTCCTCCAGTGTTTGTTCAGTCAAATACGGATTTTCGTTAGATTGCAAGCTCTTTAGCCAAGATCCTCTTTTGTGTGTTCTGATGCTTGAGAGAGAGTGCAGTATTTCTGTACTGTTGTTATTCGATATTATACCACCGAATGTATATGTTTATAAAGGTAGTTTATGGACTCAGTGTACAAGAATGTACAGAATACAGCAGCTACCAAGTCGAGCCCCCACCCACCTCCTAGGTATCAGCCGCGATGAGGATGCAGTGGGCACAGTGTGGATATGTTGATATATTGGTTTCCATAGTAACGGCGCAGTATGAATCCATATGAGACATTTAATAACCCGAAGCTCTGAGAACAGACCCCTACCCACCACCCAAAACAAATAAAGCAAATTAAAACCAAGGAATTTGTTCCCATGAGTCCTGGCGGCTGGTGCGCTCCACGATTCCAATATCACACACTGCGCCGTCATTCTCTAAAGCCAGTGGCTGTACAAAATAAACGCAATTAAGAGTTTACCATCTTATTTATTTATTTAGTAACCGCATCTTATTAGGCGCAGAAAATTCCGCTGCGCTTCCCGATGTCAGCCTCACTGGGTCCTACTGTATTAAATATTTAAATCAATTGAGATTTCAGAATGATATGGAAATGAACTGTCATCCCAGTATAGCGATGGATGCAAAGCCGGGTCCTGTATGGCTTCATGTCTGTTCTAAATAACCACTTGTGCAATATTTATATTAGATTATTTTCCCGAGTGTATTTATATTCCCCATTCATTCTGCTTGTCACCTTGAATACATTTATATTGTTTTATAGTTATGTCTGTGTTTCTGTTACTCTGTTATATAATATATATATATATATATATATATATATATATATATATATATATATATATATATATGCAAGCAAGGGGTCCGGCACTCAGGCTGTAGAAATTCAGCTGCTTAGGTGCGCTTCTATCCCTCAAGGAGAGGTATAATATCAACAAGCAGAAGTCACTCTAAGAATTCATTCAATGCTGCACGGCGGCAGTAAAAAACGTGAAGACACTAGTATAGTGCAAAGCCAACGTTTCGGGCGGGTAGCCCTTTATCAAGACAAAGGTCTTGATAAAGGGCTACCCGCCCGAAACGTTGGCTTTGCACTATACTAGTGTCTTCACGTTTTTTACTGCCGCCGTGCAGCATTGAATGTAATATATATATATATATATATATATATATATATATATATATATATATATATATATATATATATATATATATATATATATATATATATATATATATATATATATATATATATAGTACTCCGGAAGCAGCGGCACTCTGAGTCTTGTAAACAGTGGAAAAACGTGAAGTTTATTGTCTACATGTTTCGGGGTACTTCCCCATCTTCAGGAAGTACCCCGAAACATGTAGACAATAAAATTCACGTTTTTCCACTGTTTACAAGACTGTTTACAAGACTCAGAGTGCCGCTGCTTCCGGAGTACTATATATTGGGCAGATTGCCAGTACAGAAGGCACCTGAGCAGGTCAACCCCAGGAGGGTCCGAGTGCCGGGTTCACGGAGTCACTATATATATATATATATATATATATATATAGAAATCACAGGATCCGGCACTCCCAGTGGTACAGCTTAGACCAAGCGCTCAGGTGCCTTCATAGAACAGTAAGTCCATATAGAAGAGAAGAAAAGAAGAAGAAGACGGGAGTTTATGCTCTCGAAACATGTTGGAATAAAATTCTCCAAACTTTATGAAGACTCCTGAGTGCCGCATATTTCTTCTCTTCTATATATATATATATATATATATATATATATATATATATATATATATATATATATATATATGCTCCAATATATCGGCACTCTACAATCAATAAATAACCCGGTGCACTCCAAGTGATTATGTACCAGTCCAGCAAGAAGGAGGCACACGGACACACAAAGTTTAAGATGCAGAACAAAGCTAATACAGCTTTGTTTTGCATCTTAAACTTTGTGTGTCCTCCGTGTGCCTCCTTCTTGCTGGACTGGTATATATATATATATATATATATATATATATATATATATATATATATATATATATATACAAAAACCTGGGGTCCGAGTGCCGGGTTCACGGAGTCACTATCTATATATATATATATATATATATATATATATATATATATATATATATATATATATATATATATATATATATATATATATATATATAAAACCTGCACTCTCACCCTTCAAATAGACAGCCGCTGGGGTGCTGTATACATAACAGTGTGGCCAGGGCTCGGCTATATAAATACAGATACTCCCAAGTTTGGGAAAACAGCACTCACCAGACTTTGTAGATATGATCACTGGGGATTCCAATCCCAAAAGATATTTATTCAGTCAAGGTAAAATACTTGCCGACGTTTCGGTCCCTTAGGACCATTCTCAAGGCAGTACAGCTTATGCAGAGGTAACATCCAAAGTGGCAACAGTGTAACAGGGGCAGGGAAGCTCTGTCCGGGTCCCTGCTTATAAAGGGGAGTGTATCCTCCCACGCCGAATTGCGCTCCACATCGTGGAACGCATGACGTCACTTCCAGGTAAACCCAGAAGTGTGTAGCTGCGATGTTAATGCGGCGCTGATCGTCAGTTTAAGTGGCGATCAGCTATTGCGGTCAGTGTGACAGTAGAGACCGTGGGCACTTATAGGCTAGTCATAGCCAAAGATACTGTTGGGCGCACTTGCTGCAACTCTGAGGGATGTGAGAGCAGCGGGGTCGTGTGATCGCATCTAGCACTGTCCATCATTGGTCAGTGCGGGTCATGTGTCACGTGTGTAATGGAGCTGTCAAAAATTTAAATATTGCCGTGGGATGGCTCTCTTGTCACACTGCTAAAGCAGGGAACCAGCTTAAGGGTGAAGGGGGGATAAAAAAAAACCTCCACCCTCAAGCTGGTTCCCTGCTTTATCAGTGTGACAAGAGAACCATCCCACAGCAATATTTACACAGAATGTATATATTAATAAGTAATTATGCTTCTCATTATCCTCGCTATTTGGAACACTGCTGTTCATTAAACAAATCGGCTTTCATATTATTTACACATCTGAGGAGTGGAGCCAGTGTAATGTCATTTCTGTTCCAGTAGGGGTAGCTGTGTCCTGTGTTGTTTTCTAACAGTTGGGACCAGGGCTAGATTAAGGTGGGGGCTCAGGGGGTCAGTACCCCTGGGCCCCCTCTATCTGGGGGCCCCTTGTGGTTGGCATGTATTTTTCAAAAAAAATATATTTTTTTCAGCTAAAGGTTTTGTGCATGGGAGTGGGGTAGTGCTGCAGCTTCACCTATCTGCCAATGTGACGATGATTATTGGTGCTGAGCATCAGGAGCCAAGGCACACTGACTGCACAAGTGTGCAGTGCATTACTGGGAGTTGACTAAGTCCCATGAGACTTTGCGCAAGAGATGAAAGGCTTGTGCTGAGCTCTGCTTGGTGGAGCTCATCATATGCTTCTCAGGCCCATGGAGGACAACAGCAGCAGCATCCTCATGGGAGGGTTTGTAATCAGAGGCAGCGCTAAACCTGTCAGGGCTACAGAGGGACAAACACAGGTTTTTCATGTGGTATTATATAAACATACTGTATACAGTATATATGTATGTATATAATACATATGTGTGCATGTGTTGGATATAGAGAGCGCTGGATAGAGACCTCCACCTTACTGTGACATTCAATAGTGGATACCGAATTTGCGATTTGCAAACAAATTTTATTTAAAATGAATAATATAGTCAATATCGGACAATATTCACATAAAAATAGTAAGATTATAATTCAAGCATTTCCAATGAGTCGAGACCCAACGCGTTTCGCCGATGAACGGCTTCGTTCATCGGCGAAACGCGTTGGGTCTCGACTCATTGGAAATGCTTGAATTATAATCTTACTATTTTTATGTGAATATTGTCCGATATTGACTATATTATTCATTTTAAATAAAATTTGTTTGCAAATCGCAAATTCGGTATCCACTATTGAATGTTACAGTAAGGTGGAGGTCTCTATCCAGCGCTCTCTATATCCAACACATGCACACATTTCCATTTTTTGACCTTCACTAACAGGGAGGTCTTATAGATCAGCTATTTTGAAAATTTACAGTTAGGAGTTGATTGGCTGGTGCGTTATCACCTTCCACTTTATCTCCACCTTATTGGGGCCTATCTAAGCGATCTCACTAGATTGCTCTGTGTGTAGGGGCCATCGCGATAGCGGTTTGCGCCCCCGCGCATCGCTATCCCCGGTGATTAGTATCCAGCATGCTGGATAAATTTAAGTAATAGCGCCAGGCAGGCCAGTGTTCTCCCCGAAGAACACCGGCTCTGACATATCGCTCAGCACATACCGCTGGCATGTTGCTGTGCAGCAATGTGTGCTGAGCGACATTGCTGAGCATTCTGGAATCAGAACGCTGAGCACATCTCCCCGTGTGTAGGCCACGTATCTCTTCACCAGGCCTTATACATCTGCCCCAGTGACTCATATGCTAGAAATGCTGTCTCCCAGACAGCCCAGCCGTCCTCGCTGTCATAGACCTGGCCCTTCTGTGCACATTATACCTATTTTACTCAAACATGACTAATAAAGGAGCGCACGAAAAATGTAATTAATTTAATAATCATACAATATATATCAACAATTTAAACAATTAATAGTATAAGTAGAACATGTATCTATCGGCTTCAAATATAAAAATCAGATAATTAAATGGGTCTGGGGATCCAAGATGCAATTTCAGAATATTTTGCAAGGATTAAATGTATGGGGGAGTATATGAATACATCTCCAAGGGTTTGCTGGTTCAAAGGCTGAAGCCGTCTTTTTGTGCCGCTGGTGTCTGCAGTAGTCCGTCGTATAGGCTGGCAGGGATAGAATGTCCAAAAGCCATGATGTGTAAGTACAACGTGTGTACATGACTGAAACGGAACATACACAGATCTGGTACCTATCCCAGCGGCGTAACTATAGCACCGCAGCCCCCGCCACCACGGGGGGGGGGGGGCGCTGTGCATGTGGGGGCGCCGGGGGCTGTGGTGCTATAGTTACACCCCCCCCCCCAATCCCCCGCAGACTTACCTATCTCGCTGGTCCCGGCGGCTCCGTTCTTCTGCTGAGGACCACCACAAAATGGCCTCCCCCATATAGCACACAGTTCTCTGAAACTGTCTGCTGTATGGGGGCGGCCATTTTGTGGTGGTCCTCAGCAGAAGAAGAACGGAGCCGCCGGGACCAGCGCTATAGGTAAGGCTGCAGGGGATTGGGGGGGGGGTTTGCATGGGCGGCGGGGGATTGGGGAGTGCTTGGCGGGGCGGCGGCGGGGGGGGGCGCCCCTCCCCCCTAACGGCGGAGGGTCGCCCAAAACTTAGTTACGCCACTGACCTATCCGTCACATAGGGTTTTTATCATTCGGTCGACCCAAGACGTCTGAATCTGGACACTTTCTAAGTGTACGGCAGCCCCTCGCATCGCTCGCTATGCTTGCAATGTTTCGGGTACGGTACCTCACTACGCTCGGCGCACTATTCTATTCTCCCTCCACGCCCTAGTGCAGGGCTGGGCAATTGCGGCCCTCCAGATGTTAAGGAACTACACATCCCAGGATGCTTTGCATTAGTTTTGCTATGTGGCCATGCTGAAACTGAAGCAAGGCATGCTGGGATGTGTAGTTCCTTAACATCTGGAGGGCCGCAATTGCCCAGGCCTGCCCTAGTGGATGGTAGGACATGAAATATCGCCTGTTCTGGAACCACAGTGGGGAAACAATAAAAAAGCCTGTGTCAACCTTCTGCATCGTCGACCTTTCACCAGGGCCCTGTCAACCTTCAGTCCCTGTTGACTTTCTGCCTGTCGACCTAAGGAGTGTCAACCTTTCTTGTGCCGGCCTAACAACCGCATCCCGTCATATATATGCCGCACTGTACACAAGACAGGTCCGTCACTGCATCGTCAGCACATGCGCTTAATCTACTGCAAGTCGTCATCGTTATCAAGTTCATGCACCTGCCCTTCTGCCCTATACTTCCCTATACTGGGTGCTCCTAACTGGCACTGAATATTATACAGTATATAGAAAATATATTGTTCTGGTATAAATGGTAGGCAATGTCTAGGTCGGCAGTCACTCAGTCGATCAGTAATGGTCAACAGTGAGTAGGTCAACACCAAAAATGATCAACATCCTCAAGGTCCACAAGAACAGAAGGTCGACACAAGCAAAAGGTCAAAATTAACATGGTCGACACAAATTTTTCGTGTGTTTTTGGTGTCTGTGGCGACATATGTCGACATGGACACCATATAAGTATACCGTGTCCCCTTGCATGGCGCGGTACAGCCGACACACTAATATATTCCCCTTCCTTGTCAACTGGGATGGTAAATTATGAACAAGTCGGTAAAAACAAAAAATCATTGAACACTAGTGCCTCTCCCTGCAGTGCCATTGGCCCCCAATTCCAGCCATGTCCAACTCATATAGGAGACATGAATTCATTCTACTGGCAATTTAAACGATTTTGCAGCTAGACCTATATAAGAACAAGACGATTAATTCCATTTCCAGCTGCATGTGGCTAAAGTGTCATAACAAAAGGCAGATAGACTCAATGGCACTATCACATAATGACCTTTGAACAAGGCATCTGAAGGATCTCATAGCGGAGTAGAAGACGGATCCGGGAATGAATGTCACTCAGTATCCGCTCGGCTAGAAATGTGCAGTTCGCTGGATATGCAAATCGGTGGTCAAGGCTGCGCTCTTACTGTCCCACTTTCCACTCTTACTGCCAGGAACCTATTATCCGCTCCGAGTAGAGAGCTCTTAACGCGGAATCCCATTAATTTTATCTGCATAGACGCCCTATATACTCACAGGAAGGATGTTACTCCCGGGAAGCCGTCTCAATCTGTCGTCTATCTCTTTCTGGCTTTCATTTTTATTTTCAGATGAAGATGTTCTATAATTGCATTCCACACACAACTCTTTGTATAACGTTGATCCTTCGGTCTCGCCGGAGTGGAACAATAAGGTGCATAAAACGGAATTACTTTACTTTGTTTTCAGTCCCCGATCTTGTCCTATCGAAATCATCGCACAACTATAATCTTTATATTTTCAGATAATTTGTGGCATTTCCGAACACTTGTGTCCTTAATATCGAAGGATGTAGACCATGGGCCTCCAGATGTTGTGAAACTACATGTTCCAACATGCATTGCCACATTTTTTCCTATAAGAGCATGCCAAAACGGTCAGGGCATCCTGGGACATGTAGTTCCACAACATCTGGAGGGCCACAGGTTGAAGACCTGTGATGTAGACCAACATCCTCTATAATAGTGGATGGCAGGTGTGTAGACCTTTGTGGGCTACATAGCAATCTTTTGTAATGTCCCCATTACTGGTGGCTTACACGCATACATGAGGATATCCCAAGCAATGCATGACCCCCGCAGCTGCTGGTCCTCTATGAGATGCATGCGGCCAGTGCTAATCTGGTTGCTACGCTTCTGTCTGGTGGTTTATGCCTAGGACACCTAATCAGAGATGTCAGATGAGAAGGGGGCCCCAGGGTAAAAGTGGTCCAGGAAAGGTGGTGGAACTCATGAGTACCAGGAGCAGTGGGCCGCAGGTGGAGGAGAACCATGGAGCAACCAGGACCAGAGGAAGGGGGATTTGGGATGTGGTTGCACCAACTATTGACGTGGGCAATGTTTTTTCTGTTGCAGGGCCATGATGGAGGTGAAACTAGTTCCACCCTGCCCCCCCCCCCCCCTCCCCGCACACAGACACACATAAACCACTTGGGGCCCAAATTATATTTTTGCACCTGGGCCAACCACTGATTGCAGGGCTGGCGTTCCTGAGTGTTATTTATTGGTGTTGCAAATCACAATGGGGCAACCTCAGGACTCCCAAAAAGTCATTCAACAGCAACCCCTGCGGGGGGGGAAGCCTTTGGGGAACCATGGCCTCAGGATCGCACTTATTTCTGTAATTACATTATGACCTTTGATTTCTAAATGTGTTGATCATTCCTGTACTTACTCACTGGGACTCTGCATTTTCCAGGAGCGGCCCAGAAAACCCAGCCATGACCCAGCCATGTCGGCGGCTGCGTGATGTCATACGCACTCGTTGAGGCTCTAAACAGGAGCCGCCTGCAGCTGGGCTGCGCGGCTAGGCTGATCATATGGGAGCAGTTTTGGTTGAATCAATGTGGCCATGCCCCCTTGCACAATTCTGTGATTGTACTACAGGCATTGCTCAGCGGGAGGGGGAGGGGGCCACTATGATGCAATTCAGTATGAGTCGTGTCACTGGTCCCCACGGACCAAGTCCCCCTGCCGAGGTGGGGTTGCGGGAGACTGAGGTCATTGCAGTGGACTTGCCAGGAGGTGGACTTGATTGTCTGGAGCATGGGTCCTCAAACTGTGTGAAACTACAAATCCCAGCATGCCTTGTTACAGTTTTGCTATAAGGGAGTGTTAAAACTGTGGCAAGGCATGCTGGGATTTGTAGTTTCACAACATCTGGAGGGCCGCAGTTTGAGGACCCATGGTCTGGAGCTTCCTGCCCATTCTAGGAGGGTAGGCAAGAATGATATGGCTTGCTCTGTGTGGCCGAAGATGTGCTAGCAGAAGTTATCACTTTACTTCTGGATATGGACCTGGCTTTCTCTGGAGTACTCATGTGTGGCCAGACAGCTGCTAGCAGAAGTTATCACTTCTGGATATGGACCTGGCTTGCTCTGGAGTACTATTGTGTGGCCAGACACCTGCTAGTAGAAGTTATCACTTCTGGATATGGACCTGGCTTGCTGTGGAGTACTCATGGTGTGGGCGGACACGTGATATGGACCTTTCTTGCTCTGGAGTACTCATGTGTGGCCATACATGTGCTAGTAGAAATGATCACTTTACTTCTGGATATGGACCTGGCTTGCTCTGGAGCACTTACATGGGGCAACGCATGTGCTAGCAGAAGTTAAATTCCCTTATTCTACCCAATTATTTTCTGCTGCAGCAGTTACCCAGATGGTGATCTAGAACTCCTTTTTTTTTCATGTGTGTTTCTGCAAAATACTAAAGTAACTACATCGCTCAACATCACTTAGTGTGTAGGGGCCATAGCGATAGCGATGTGCAGCCCTGCGCATCACTATCGCCCCGGTGATAGATATCCAGCATGCTGAATAAATCAAGTTAATTGCCAAGGTCAGGGCCAGTGTTCTCACAGGAGAACACTGGCCCAGACAGATTTCTCAGTACACAGCGCTAACACATCCCCGTGTGCTAAGCGATCTTGCTGAGCAATCCAGCATCGCTCAGCAGCTCAGCAGGGTCCCTACGTGTGTAGGGCCTATAAGATGCACATCCAGTTGAAAAAGAATCTTAGCGCATACCAACTCATACGGGACCTGGTGCGCCAAGAAGGGCTGTTTGGCACATTCTGCAAGAACGTGTGAGGACACATCTGTATATGATTTTATTATAGCAGTCATCTATGATGGTGAGAGAGCTTTCCAGCATATTTTCTGGGATAATGTAACATATCATGTGTATCACCGATTTTGGGATATGGAGGGTGAAATGAGTGTTTGCCTGCTGGCTTAGAAAACCATTATTTGCATAGAGATTATACATTGTCAGTACAGTGTGTCGCTGAACGTAGAAAGGCCATGTAGCAGACACTCAGTGTGGGGTAAATTGGTGCAATGGCAGCCTGTCGAGAGGCAATAAAATTCCATTCTAGCATCATAAACGTCCCATTGAGTTCTGATTTAGAACGCAGGTCTCCCTTGTTCAGTGGAGATGACCACCGCATGCCATTCAGCTAGCAGTAAACTGTTATATTATCCATCATGCTAACCCAACCAGTCCTATTACATCTTCCTGAAAAAACGTGGCAATAAAGAAATACTGGCCGCTGGTACGGATTGAGACCCACCACGTACAGAACCAGGCATGATTCTGCCCTGTCCCTTTGGATGTTGCTAGACTACCATCCCCAGCACATCTAGCCCGGCCGCCGCTGGAGTTGTAGTTGCATCGCATCTGTAGAGTCTCGGGTTGGCTTCCCCCGCAGTAAATCATTCACTCTCCCTGCAACGGTGCTCCTCTCTACCTCGTTATTCTCGTTTGGGAAGTAATTAACATCCCTCCGCATCAAAGATTTTAATTTAATTTCCAGGCACTGTTATCAGACAACACCGTCCTTCTGGGATAAGGGTTTTATTTCAGGTTGAATTAACCTGTTCACTCTTCCCGTGCCGGAAGAATATATGTTTTTGAGCCAGCTGCGGTACATTGGTAACCCCGTCATGTCCAGGGGGAATCTGCGTCCTATACAGATACTTCTATGCGTTACTGCCATTGTCTCCTACTTCAGCTGGTTTGGTATAATTAGATTTTCCAGAGCTAGAGAGGACAGGTGAACGGGCCCAGGTAATATGCCTGTGGTTCTGCTATAATTGAGGTCCCTAGGCAGAAATCCAATTATCTTTTCAATCCTTGCATTGCTCTTACTGTAATTGTTTCTATAAAATGCTTGCCATCTGCAGACAGGGGCTGCTTATTCCGTCTCTGTTGTCAAGGTGCCGGTCTGACAACTCACTCTGGGGTAGATGTATGAAGCAGTGATAAGGAAGGAGAAGTGATAAAGTTCCTGGTACTTTATCACCGGCCAATCAGCTCCTGACTAAGGAGCTGATTGGCCTGTTAAGTTACAGGCTGGGTTTAAAAAGGAACAGTCAGGAGCTGATTGGCCGGTGATAAAGTACCAGGAACTTTATCACTTCTCCTCTCTTATCACTGCTTTATACATCTACCCCTCTGTGCCTGTGGCTGTCATAGGGGCTGATTCATATCTGCTCGGTAAGCAGCGAATTCTGTCTCCAATGGTGGGGGAGTGCGCAAGCGCATAGCCACTCATTCGCATGTGCGAGTGATTGCAGAATGATTGACAGACAGGGGGCGGTCGCTGGGGTCTGGCCAGCATTTTATGGGCGTGCAAACAAAAAAACGGTGAGCGCGCCCATGGAAACGATGGGTGGACACCTGCGAACACAAGCGTGGCCCTGTCTGTCTATGAAGTCACGTGATGTCAGGGCTCGCCCTGAATTCATACAAGAACCGCCATCAACCGCCATCATCCGTTCGCATGCTAGTGCAAAGATTCGCTCGGCAGGAGGGAAGGGGCGCACGGGAGGAGGGGCGGCGTTGAGCTGCTTGCTAGGCAGCGGACATATGCTGTCTAGCGAGCAGGTCTGAATCATGCCCATAGTCGGCTACCTTCAGTAATTCATGGCACCCATTGGTTAAATCTGCTGTGACCGGTGACCTACAGGATATAGATAAGCAGCGGACGCCAATGTCCATTCTTTAATGATGCCTCGCAGCCATCTGTTCCAGTCATAAATGCCGAATGCCTTCACGTCCCCACCATAAGTCATCCCATAACACATTGCTGACGGCCTGCCAGGGGCAGTGGGAGTTTTATATCTGCGACCGCGACCTCTGTCTAAATGGATGGGAAATTAGAACCATGCCATTAATTAGTATGGGATTAATTGAAAATTAACGGTGCCAGTGTGATTTAAACAAGAGGGTATACGTTACCGGCCATACAGCGGGTTACTGGCCATACAGCGGGTTACTGGCCATACAGCGGGTTACTGGCGTGTTCTCTGCTGTTACTAATCTCCCTCTTCTCTCTCCCTTCCTCTCCTGCCTGCTGCAGTAATGTGGACACCAGGGAGCTCTGTGGTAAGGTTCCCCATGTTATTACACTAATGGTTCCCCATGTTATTACACTAATGGTTCCCCATGTTATTACACTAATGGTTCCCCATGTTATTACACTAATGGTTCCCCATGTTATTACACTAATGGTTCCCCATGTTATTACACTAATGGTTCCCCATGTTATTACACTAATGGTTCCCCATGTTATTACACTAATGGTTCCCCATGTTATTACACCAATGGTTCCCCATGTTATTACACCAATGGTTCCCCATGTTATTACACCAATGGTTCCCCATGTTATTACACTAATGGTTCCCCATGTTATTACACTAATGGTTCCCCATGTTATTACACTAATGGTTCCCCATGTTATTACACTAATGGTTCCCCATGTTATTACACTAATGGTTCCCCATGTTATTACACTAATGGTTCCCCATGTTATTACACTAATGGTTCCCCATGTTATTACACTAATGGTTCCCCATGTTATTACACTAATGGTTCCCCATGTTATTACACCAATGGTTCCCCATGTTATTACACCAATGGTTCCCCATGTTATTACACCAATGGTTCCCCATGTTATTACACTAATGGTTCCCCATGTTATTACACTAATGGTTCCCCATGTTATTACACTAATGGTTCCCCATGTTATTACACTAATGGTTAACCCTTTGCTACAGTGCCGAGGTTATTTATCTGTATCATATGTCAGAGCCATTTGCGGGGAGAATGCTTTAAAATGGATAGTTATAAACCCCCAACCAATCAGCTCCTACCTGTCACTTTTCAAACACAGCCTGTGACATGACAGTTAGGTGCTGATTAGGTGGTGGTGTATCACTCCCCATTTTATCACTTTTCAAGCATAGTACATCTGGCCCGTAAAGGGCAGCAAGTCTCCCAGAATGCTGGCAGACTCCCGTGATCGCCCCACCCGCCTCTCTGCATTGCCTGAAATACCGGCATTACACAGTGGGGGTGTGTCCACAAGGACCCAATCGTGCTGGCCACACCCCCAACTTCATATTCCATCAGCGGGCCCCGCCCCCTACCTCACTGATCTGGCCAGCCAGACAGTAGGCAACCCTGCTTCTAGAAGATAATATGTAACATCTGCTTGGTTGCCCATAGCAACATCCCATCGTAAATAGAACTCCACTCTTAGTAAATTTTACTTCTGACATTTATTATAATGGACCCTATCATCTCTGTTGTCTCTATCTCTGTCTTTGCAGATTATTTTGCCAATCACATGGGGGAATACGAAGATGTCCTCTCCTCACTGGAGACACTCAACCTGTCCATCCTGAAGGCCATGGACTACACCAAGAAGGTGAGAGGGCGTCTGCGAAGGTCACCAGTGAATGGGGGATTTAATATTTCAATGATTATTCAATGTTTCATCGTATTATTGCCCTGTACCCAGCCTTACAGTCTTCTATGGCACTTTCCTACATAGATAGTAAGCTCTTGGCTACACTGCAATGTTACATCTCTGGGTTTGTTTCTCACGTTTCTCAATTCTTTTTTTGGTACTTATGTAGTATCTGGGCTGCCGATTTCTAAATCGGGTCGGATCGGGAGATCGCATCGCATGCGACCATGCGATTCGATGCGATGCGATGCGATGACCCGATTTTTCCATAGGAATCAATGTTAAAATGGACTGAGTCCATTTTAACATGGAATTCAATGGGAAAAATGGGTCCTTTTCATACCCCTACTATCCAAGTGGGCATGGAGTTGGATATAAACCTGTGGCGAGCGTAGCGAGCCACCGAGCCCGAAGCGTGGCGAGCGAAGCGAGCCCCGCGAGGGGACGAATACCGTCCCCTCGCGGGGCTCGCTTCGCTCGCCACGCTTCGGGCTCGGTGGCTCGCTACGCTCGCCACAGGTTTATATCCAACTCCATGCCCACTTGGATAGTAGGGGTATGAAAAGGACCCATTTTTCCATAGGAATCATTTTAACATTGATTCCTATGGAAAAATCGGGTCATCGCATCCGATATCGGATGCGATGCGATGCGATGCGATATCGCATCGCATCGCATCTGATTGTATGCCTTAACTTAAGGCATACAATCAAAAAATCGGCAGCCCAGATACTACATAAGTACCCTTTTTTTTTTTTATATATATATGTAGATCACAGGTTCCTAAACTCGGTTCCCAGGGGAAACGGTCACTAGGTCGATCCTATAAAAAGTTGACATACATTAGCTTGACCCCTGAAGGTCAACAGGGCTTAGGTTGACATCTGAAATATGTAGAAATGGCTAAAGTCGACAGGGTCAAAAAGTTGACACGAGCATTAGGTTGACAGTGGGAAGGTAATCAGTTTTTTTTTTTTTTTTTTTTAGCCGACATGTGCCGACAGGCGGGATGTCATACCCTACCGTCCACTGGGGCGTGGTGGGGGAATAAAATAGTGCGCAGTGGGGGGAATAAAATAGTGCGCAGTGAACACGGTGAACTTCGATGGTGTCTATGGCGACATTAGGGACAATAAAACCTGAAAAATTCTTGTTGAACTCTGACTGTCGACCTTTCCATTGTCGACTAATGCTTGTGTCGACCTTCTGATCCTGTTACCCTAGCCATGTTGATCTATTTCAGGTGTTGACCTTCAGTGGTCGACCTGTTGTATGTCGACCTTCATGCAGTCGACCTGTACCCATTCCCGGTACCCCACACACAGTGCATGTATTGCAGGTCCGAGTTTGAGAACCACTGATGTACATAATGATGATGATCATAATCTGTGTGTTCATTCTAGCACCCGCCATAATTTGAAAACCCATGCAGTTCCTCTTCCCTGCCTGGGGTGTCGCTGTCTGCTGTGGTGTCAGTGCTGATATACAGACCACACTGTGCTAGAAGCACTACAGCAGACAGTGACACCCCAGGCAGGGAAGAGGAACTGCATGGGTTTTCAAAGTTGGCGGATGCTAGAATGAACACTCTACAATATATATATATACTGTATATATGTGAAGCGTCTATAGAAGGGGGCATAGCAGTGTGGGTGTGTGAGCTTTGTACCATACACATCAGTGCTGACAATCTGTTGGGGTTCCCTGCTCCTTCTGCGGTCACAATCATAGAGCCTTATGCAGATTAGTATGAAGCATCGGAGTTACTGTATTTGATCATGTGTCCGGCTTTATCTGGGCAGAGCACGAAACAGCAGCTGCAGCTTTACGCTGAGGCATCATTATACCATTGTGTGTATTACGCAGCAGCGATCCCGCTGTGCGGCTTATCAATGCTGGCATCTCCTGTCATCTCAGTGAGCGGATTCCTTTATCATGGATATCCCTTACACATCGTACCACAGAAGCCCCGTGTCAGGATCCTGCATTGTTTCCTGCTATGGTTCTCCTCTCCTGGAAGAAAACACTTGCAGGTCTGCAGAGTAAGCAGGTCATGGCGTGGGATTAATGAGAAGGCAGCGTTCTGTTATACTGGCCTGACAGCAAACCCCCATGTGCTGTGCATTATTCAGCAGATAATGTGCCAGTTGGCTGAGGACTTGTCAAACCAGCAGGTTTCAACTATTTTTCCCTAATCCATTAGAGTTATCTCAAGTCCATCCTGGGCTTTTTCTATCCTTAAATCCTCTTGACCCGCATAAAATCATCCTGTCAGCTCTCCAGATAAATGCCAATATGTGTGTATACTTGCATGCGCTAGAAATGTGTATTTTCATGTAATAATAGTAGTAGATATTTATCTGGACCAATGTGAGGTGTGTGGAGTTTGTATGTTCTCTCCTTGTTTGCTATTTATAGTCTCCTGGTATGAAGGTTTCCCCCCCCACGCCTCACAACACATCTGATTCATGGCCAGATGCACTGAGCTTCAAAAGGGATAAAATGGAGAGTGATAAACAACCAGCCAATCAGCTCCTACCTGCCATGTCACAGGATGTGTTTGAAAAATGTCAGATAGGTTGTTGGTTGGTTGTTTAGCACTCTCCATTTTATCACTTTTGAAGCTTATTGCATCTGGCCCTCAGAGCTGCCGCCAATGGAGAGGTTTCTATAGTTGAGCGATTTTTTGCAACGGCGCAATGAAAACCTACAGTACTGCAGGTGGGGCAGATGTAACATGTGCAGAGAGAGTTAGATTTGAGGTGAGTTATTTTGTTTCTATGCAGGGCAAATACTGGAATACTTTATTTTTACGCTGCAGTTTAGATTTCAGATTTGCGAGCGTAAATACTCCCATATGCGTGATAAAACATTTAACCCCCCCCCCCCCCCTTGAATACCGGCAGCGGGCGCGCACGGGTGCTGGGGCAAAAATAAATTCCCCCCTAAATTCCTACCTGATGGGGTAAATTTACTTACACTTTTAAAAATTTCTCTATTACATCCTAGAAAATGATAGACAGAATTTGATTAGTTGCTATGGGAAACATCACCATTTTAAATTTTTAGAAGCTTTCGTAAATCACCTACATGGTCACGTTATCCCCCAGGGAGCAGAGTCTAGATATATTTTAAAGTGTAAAGGCAGACGAGCGGGGGAAGCTGATTCAGCAGGCTGACGGCGTGTCCTGGGGGCTTACACTGCATATAGAAATCAGAGTAAGTGCTACGTCCCTGGCGGATCACCATTGGGAAGATGAGAGCGCTGTACTTGTTTGTATCAGCGTGCCAGGAACTCAGTGTTTCCCGCGCCTGCCTTGTGCAGACACGTAGGCCGTGTAAGCGCCACTAACTGTAATCTAAATGTAATAATCCACCCATCCCCGTTCTCAAACTGGCAGCGATTTATCCGTGGACGCAGTTATTTTGGCGCCTCAGCTGTCAGTGACGGGCCTTCGTGCCATGGGTGTATTAAAGAAACTCCGTTCTCCCTGCCAGGCTGCCGCGCTCACTGTGTGTGTCCTAATTTATGGAACAATTAATGTCCCCCTTGCTTCCTATATTTTAACTCAAAGAGCAATTAAAGTAGGCATCTGACTTTAACTACAGTGTATCCAAGACTGTGTGTTACTTAATAAATAAGTGATTATAACTACGGAGTCTGACTATTAAACCTTTTCGCTGGCATCTGTACCAGGGTATCCGGATGATTGGTGAACTATGTCTAGATAGATCTACACCAAAAGTTCGACATGCACAATGATGACATTGATAAAATGTTGACACACATCGCAGTGGTCAACGCATGACATAAGGCCCTTTGATCCATTTCCCCTTTACCAGAATGGGCTTTTTTTGATTTTCAAAAAGTAAATCGTAGTCTGTGTCGCACTATTCATCTCTGTCCTTATTGACTTAAGCAGGGATGGGGAACCTTTGGCCCTCCAGCTGTTGTTGAACTACACATCCCAGCATGCCCTGCAACAGATTTAGCCAAATAGCCAAACTGTAGCAGGGCATGTTGGGATGTGTAGTTCAACAACAGCTGGAGAGTTGAAGGTTCCCCATTACCGTATTCCCAGCAGCAGGGATCAGCAATGGGGCCCCGTAGCTGCCAACTTCTGTATCGGTGTGATAAGCAAGGATTCTGGGCAGAATGCTCTAAAGCCCCTCCACTGGGGCACTGCTGCGGAGGGAATAGTCAGCTTTTGCTGGCGTCATACCCTATAGAAGCCTATGGACTTATCCCTGCAGCTCTGTCAGGGGGATCCAGACTCCAAGCATGCCCTGCGGCCGATGTCCTCACTCGTCGCATGCACAGAGGGACTCCTGGGACTTAGACCCGGAAGTCCAGCGCTGGCGGCTGCATCACAATGGACAGATATTATCGCAAGAGCTGTCCTGTTCGTTACTAATCGCATATGTTAGAGCATATGCGATTGGTATGGATACGGTAGCTGGCAGGGGCGGCAGATGTTAGAACAACCCCCCCACAGACTGTTATTCAGCGCCCAATACTAATATATAATTCATACCCTAAGTATGTCCACTTAGCTTTTGAAGCAGCTTGATCAGGGCCGGTGCTAGGGTGTCCGGCGCCCTCCTGCAAACCATAAATTTTGCGCCCTTTCACATTGCCATTGCAACAAGCTGCAGCCCGATTGTGGGAGTTTATGCGACGTGCGATCCTATGGAGGATCTCGGGTACATGTACATGTATGCATACACCATCTCAGTGCTGCGTCCACAAAATGTTGCAGGCACTAAAGGTGCCCATACACCCTGCGAGAATCGCATACGTTATGGGCTAGATCGCATCTCATCGCACGGCATGCATGCAATGTGTGTGCGATGCAATCCGAAAGCAGTACAAAAAATATGTGCAGCACATACTTTTTGTACTGTGTGATGCGATGCCCGCAGGAGCGCACATTGCATCGCACACTGCTATTGCAGTATGTATGGCCACCTTTAGGCACATAACCCAGCCCATTATTTAAAAAGTGTCTAAATTAATATAAAAAAAATCTACAATTATTAAAAAATTTGCTATAAACATGTATAATAAAAA